>NC_141875.1:85510000-85819821 GCF_056163025.1 Triticum urartu
GCAAAAGCTACTCATAAAAAAAGAGAAAAGAAAAAGGAAAAGAAAAGGAGAAGGGGTGGGAGAGCCCGTGGCCTCCCCTTGGGCTTCGGCCCATCCCAGCAGGCCGGCCCACCTACCCCTCCCCTATTGCTCTCCTCTCACCCTATTCAACCGACCGAGGGCGCGGGCCCGCGCGTCGCCGCTGAACCACCTCGCCGTCGACGAGGAGGATAAGGTCGACCCCTCCCCTCGACGCCTCGACCTCCTCCCCACATACCTCCACCCACTCCCAGAATCCCCTCGCCCTCTCCTCCTCCCCCTCTCCCTCTCCTTCGTTCTAGAGAGGAGGCCGATGCGGTCGCTGCCGTGCCTCGCCTGTCCTCACGGCCACCGGGACCCGTTCACCTCGCCGACCTGTCCAGCAGCCCCGCCGTCATCGACTACCTCCTCCCTGTCCATGAGCGCAAGCCGGGGAGCACCGCAGGCCGCGGATCGAGCCGCCCCCTTCCGCCTCGGTCGCCGGCGATCTCCCTCCTCTTCGACGCCCCTGCAGCTACTAAACCACCAAAGGCCACCGTGCGTGCCGCTAGGTGAGCTGCATCCCTCCTCTTCCCTCTAGCTCCTCTAGCTCGTGATGTAGCTAGCTCATCGTCGTGCCCGATCTCTGGTCGCCGCTTTGTACCTCGCCGCCATGGCCATAGCCGCCGTCACGCTCGCGCAAGCCCATGGTCGAGTTCCTGGCTCTCCCAGGAGCCCAACCAGCATGCGCACGAGCCTCCCCGAGCCCTGAGTCGATGAACCTGAGCTCACCCATAATGGCTGCCCGCTCCATATCGTCGCCGACATCAATTCCGGCCTCCCCTGCTGCGGCCGAGACCGCCAATCGATGCGGCGTTCGATGCCCATTTGAACGCACACAAGAACACCCAAAACCAAGCCCCGTAGCGCGATTCTGGGCAACTCTGGCAAGGCGCCGCCATTGTTTTGGTCGTCGGAGTAACTCCGGCATCGGCCACCCACGTAGCTGGCCTGGGGCCACCCCAGAGCCACTACTAGTGGGCACCGCGGGTCCCAGTTGACTGGGTTGACCCAGTCAACTGCTGACCAGGCAGCCAGTGCCATTGACACGCGGGCGCCACCAACTATATTAATTAATTAAAATGTTTTAATATCTAAAACCTAATTAGTTACTAATTAGAGACTGACATGTGGGGCCCAGTAGCTATTTAACCTTAGTTTAGTTTAATATAAACTCTGTTAATTACAGTGGCTGACATGTGGGCACCACCTGTCTGGTTTGACTGGTTAGCCGACCTGTTGACCTGCTGACGTCGGCATTGCATCATGCTGATGTCATATTTCCCTTTCTGTTAATTTAATTAATTCCAGAAAATACTTTAATCTTTAGAAATTTGTAGAAATTAAACTGTAACTCCGATGAAAATGTTTTCTATATGAAAGTTCCTCAGAAAAATCCCACGAATCCGAATACATGGTCCATTCACCTGTCACATGCCCCTGGCATGCTGAACATAGAACCGTCCCCTCTCTTTCATCTATTCGGAATTCATCTAACGCCGGGGATTCATCCTCGGATGTTTATCCCCTCCGTCTGCAATGTGTAGTACTACGTTAGGACAACTCTAGCTCTGCCTGTCGTCTTGTAATGCTTAGTGATGCTATGTTGCTTAATATTTACTGTTTCTTCCCCTTCTTCTCTTTGGTAGACCCCAAGACCAATGTTGCCCCTGTGATCGACTACGTTGACGACGACCCCTCCTTGCCAGAGCAACCAGGCAAGCCAACCCTCCTTGATCATTCTGATATCGCCCATTTCTTTCCCTCTCATGCTTGCATTAGAATTGCTACAGCTTTCTGTATGATCCTACTGTGATGCATAGCCTATTGTTGTTACCTGCTTTCATACCTTACATGCTTGTCCTAAACTGCTTAGTATAGGTTGGTTAGAGATCCATCAGTGACCCCACCTTGTCCCAGTTGCCCCGCTTTATGTTCGATGACTCGATCAACATGATCGACGTCCAGGCCCCGACACCGCACATCACCCCCCTAGTTGTACGACACTACAGAGTTACTATCGAGTGCCGAGGGTGAACCTCATACATCACTCCTGATGAGATCTCTGTAGTGTAGCTATTTGGTCGTGATCATCAAGGGTGATTTCCACCTTAACCACTTCCGTTACGGCTCTGTCGTGCAACCCCTCAAGTGTGAACCTCGAGGGTGGATCCTCTTACGTTCACCTTGATGACAACATCGAGTGTAATTCACCGGGGGTGATTCCTCGGTTTTCCCCTTGGTTTTATACACACAGTTACTATGGTTACTATGACTTTGCACTGTGCCATGTTACTAAAGATGGGTCGGCCCTGAGGGGTACCCGCGCGAGCTTAATAGCGAGTGATGTGGAGTCGGGTTGACCTGAAAGGTGCCCGCGAGATACTTATGAGGCGTGGCCGGGCATTCTTAGCCCTAGCCGCAAGTACTCGACACGGGGCGACGGGGTCACATCGTTCATGAGTCTCTGCTCATTACCGCGTGCTCCTAATCCACAACGATTTGGATATTTGATCCGAGGGGCCTTTGGCCTGATAGCACTAACCATCACGTGGGCATTGTATGGGTGTTCTACGTCGTATGCATCAGCCGAAGCTTAATAGATGTTAGCGACTGAGCGGCGCGCGCCGGGTTGGACTGCGTAAGCACCTGCCGTGTTTAAGGAGGTAGCTAGGTCTGCTCACCGGCCGCCCTCGCAACATGCAGGAGTTCCCGGGGCGATGGCCCATGACCCCTGGGGGCATAGGTTTAGTCCGGCGTGCGGACCTCTCTATTAAGCCTAGGTCGGGTTGCGGCGTATTGTTTCGTCGAGGCCGGGCATGACCCAGGAAAGTGTGTTCGGCCAGAGTTAATCGAGTGTGGTGGGTAAGTTGGTGCACCCCTGCAGGGAAGAAAACATCTATCGATAGCCTGTCCTACGGTAACGGACACTTGGAGTTGTATCCCGATTGATACAACTAGAACTTGATACTTGTGATGAGAAATGGATATGAGAAATGGATAGTATGGCTCTAGGATTGCTTTCTCGCTAGTAGTCGAGAAAGGATCTCTGGCCGAGGTTGATAACACTACTACTTTACATTATGTTGATCTGTACTCTCCTAGATGCTTGAAGATGCTTGAAGATGCTAGTCTTCGATAGGCTAGGATTTCCCCTTCCCTTCTGGCATTCTGTAGTTTAGTCCACAGATACAACCCTTTCCTTTGATACAGATGCATACTTAGTTTAGATCTGATGTATGTCTTGCGAGTACTTTGGATGAGTACTCACAGTTGCTTTGCTACTTCTTTTTTCCCCATACCCGATTGTTGCGACCAGATGACGGATCCCAGGAGCCAGACGACGCCACTGATGACTACTACTACCCGGAGGATGCCTACTACTACGTGAAGACCATAGACGACTAGGAGTAGTTAGGAGGCTCCCAGGCAGGAGGTCTTGCCTTTTCGATCGTTGATGCTTTTGTGCTAGCCTTCTTAAGGCAATCTTGTCTAACTTATGGCTGTACTCAAATATTATTGCTTCCGCTGACTCTTGTGTATTCAAGCTTATGTATTCGAGCCCTCAAGGCCCCTGGCTTGTAATATAAAGCTTGTATTATTTTAATTTATGTCTAGAGTTGTGTTGTGATATCTTCTCGTGAGTCCTTGATCTTGATCGTACACATTTGCGTGTATGATTAGTGTACGATTGAATCGAGGGTGTCCCAAGTTGGTATCAGAGCCGACTGCCTGTAGGTAGCCCCCTTTCCAACTCCTTGGCCGAAGTTGAGTCTAGTCACTGAAAAACTTTTACTAACATTGGCTGTGTGTCTTACGGGCCCACGTCGCCATTGGGTGGTATTAGGATCTTTTATTCCTCGTCTATACTCTGGAACTCTAATCTCTCTTCTATTCGGGTTTAAATGGTTTTACTAACTCTAACATTAGGATCCCGTGACCACATTCACCCCAAAGCTGGATAAGCCATAGATCTTAGATTAGTATTCTGAATAGTACACACACTGTCGTGTTGACTACGAAGTGGTATCCATCATACGTCTTTCCTTATGCATGTTTCATCATGAATGATACTTGTCTTTGCAAATGCTAAACGCTGAACTACCCCCTGTTACATTTTAGCAGGATGGTTAGACCCGCTGGTCGTGGCCGTGGTGCCAATGATCCACCACCGCCCGAATTCTTTGCTGGAGTGATGCAACAATTTGAGTTGAACCGCCAGTTCATGGAAGGAATGATGGCTCAGTTTCCTCGTCCGAACGTGAATCAACAGCCAACTCCAGTAACTCTGCAGGACTTCATGCATCTCAACCCAGCTATTTACCGCAGCTCAACTCAACCCCTTGATGCTGATGACTGGCTCCGCGACATCACGTATGAAATGGAGTCTGCTAGTGTGGCCCCTGCTAGTTATGTCACCTCTACATCTTTCTTTCTGAAGGGTCCCGCCGCTCAATGGTGGGACTGCCATAGGCGTACCCTGCCTACTGGAATGGTCATCACTTGGCCGGATTTCCAAGCTGCTTTCCCTGCCCGCTTCATTCCTCAAGGAATCATGGACAGGAAGAAGCGAGAGTTCTGCAACCTCACCCAAGGCAACAATACTATAGATGCTTACCAGCGGGAATTTCTGGACTTGTCTCGTTATGCTGAAGAAGACATTGCAACTGATGCTCGTAGGCAAGAAAAGTTCCGTGATGGACTTCACCCTGATATTAAGCTAGCACTGCTCGCTCATGACTTTGCCGACTTCGCCACCTTGGTGAAGAAGGCTATTCAGGTTGAGACTGGTCTTCAGGAACACCAGGAATCCCTCAGGCGCAGCCGTGACGCTGGCTCATCTTCGGGCCCGTCAGCACATAAGCGTAGGATATGG
This sequence comes from Triticum urartu, assembly GCF_056163025.1. Taxonomy (NCBI): domain Eukaryota; kingdom Viridiplantae; phylum Streptophyta; class Magnoliopsida; order Poales; family Poaceae; genus Triticum; species Triticum urartu. Next base: position 85,514,934 of record NC_141875.1, read on the forward strand.
ATTCCCCATAGCTTGTATCGTCCAACTTCACCTACACCAAGACAGTGCTATGTTGCTCCATGTTTGCCTCCTCCACCAACGAGGCAGCCTCTTCGGACTGCACCACCCCAAGCTCCTGCTCCCAATCCCAATGTCGGTCTGTGCTTCAAGTGTGGCCTTCCAGGCCACCGTTCTAGGAACTGCCCTCAGAATCAAAATCAGCTGGCTCTGCCTTCTAATGCTCGTGGTATCAATCAACCCCGCAACCAAAATGCCAGACCATATGTTCGTGGGCAGGCTAACAACATTGATCTGAATGAAGCTCAACACCAGCCTGCTATTGTGATGGGTACTCTCCTTGTTAATTCAGTACCAGCTGCTGTTTTATTCGATACAGGGGCATCGCATTCTTTCATATTAGAAGATTTTTCATTCAGGCATGGCATTAAATACGAAGAGATGCACATTCCATTAGTGGTAAACACCCCCGCGGGCCAGTGTCGGACCACTATGGTTAGCCAGGGCGTCGTGATTGAGATTGAAGGATTAGAGTTTCATGCCTCTCACATTATCCTAAAGTCTTCCAGTATTGACCTCATTCTGGGAATGGATTGGTTGAAAGCACATACCGCTTCTATGGTTTGTGCCACTAAGACCGTTCACCTCCTACATCCTTCTAGTGAGATAGTAAGCTATCGTGCTCGACTTGTTCGAAATGCTGAAGCACAGCTTTATGCCTTGAATGCGTTGAACACAGCACCTCTTGAGGGAATTGAAAAGATTCCAGTTGTTCGCGACTTCCTAGACATCTTTCCAGAAGAACTTCCAGGAATACCTCCTGCTCGGGTTGTCGAGTTCGTCATCGACTTGAAACCAGGCACTGTTCCTATTGCCAAACGACCCTACAAGATGCCACCTCATGAGCTCCTCGAACTTAAGGAGGAAATCAATTCATCATCCAAGTTCCTCGTCTTGGGGAGCACCTTCTCTATTCGTGAAGAAGAAGGATGGAATGAACCGTTTGGTCCAAAACTATCGTCCTATCAACCAAGCTACAATTCAGAACAAATATCCCCTTCCTCGGATCAATGATCTCTATGATCAACTGGCTGGTTCATCGATATTCTCTAAACTCGAATTGAGGTTGGGTTACAACCAGATCCGCGTTCGTGAAGAGGATATTCCAAAGACCGCATTCGTCACTCATTATGGTTCTTACGAGTACACTGTCATGTCTTTTGGCTTGACCAATGCTCCAGCCACTTTCTCTCGTCTGATGAACTACATATTCATGGATTACCTCAACAAGTTCATCATAGTCTATCTGGATGATATTCTGGTATATTCGAAGAACAAAGAAGAACATGCTGAACATCTTCGACTTGTTTTGGAGAAGCTTCGAGAACATCAACTTTATGCCAAGTATTCGAAGTGTGAATTCTGGTTACCCAAAGTCACCTACCTTGGTCATGTCATCTCGAAGGACGGTATTACCGTCAACCCAGCGCGCATTCAGGCTATTCTTGACTGGGCCCCTCCGAAGACTGTCAAGCAAGTCAGAAGCTTTCTCGGTCTAGCCAGCTATTGTCACCGCTTTGTCGAGAACTTCTCCAAGATCGCCAAGCCACTGACCAATCTGCTTCACAAAGGCGTTAAGTTCGATTGGACAGACAAATGTCAAGAAAGTTTCCAGGCACTCAAAGACAAGCTGACATCTGCCCCAGTGCTTGCTCCCCCTGATTCTCCCAAGGACTTTGTCATCTATTGCGATGCTTTACGTCAAGGATTAGGGTGTGTCCTAATGCAAGAGCGCAGAGTGATTGCTTATGCCTCTCGTCAAGTGCGTCCTCATGAAGAGAACTACCCAGTTCATGACCTTGAGCTTGCTGCGGTTATCTACACATTGAAGCTATGGTGACAGTACCTTCTCGGTAATGGTTACGAGATTTTCACCGATCATCAGAGTCTGAAGTACCTGTTTACTCAGCCAGATATGAACCTCCGTCAGCAGCAATGGATGGAAGCTATTGCTGACTACAACTGCGGTATATCCTATACGCCTGGTATGGCTAATGTAATGGCCGATTCCCTGAGCCGTAAGTCTTATTGCAATAATCACATGGTCTACAAAGCTCAACCCCGCCTGTATGAAGAGCTATGCAAGCTGAACCTTCTACTAGTTCCACAGGATTCTCCGAATAACCTTGTCTTGGAACCAACTCTTCTGAAAGCAATCAAGTCTTCTCAAGCCAAAGATGGTCATGTTGATCTTATGAAAAAGGATCTTGCCTTAGAGAAATCCAGAGATTTCTCACTTGGCGAAGATGGAATCTTGTACTTCAGAGATCACATTGTAGTACCCCAATTCGAGCTTATGACAGAGAAGGTGATGAAAGAAGCGCATGACACCCCTCTCTCTATTCATCCGGGAAGTACCAAGATGTATCTAGACATCCGTCAGAAATACTTGTGGTCTAAGATGAAGCAAGACATTGCTCGATATATTGAAGAATGTGACATTTGTCGTCGCGTCAAAGCAGAACATCAGAAACCAGCTGAACTTCTGCAACCTCTCCCTATTCCTGAATGGAAATGGGATAAGATTCAGATGGACTTTGTCCCTGGCCTTCCCAAGTCTCAGAAAGGTAATGATGCTATCTTTGTCGTCATCGACCAATTCTCGAAGGTTGCTCACTTTCTGCCAGTCAAGGAGACTATCACTTCTAGTCAATTAGCAAACTTGTATATCTCCCGAATTGTGTCACTCCACAGCATTCCGAAGGAGATCAGTTCAGACCATGGCAGTATATTCACTTCAAAGTTCTGGGATAGTTTCCAAGAGGCAATGGGAACTCATATTACCTGGAGCACTGCTTATCATCCCCAATCCCAAGGCCAAGTCGAGCGAGTTAATCAAATTCTTGGAGACATACTTCGAGCTTGTGTTATTTCTTTCGGTAAGAAGTGGGAAGAGTCTCCCCCTTATGCGGAGTTCTCTTATAACAACAGCTATCAAGCCAGCCTGAAGATGGCACCCTTCGAAGTGCTTTATGGACGTAAGTGTCGGACCCCTCTGAATTAGTCAGAAACTGGGGAATGAACGCTCATTGGTCCAGACATTATTCAACAAGCTGATGAGCAGGTCCGCATTGTTCGGGATAATCTCAAGGCAGCCCAGTCCCGCCAGAAGAGCAACTATGGCCGAAAACACTGGGGTTCAACTTATCAACCTGGTGAACAAGCTTATCTGCGTGCCACTCCTTTGAGAGGCACTCATCTGTTCGGAGTCAAGGGCAAGCTAGCTCCGCGCTACATTGGTCCTTTCCGCATTCTCTCCCGTGGTGGACTGGTGGCTTATCAATTGGAGTTGCCACCTCAGTTCTCTCACCTCCGTGATGTCTTCCACGTGTCGCAATTTCGTCGATGCTTCAAGGATCCGGAACGTGAAGTGGATCCGGAACTGATTGAAGTACAAGATGATCTCACATACAAGGAGCATCCGATCTGCATTATTGAAGAAGCTGAATGTCGAACACGCCAGACGGTTACCAAGTTCCTCAAAGTGCAATTGTCAAATCATTCTAAAGATGAAGCCACTTGGGAACGCAAGGATAACCTCCGTGCTGAATACCCCGTTATGTTCCCTTCTACCTCTTAATTCTCGGGACGAGAATTTCTTTTAGAGGAGGAGAGTTGTAACACCCCGGTGTAATGATGCTACAGTAACCCATGGGGTTAATTTAATCATTTTGCTAAACAAGTGTTTGATCATCATTATCTCCTCTCTCTTTCAAATTCCAGTTGAATTCATTTTCAAATTATGAGTGAAATTCAAAATGCTCAAACATGAAAACTAAAATGTTCGTCATATGCCAAATATTCCACAACTAATATTGGTGGTGGACCAACATTTTTGCAAGGGGTTTAAGTGGCCTAAACTACTTAAAACAGTGACTGAGGGAGTCCTAGATTAGGGGGTATCCGGACAGCCGGATTATATCCTTTGGCCGGACTGTTGGACTTTGAAGATACAAGATTGAAGACTTTGTCCCGTGTCCGGATGGGACTCTCCTTGGCGTGGAAGGCAAGCTTGGCAATACGGATATGTAAATCTCCTTCCTTGTAACCGACTCTGTGTAACCCTAGCCCCCTCCGGTGTCTATATAAACCGGAGGGTTTTAGTCCGTAGGACAACATACAATCATACCATAGGCTAGCTTCTAGGGTTTAGCCTCTCTGATCTCGTGGTAGATCAACTCTTGTACTACTCATATTATCAAGAATAATGAAGCAGGACGTAGGTTTTTACCCCCATCAAGAGGGCCTGAACCTGGGAAAAACATCGTGTCCCCTGCCTCCTGTTACCATCTGCCTAAACGCACAGTTCGGGACCCCTTACCCGAGATCCGCCGGTTTTGACACCGACAGTGACCTAAGCAATAAATTAAATGCCCTTTTTAATTTATAAAATTGGCAACTAATCCAAAAGCCTTCCAATCTTTTTTTGTGGCAGTGCACAATAATTCTAGGAAATTGTTTTGACCAGTAGCATATATTTGCAAAGTCAATTGTGGCTATAAGAAAATGCAAAGGCTACTGATAAAAAAAGAGAAAAGAAAAAGGAAAAGAAAAGGAGAAGGGGTGGGAGAGCCCCTGGCCTCCCCTTGGGCTTCGGCCCATCCCAGCAGGCCAGCCCACCAACCCCTCCCTTGTCGCTCTCCCCTCCCCCCGTTCAACCGACTGAGGGCGCGTGCCCGCACGTCGCCGCCGAACCACCTCGCCGTCGACGAGGAGGATAAGGTCGACCCCTCCCCTTGACGCCTCGACCTCCTCCCCACCTACCTCCACCCACTCCCAGAATCCCCTCGCCCTCTCCACCTCTCCCTCTCCCTCTCCCTCTCCTTCGTTCTGGAGAGAAGGCCGACACGGTCGCCGCCGTGCCTCGCCCGTCCTCGCGGCCACCGGGACTCGTTTGCCTCGCCGACCTGTCCAGCAGCCCGCCGTTGTCGACTACCTCCTCCCCGTCCACGAGCGCAAGCCGGGGAGCACCACAGTCCGCAGATTGAGCCGCCCCCTTCCGCCTCGGTCGCCAGTGATCTCCCTCCTCTCTGACGCCCCTGCAGCTACTAAACCACCAAAGGCCACCTTGCGTGCCGCTAGGTGAGCTACCTCCCTCCTCTGCCGTCTAGCTCCTCTAGCTCGCGCTGTAGCTAGCTCGTAGTCGTGCCCTAGCTCTGGTCGCCGCTTTGTACCTCGCCGTCGTGGCCATAGCTGCCGTCACGCTCGCGCAAGCCCACGGTCGAGTTCCTGGCGCTCCCAGGAGCCAAACCAGCACGCGCACGAGCCTCCCCGAGCCCTGTGTCGACGAACCTGAGCTCACCCATAACGGTCGCCCGCTCCATCTCGTCGTCGGCGTCAATTCCGTCCTCCCCTGCTGCGGCCGAGGCCACTGATCGATGCGGCGTTTGATGCCCGTTTGAACTCACCCACAAACGCCTGAAACCGAGACCCGTAGCACGATTCCGGGCAACTCCGGCGAGGCGCCGCCATTGTTTTGGTCGCCGGAGTCACTCCGGCGCCGGCCGCCGACGTGGCTGGCCTGGGGCCACCCCAGAGCCACTGCCAGTGGGCCCCGCGGGTCCCAGTTGACTGGGTTAACCCAGTCAACTGCTGACGAGGCAGCCAGTGCCACTGACACGCAGGCCCCACCGCCTATATTAATTAATTAAAAAATTTAAATATCTAAAACCTAATTAGTTACTAATTAGAGACTGACATGTGGGGCCCAGTAGCTATTTAACCTTAGTTTAGTTTAATATAAACTATGTTAATTACAGTGGCTGACATGTGGGCACCACCTGTCTGGTTTGACTGGTCATCCGACCTGTTGACCTGCTGATGTCAGCATTGCATCATGCTGATGTCATATTTCCCTTTCTGTTGATTTAATTAATTCCAGAAAATACTTTAATCTTTAGAAATTCGTAGAAATTAAACCGTAACTCCGATGAAAATGTTTTCTATATGAAAGTTGCTCAGAAAAATCCCATGAATCCGAATACGCGGTCCATTCACCTGTCACATGCCCCTAGCATGCTGAACATGGAATCGTCCCCTCTCTTTCATCTGTCCGGAATTCATCTAACGCCGGGGATTCATCCTCAGATGTTTATCCCCTCCGTCTGCAACGTGTAGTACTACGTTAGGACAACCCTAGGTCTGCCTGTCGTCTTGTAATGTTTAGTGTCGGTGTCAAAACCGGCAGATCTCGGGTAGGGGGTCCCGAACTGTGCGTCTAGGCGGATGGTAACAGGAGGCAGGGGACACAATGTTTTACCCAGGTTCGGGCGCTCTTGATGGAGGTAAAACCCTACGTCCTGCTTGATTAATATTGATGATATGGGTAGTACAAGAGTAGATATACCACGAGATCAAGGAGGATAAACCCTATAAGCGAGCCTATGGTATGATTGTTCTTCGTCCTACGGACTAAAACCCTCCGGTTTATATAGACACCGGAGAGGGCTAGAGTTACACAGAGTCGGTTACAATGGTAGGAGATCTATATATCCGTATCGCCAAGCTTGCCTTCTACGCCAAGGAAAGTCCCTTCCGGACACGAGACGAAGTCTTCAATCTTGTATCTTCATAGTCCAGGAGTCCGGCCAAAGATATAGTCCGGCTATCCGGACACCTCCTAATCCAGGACTCCCTCCCTTAGTGATGCTATGTTGCTTTATATTTACTATTTCTTCCCCTTCTTCTCTTCGGTAGACCCCAAGACCGATGTTGCCCCTGTGAACGACTACGTCGACGACGACCCCTCCTTGCCAGAGCAACCAGGCAAGCAAACCCTCCTTGAGCATTCTGATATCGCCCATTTCTTTCCCTCTCATGCTTGCATTAGAATTGCTACTGCTTTCTGTATGATCCTACTCTGATGCATAGCCTATTGTTGTTACCAGCTTTCATACCTTACCTACTTATCCTAAACTGCTTAGTATAGGTTGGTTAGAGATCCATCAGTGACCCCACCTTGTCCCACTTGCCCCGCTTTATGTTCGATGACTCGATCAACGTGATCGACGTCCAGGCCCCAACACCGCACATCACCCCCCTAGTTGTATGGCACTACAGACTTACTCTTGAGTGCCGAGGGTGAACCTCATACATCACTCCTGATGAGATCTCTGTAGTGTAGCTATTCGGTCGTGATCATTGAGGGTGATTTCCTCCTTAACCACTTCCGTTACGGCTCTGTCGTGCATCCCCTCAAGTGTGAACCTCGAGGGTGGATCCTCTTACGTTCACCTTGATGACAACATCGAGTGGAATTCACCGGGGGTGATTCCTTGGATTTTCCCCTTGGTGTTAGACACACAGTTACTATGGTTGCTATGAATTTGCACTGTGCCATGTTACTAAAGATGGGTCGGCCCTGAGGGGTACCCGCGCGAGCTTAATAGCGAGTGATGTGGAGTCGGGTTGTCCTAGAAGGTGCCCGCGAGATACTTACGAGGCGTGGCCGGGCATTCTTAGCCCTAGCCGTAAGTACTCGAGATGGGGCGACAGGGTCACATCGTTCGTGAGTCTCTTCTCATTACCGCGTACTCGTAATCCACAACGATTTGGATATTTGATCTGGGGGGCCTTTGGCCTGATAGCACTAAACTTCACGTGGGCATTGTATGGGCGTTCTGCGTCGTATGCATCAGCCGAAGCTTAATAGATGTTAGCGACTGAGCGGCGCGCGCCGGGCTGGACTGCGTAAGCACCTGCCTTGTTTAAGGAGGTAGCTAGGTCTACTCACCGACCGCCCTCGCAATGTGCAGGAGTTCCCAGGGCGATGACCCATGTCCCCTGGGGGCATAGGTTTAGTCCGGCTTGCTGACCTCTCTAGTAAGCCTAGGTCGGGTTGCGGCGTATTGTTTGGCCGAGGCCGGGTGAGGGAGTCCTGGATTAGCGGGTCGCCGGACAGCCGGACTATATCCTTTGGCCGGACTGTTAGACAATGAAGATACAAGAATGAAGACTTCGTCTCGTGTCCGGATGGGACTCTCCTTGGCGTGGAAGGCAAGCTAGGCAATACGGATATGGATATCTCCTCCATTGTAACCGACCTTGTGTAACCCTAACCCTCTCCGGTGTCTATATAAACCGAAGGGTTTTAGTCCGTAGCACAACAACCACAACATACAATCATACCATAGGCTAGCTTCTAGGGTTTAGCCTCTCCGATCTCGTGGTAGATCTACTCTTGTACTACCCATATCATCAATATTAATCAAGCAGGACGTAGGGTTTTACCTCCATTAAGAGGGCCCGAACCTGGGTAAAACATCGTGTCCCCTGCCTCCTGTTACCATCCGGCCTAGACATACAGTTCGGGACCCCCTACCCGAGATCCGATGGTTTTGACACCGACATTGGTGCTTTCATTGAGAGTTCCTCTGGGTCGTCGCTGTTAGGGTTGATGGCTCCTACTATCATCGATAGTGATGCGGTCCAGGGTGAGAATTTTCTCCCCGGACAGATCTTCGTATTCGGCGGCTTTGCACTGCGGGCTAATTCGCTTGGCCATCTGGAGCAGATTGAAAGCTACGCCCCTAGCCATCAGGTCAGATTTGGAATTTTGAACTACACGGTCGACATCCGCGGAGACTTGATCTTCGACGGATTCGAGCCACAGCCGGGCGCGCCGCACTGTCACGATGGGTATGACCTAGCTCTACCGCCGAACAGTACTCCAGAGGCCGCGCTCGCATCAGCTCCAACCCTTAGCTTGGAGCCAACTGCGCCAATCGAGGACGGGTGGCTAGACACCGCCTCAGGGGCTGCATTCTCAACGGCGAACGAGCCAAACGCCAGCCTAATCCTCCGCGCAGCCCGCGACTCCAAGGAGTCAGACTCTCTTCCGGACTCCGAACCATCCGCGCCCTGCCAATCGAATCCGATTGGGCGCCGATCATGGAATTCACTGCCGCGGATATCTTTCAACACTCGCCCTTTGGCGACATTCTGAATTCACTAAGGTCTCTCTCTTTGTCAGGAGAACCCTGGCTGGATTATGGACAACAGAATTGGGATGCGAACGATGGAGAAATTCGATGCCCACCCACCACCCACTTCGTAGCCGCTGTCGATGATTTAACCGACATGCTCTACTTCGACTCCGAAGACATCGACGGTATGGACGACGATGTAGGAGACGAACATGAACCAGCACCTATAGGGCACTGGAAAGCCACCTCGTCATATGACATATACATGGTGGGTACACCCAATGAAGGCAATGGAGACGAGATAGTGGAGGATGACCCCTCCAAGAAGCAACCCAAGCGCCGAAATCAGCGGCGCCGCTCTAAGTCCTGCCAAAGCAAAAGTGGTGATACCGGCACAGGAGATAATAACACTCCGGATAGTGCCGAAGACAACAACAAACCCCTCCAGCAAGATTTAGAGCAGGAGGATGAAGGAGCCAGCTCTCCTGAGAGAGCGCCAGACGGAGAGGAGGAGGATGACAATTACATGCCCCCCTCCGAAGACGAGGCAAGCCTCGGCGACGATGAATTCGCCGTACCAGAGGATCCCGTCGAACAAGAGCGCTTCAAGCACCGGCTTATGGCCACGGCAAATAGCCTGAAGAAAAAGCAGCAGTAGCTTCAAGCTGATCAAGATCTGCTAGCTGACAGATGGACTGAAGTCCTCGCGGCCGAGGAATATAAACTCGAGCACCCCTCCAAGAATTACCCAAAGTGCAGGTTACTACCCCGACTGGAGGAAGAAGCGTATGGTACGGCTGATCGGCCACCTCGTGGCCGCGATAGAGAGGTATTCCAGCCAAAAGTTCAGCCTCCACCCCGACGCCATTCAAATAAAAAGGCATGGGGAGATACGCCAGACCTGCGAGACATATTGGAGGACAAAGCAAAGCATGCAAGATTGATCTACGGATCACGAGGGCGCACTACTCTGCGAGACGATAAACATCACGCCGGATACAGTAAAAGCAAATCCGGCCGGGCAGAACACAGCGGTCAAGACCCATTCGAGCTGCGTCGCGACATAGCCCAATATAGAGGCGCCGCACACCCCTTATGCTTCATAGACGAAGTAATGGAACATCAATTCCCAGAAGGTTTCAAACCTGTAAATATTGAATCATACGACGGCACAACAGATCCCGCAGTATTGGGCCCGCGGTGATGACTTACACGCCATCAAATAGCTCCCACTAAATCTCAAAGGACCAGCGCGACATTGGCTTAACAGCTTGCTAGCGGACTCCATTAGCTATTGGGACGATCTGGAAGCCGCATTCCTCGACAACTTTCAGGGCACCTATGTGCGACCACCAGACGCTGATGAATTGAGCCACATAATTCAGCAGCCAGAAGAGTTGGTCAGGCAATTCTGGACTTTGTTCCTTACAAAGAAAAATCAGATCGTCGACTCTCCGGATGCAGAGGCCTTAGCGGCTTTTAAACATAACATCCGAGACGAGTGGCTAGCCCGGCACCTTGGTCAGGAAAAGCCGAAATCTATGGCAGCCCTCACTACGCTCAGGACCCGCTTTTGTGCGGGAGAAGACAGCTGGCTGGCTCGCAGTAATAAAATATCAAAGAACCATGGTACCCCGGATTCCAAGGACGACAATAGAAGGTCACGTCACAAAAAACATAAGCGCCGTATTAACAGCAAAAATACCGAGGATACGGCAGTCAATGCCGGATTCAAAGGCTCTAAACCCGGTCAGTGGAAAAAACCATTCAAACAAAGTACGACGGGTCTGTCCAGGTTGGACCGTATACTCGATCGCTCGTGTCAAATACATGGCACCCCAGACAAGCCAGCCAATCACACCAACAGGAATTGTTGGGTGTTCAAGCAGGCCAGCAAGTTAATCGCTGAAAACAAGGACAAGGGTCGCACAGCGATGACGAGGAGCCCCGGCAGCCGCACACTGGAGGACAGAAGAGGTATCCCCCGCAAGTGCGGATGGTGAACATGATATACGCAACCCACATCCCCAAGAGGGAGCGGAAGCGTGCGCTCAGGGACGTCTATGCGTTGGAGCCAGTCGCCACAAAGTTCAACCCTTGGTCCTCCTATCCGATCACCTTCGATCGCAGGGACCACCCACTAGCATCTGTCATGGTGGATTTGCCGCACTGGTCCTAGACCCAATCATTGACAGATTCCACCTCACTCGAGTCCTTATGGATGGCGGCAGCAGCCTGAACCTGCTTTATCAGGACACAGTGCGCAAAATGGGTATAGACCCCTCAAGGATCAAACCCACAAAAATGACCTGTAAAGGCGTCATTCCAGGTGTGGAGGCCCATTGCACAGGCTCAATTACACTGGAAGTGGTCTTCGGATCCCTAAATAATTTCCGAAGCAAAGAGTTAATCTTCGATATAGTCCCGTTCCGCAGTGGTTATCACGCGCTGCTCGGGCGAGCTGCATTTTCTAGATTCAATGCGGTACTGCATTACGCATACCTCCAGCTCAAGATGCCAGGACCTCGCGGAGTTATTACAGTCAATGGAAACACAAAGCGCTCTCTCCAAACAAGAGGAGCACACCGAAGCCCTCGCAGCAGAAGCGCAAAGCAGCCTCTCAAGGCAATCAAACAGTTCGGCGCTTCAAAGCCCGTACACCTTCAAGCGCGCTCGGAGTAATCAGCAAATAGACCACCTGGCGCGATCTGAGCTCACGTAGCAATACGGCGGCCACCCCAATCCCAGCCTAGCAGTGGAACTCGTGCCGTGCGTACATAATTACGCATTAAAAATACCATGGGCACAAATAGGGAGGGGGCCACAACTGCGGCACGCCCCAAGACGCGGCTTAAACCGCACTAGGGGCTTCCCGCTTGGTTATTTTTCTTTTTTTCAAGACCTTAATCTCTGGAAATACTGTCCGGCAACACTATTGCCGAACACATGATGCAGCAACCAAGGAGGCAGACAGCTACGTCATACCACGGAATTCCCAGGTGGATTATAGTAACGAGCGAAATATTCGATTTAATATCATTCCTCAGCTTGCCCTTGGAAGGGACATAGTCCTACTCTTTGCTTATCGCACTATCTGTATCACTCTGCCTTAACGCAATTTTTTGAATAAACAATGCATGACATTACGATTATTATTGCATTCTTGTTATATAAATATATATATCTTTGTGTTCATTAATCATGCCTTGCAACCATACACTTTGGTACGGCCAATACACCAGGGGCTTACATACCCCACAATTCGGTGTGAAAATTCCGAACACTTTCACAAGTGCGGCACCCCGAACTTATAGCATTATATGCATCAGCTCCGAATCATGTCTTTGGTCAAATGTAGGGTTTGCCCGGCTCCTATGTTTTGGTACCTTACGTTCCGCTCTATCGGCTAAGGTAGCGCTAGGAGAACTACTGCGATTGTGCCCCGGTTCTGCTGGGTTCAGCACCTCAGTAGAGAAAGCTAAAACTGACTGTCATGATAAGGAGAGAGACTGGTCGCTGTTCGGCGAGGTTTTCAAGTCCCTAAAGACTTATGTCGCTTAGAGCGAGGGGCCGGCCCTGTCCGGCTTAAAGGCGTGTAACGCGCCCCAAATTCGTCCTTCCGAATACCAGGGGCTTCGCTGAAATTTAAAATTATAGAATTCTATGGCTAAGTGAGAGTGATAAAGCATTATTAGTCCGGTTGCCTTGTTCGCTGTGTTGAGCACCTCCCTCGCAGGACCCAAACATGGGAACAAGAGTGCTCAGGTTTATCCCGAACACCCCAGCACTCGTGGCATGGGGGCAGAAGCCGAGGACTAGTCATCTCTCAGATTGGATAAACAGCCAAACAGAAGGTAATATTTTAAATTCAAACAAGCGTTGCATAGCGCATATGAAACAAGTTTTCATAAATACAGGATAAAACGAGTAAGTCTCACTCAAATATTACATCTTTTGAACAGTCGTCCGTGATGAGACGGGCACCCGGCAGAACACCCTCGTAGTACATCTCTGGGTGGCGGTGCTCCTTGCCCTCCGGCGCCCCCTCCTTGATCAGCTTCACGGCGTCTAGCTTGACCCACTGCAATTTCACACGCGCGAAAGCCCGGCGTGCACATTCAATGCAGACAGATCGCTTGGCGACCTCCAGCCGCGGGCAGGCATCCACAAGCCGCCTCACCAGGCCGAAGAAGCTGTTCGGAAGGGCGTCGCCAGGCCACAACCGGACTATAAAGCTCTTCATGGCCCGATCGGCCGCCTTATGTAGCTCGACCATCTGCTTCAGCTGGTCGCTCATTGGCACCGGGTGTTTGGCCTCAGCATACTGAGACCAGAACAACTTCTCCGTTGAGCTTCCATCCTCGGGCTGGTAAAATTGTGCGGCATCGGAGACGCTGCGGGGCAAATCTGCGAATGCTCCTGGAGAGCTCCGTATTTGGGTAAGTAATCGGTAATTTACTTTTACATGATTGATTTGCATATAGAAAGCCTTACCCGCTGCTATCTTCTTCATCGCGTCGATCTCTTGGCGGGCCTTTTGGGCTTCGGCCTTGGCACTTTTTGCACTCTAGAGGGCCGCGGCAAGCTCAGACCCCCGTGTCTTTGAGTCAAGCTCCAATGCCTCGTGCTTCGCCACGAGAGCCTGGAGCTCTTGCTGCACCTCGCCCACCCGAGCCTCGTGCTTCGCTCGCTCGGTGCGCTCCTTGGCCGCTTTATCTTCGGCCTTGGTTAGCTCTTGCTTCAGGGTCGCCACCTCGGTCGTGGCCCCTGGCAAATATTCGATGATCCTGTCATTTTGCAATCGCGACTTCTTTTATATATACATATCTATAGACAGGGTATTACTTACCCTTGTTCTCCTCGAGCTGCCTCTTGGCAAGGCCGAGCTCTTTTCGGGACCCCTCGAGGGCCTGCTTTAGTACGGCGACCTCCGCAGTCAGTGCGGCGGACGCCAGCAGCAAAGCCTGCATATGCATATTGACTCACTTATATTAGACTCCTGCGATATTATTTGATCCTCTGTTTGGCTTTTCTTTGTGAACACCGAACAAAGCATCAGGGGCTACTGTCTATGCGGTAATATTCCTACTACATTTTAAAACACTTACCTCGAAGCCTGTTAGAAGGCTGGCACAGGCTTCAGTCAATCCGCTCTTGGTGGACTGAATCTTCTGGATCACCGCACTCATGATAGTGCAGTGCTCCTCGTCGATGGAAGCGCTGCGAAGTGCTTCCAGCAGATTGTCCTGCGCCTCTGGATGGATAGAGGTCACTGGCATAGGCATCTTGCCCCTCTTAGAAGGAAGCCGCCTGCCCGAGCCTGGAACCGCTGGAGGTTCCGGCATGGTGTTCAGCTGAGAGCCGAACTCTGAGCTCTCAGGGGCCCTGTCCCCTCGGTTCCCGGAGTCCGAAGGGTCGCCTTGAGGCGCCTCCGGGACTGTCTCCCCTCGATCTGGTGTCTTCGGCAGGATGAGGGGAGGTGGCGGTCGGGACTGGATCGTTGTCCATGTCCGACGAGCCTAGGGAGCCGTCCGATGATACCTCGATATTGGCTCGTGGCGGCCTGCATAATTATGTTCGGCGTTAGGGAAAGCAGTGCGACAAAGGAATCCTATGAGTTACTCTGGTATCCGAATACTTACGATCTCCCCGGGGGCTTGGCCCTGGGCAAGCACTCGTCTTCGCCTTCGTCAGCGGCGGTGGAACTGTCCGGAAGGAGAGTCCTTCCCTTCTTGGACCCTTCGGCCTCCCTAGTTGGGGCGGCCTTCCTTTTCTTGTCTCCCCCGCCTGGAGGGGGAGCATCTTCTTCTTCCTCCGCGTCCTCAGGGGAGGAGTGTGCCGCAGAGTTATCGGACGATGAGTCCGATAACACCTGGCGCCGGGAACTCTTTCGGGTTCCCTTGGCCTTCTTGGTCTTCTCCAGCACCTTGTAAGGAGCCGGAGTCAGCATCTCCGTCAGGAGAGCGCCCGAAGTATCTTTGGGCAAAGGGGCCAGAAAGTCGATCTGCCCCGACATCTCCACCCAGTCCTGTCAAAGGCATGGAGATTAGACCCCGCACATAATTAAGCTAGGGAAACATAAATTTCTTACGGGACGTATTGAACTCACCGAACGCGCTAGGCGCTTTGCACTAAGTCCGCGGTCCTCGGCGAGAGAAGGAGGGACCTCGGCGCCCTTGAACAGCACCTTCCAGACGTCCTTGTGCGTCGTATCAAAGAGCTCGCTCAGAGTCTGGTGCCGGGCCGGGTCGATCTCTCACAAGGTAAAATCCCGTTGTTGACACGGGAGGATCCGGCGGATGAGCATAACTTGGACTATGTTGACAAGCTTGAGCTTCTTGCTCGCCATACTCCGGATACATTTCTGGAGTCCATCCAGCTCCACCGACGAACCCCGCGACAAGCCCTTCTCTTTCCAAGAAGTGAGCCGTGTAGGGAATCCGGATCGAAACTCAGGGGCTGCCACCCATTTGGCGTCGCGCGACTCGGTGATGTAGAACCACGCCGATTGCCATCCCTTTATTGTCTCCACGAAGGAGCCTTCGAGCGATATGACGTTGGGCATCTTGCCCACCATGGCTCCGCTGCATTCTGCTTGTTGGCCTCGTACCACCTTCGGCTTGATATTGAAAGTCTTTAACCACAGGCCGAAGTGGGGCCGGATGCGTAGGAAAGCCTCACACACAAAGATGAACGCTGAAATGTTGAGGATGAAGTTCGGGGCCAGATCATGGAAGTCCAGCCCGTAGTAGAACATGAGACCACGAACGAATGGATGGAGGGGAAACCCTAGTCCGTGGAGGAAGTGGTGAAGGAAAACTACCCTCTCGTGAGGTTCCGGGGTAGGGAAGATCTGCCCCGCAGCGGGCAGCCGATGCGCGATGTTCGCGGCTAAGTATCCGGCTCCGCGCAGCTTCTTGATGTCTCCCTCCGTGACGGAGGAGACCATCCACCTGCCTCCCGCTCCGGACATGTTTGGAGAAGGTTGAGGTGAGAAGTGTGGACTTGGGCGCTAGAGCTCGAGTGTGCGAAAATGGATGAGCAAGGGAGGAAGAAGGCGTGGATAGAAAGGTGAATCCTTATGCCTTTATGTGGGCGAACGAAACTAATCGTCCCCACTTGCCTGGTAAAACTCGCTTATCCCCCAAGCACCGTAATTGATGGCGCGGTTAGGTTACCCACGCCCGTATTGATGAGAATCCCGTAATAAGGGGACACGATCTCTGCTTTGACAAGACGTGTCGAAAAACTGCCTCACGTTATGTGCGGGGCTGGTTGAAGGAAACGATTCGAATAATCACCGGGCCATGACATAATGTCATGCTGCCAAAACAAGCCAGCAGACTAGATCTGCGAAAATATTATTCTCTCTACGGTGGAATGTGGAACTTATTTTGCAGGGTCGGACACTATCCTACTATTCAAATTCTTCTGTGATGTATTCGGAGAAGGAACCCGCCTTACAATGCCGAAGACAATACTGCATGTCGGACTCATCGTCATTGAAGCTTGGTTCAGGGGCTACTGAGGGAGTCCTGGATTAGGGGGTCTCCAGACAGCCAGACTATATCCTTTGGCCGGACTGTTAGACTATGAAGATACAAGATTGAAGACTTCGTCTCGTGTCCGGATGGGACTCTACTTGGCGTGGACGGCAAGCTAGGCAATACGGATATGGATATCTCCTCCTTTGTAACCGACCTTGTGTAACCCTAACCTTCTCCGGTGTCTATATAAACCGAAGGGTTTTAGTCCGTAGCACAACAACCACAACATACAATCATACCATAGGCTAGCTTCTAGGGTTTAGCCTCTCCGATCTCGTGGTAGATCTACTCTTGTACTACCCATATCATCAATATTAATCAAGCAGGACGTAGGGTTTTACCTCCATCAAGAGGGCCCGAACCTGGGTAAAACATCGTGTCCCCTGCCTCCTGTTACCATCCGGCCTAGACGCACAGTTCGGGACCCCCTACCCGAGATCCGCCGGTTTTGACACCGACACCGGGCATGACCCAGGAAAGTGTGTCCGGTCGGAGTTAATCGAGCATGCTAGGTAAGTTGGTGCACCCCTGCAGGGAATAAAACATCTATCGATAGCCTATCCTATGGTAACGGACACTTCGAGTTGTATCCCGATCGATACAACTAGAACTGGATACTTGTGATGAGAAATGGATATGAGAAATGGATAGTATGGCTCTGGGATTGCTTTCTCGCTGGTAGTCGAGAAAGGATCTCTGGCCAAGGTTGATAACACTACTACTTTACATTATGTTGATCTGTACTCTCCTAGATGCTTGAAGATGCTTGAAGATGCTAGTCTTCGATAGGCTAGGATTTCCCCTTCCCTTCTGGCATTCTGTAGTTTAGTCCACAGATACATCCCTTTCCTTTGATACAGATGCATACTTAGTTTAGATCTGATGTAAGTCTTGCGAGTACTTTGGATGAGTACTCACAGTTGCTTTGCTACTTCTTTTTTCCCCATACCCGATTGTTGCGACCAGATGACGGATCCCAGGAGCCAGACGACGCCACTGATGACTACTACTACCCGGAGGATGCCTACTACTACGTGAAGACCGCAGACAACTAGGAGTAGTTAGGAGGCTCCCAGGCAGGAGGCCTTGCCTTTTCGATCGTTGTTGCTTTTGTGCCAGCCTTCTTAAGGAAATCTTGTCTAACTTATGTCTGTACTCAGATATTGTTGCTTCTACTGACTCTTGTGTATTCGAGCTTATGTATTCGAGCCCTCGAGGGCCCTGGCTTGTAATATAAAGCTTGTATTATTTTAATTTGTGTCTAGAGTTGTGTTGTGATATCTTCCCGTGAATCCTTGATCTTGATCGTACACATTTGCGTGTATGATTAGTGTACGATTGAATTGAGGGCGTCACAGCATATCTTTTGTAGAAATAATTAAACTCTCATGCTTCACTTATAACTATTTAGAGAGTCATCAGGAATTGATCATTCACATGGTTAGTCATAAAATCCTACATAAAAATTGTAGATCGCTGAATATGATATGTTTGGTTCCTTGCAATAGTTTTGTGATATATAGATGGTGATATTAGAGTCATGCTTGTGAGTAATTGTGGATTGGTAGAAATACTTCTGTTAAGGTTTGTGATTCCCAAAGCATGCATGTATGGGAACCGTTATGTGACGAAGTCGGAGCATGATTTGTTTTTGATTGTCTTCCTTACGAGTGGCGGTTGGGGACAAGTGATGGTATTTTCCTACCAATCTATCCCCCTAGGAGCATGCATGTATTACTTTGTTTCCATTGCTAATAGATTTTTACAATAAGTATGTGAGTTCTTTCTGACTAATGTTCAGTCCATGGATTATACGCACTGTCACCCTTCCATCATTACTTCGGTACCGTGCATTGCCCTTTCTCACCTCTAGAGTTGGTACAAACTTCGCCGGTGCATCCAAACAACATGATATGATACGCTCTATCACACATAAGCCTCCTTATATCTTTCTCAAAACAGCCACCATACCTACCTATCATGGCATTTCCATAGCCATTCTGAGATATATTGCCATGCAACTTCCATCATATCATCATATACATGACTTGAGCATTCATTGTCATATTGCTTTGCATGGTCGTAAGATAGCTAGCATGATGTTTTCATGGCTTGTCCGTTTTTTGATGTCATTGCTACGCTAGATCATTGCACATCCTGGTACACCGCCGGAGGCATTCATATAGAGTCATATCTTTGTTCTAGTATTGAGTTGTAATATTAGGTTGTAAGTAAATAAAAGTATG
Source organism: Triticum urartu (assembly GCF_056163025.1). Taxonomy (NCBI): domain Eukaryota; kingdom Viridiplantae; phylum Streptophyta; class Magnoliopsida; order Poales; family Poaceae; genus Triticum; species Triticum urartu. The sequence continues at coordinate 85,533,708 of NC_141875.1, forward strand.
ATGATCATCATTATTAGAGCATTGTCCCAGTGAGGAAAGGATGATGGATACTATGATTCCCCCACAAGTCGGGATGAGACTCCGAATGAAAAAAAAGAGCCAAAAAAAGAGAAAACAAAAAATGAGAGAAAAAGAGAGAAGGGTCAATCTATTATCCTTTTACCACACTTGTTCTTCAAAGTAGCACCATATTCTTCATAGAGAGAGTCTCCTATGTTGTCACTTTCATATACTAGTGAGAATTTTTTATTATAGAACTTGGCTTGTATATTTCGATGATGGGCTTCCTCAAATGCTTGAGGTTTCATGAGCAAGCAAGTTGGATGCACACCCACTTAGTTTCATTTGTGAGCTTTCATACACTTATAGCTCTAGTGCATCCGTTGCATGGCAATCCCTACTCCTCGAATTGACATCAATCGATGGGCATCTCCATATCCTGTTGAGTAGCCGCATCGATGTGAGACTTTCTTCCTTTTTGTCTTCTCCACACAACCTCCACAATCATATTATATTCCACCTATAGTGCTATATCCATGGCTCACGCTCATGTATTGCGTGAAAGTTCAAAAGGCTTGCGAACGTTAAAAGTATGAAACAATTTCTTGGCTTGTCATCGGGGTTGTGCATGATCAAATACTTTCTGTGGTGAAGGTGGAGCATAGCCAGACTATATAATTTTGTAGGGATAACTTTCTTTGGCCATGTTATTTTGCGAAGACATGATTGCTTCATTGGTATGCTTGAAGTATTATTGTCTTGATGTCAAATGATAGACTATTGCTTTGAATCACTCATGTCTTAATATTCATGCCATGATTAGATTATATGATCAAGATTATGCTAGGTAGCATTCCACATCAAAAATTATCTTTTTATCATTTACCTACTCGAGGACGAGCAGGAATTAAGCTTGGGGATGCTTATGTGTCTCCATCGTATCTACAAATTTTGATTGTTCCATGTCAATATTCTATAGCTTTAACATACTTTTGGCGACAATTTATATGATTTTCTTGGACTAACATATTGATCCAGTGCCAAGTGCAAGTTCCTGTTTGTTGCATGTTTTTTGTTTCACAAAAAATCCATATCAAACGGAGTCCAAATGGGATAAAAACTTACAGATATTTTTTGGAATATATGTGATTTTTCGAAAAAAGAATCAACGCGAGACGACGCCCGAGGAGTCCACAAGGTAGGGGCGCACCTTGGGCCCTTGTGGCCACTCCATAATGCGATTGGTGCCCTTCTTTCGCCGCAAGTAAGTTAATATCCGGATAAAAATCATGTTAAAATTTCAGCCCAATTGGAGTTACGGTTCTCTGGGAATTTAAGAAACGGTGAAAGGCCCAAATCGGGGAGCGCAAAAACAGAAGGAAACAGAGAGCTAGATCCAATCTCGGAGGGGCTCTCGCCCGTCGGCCACCATGGAGGCCATGTACCAGAGGGGAAACCCTTCTCCCTTCTAGGGGGAAGGTCAAGGAAGAAGGAGAAAGAGGGGCCTCTCTCCCCCTCTCTCTCGGTGGTGCCGGAATGCCGCCGGGGCAATCATCGTGACGACGATCTACACCAACAACTTCGCCGCCGTCATCACCAACTCTCTCCCCCTATATGAAGTGGTGTAACACCCCTTCTCCCCATTGTAATCTCTACTTGAACATGGCGCACAACGCTATATATTATTTCCCAATGATGTATGGCTATCCTATGATGTTTGAGTAGATCCGTTTTGTCCTGTGGATTCATTGATTATCATGATTGGTTTGAGTTGCATGTTTTATTATTGCTGTTGTCCTATGGTGCTCTCCATGTCGCGCAAGCATGAGGGATCCCCGCTATAGGGTTTGCAATATGTTCATGGTTTGCTTATTGTCTATGTTGCATGAGTGATAGAAACACAAACACAGATAAGTGGGTTATGGCGTATGGGAATAAAGAGGACTTGGTAATTTAATGATATGGTTGGGTTTTACCTTAATGATCTTTAGTAGTTGCGGATGCTTGCTAGAGTTCCAATCATAAGTGCATATGATCCAAGAAGAGAAAGTATGTTAGCTTATGCCTCTCCCTCATATAAAATTGCAATAATGATTACCGGTCAAGTTACCGACTGACTAGTGACAAATAACTTTCTTGTGAAAAAATCTCTCTACTAAAACTAACTTAGTTGTTTCCTTATCTGAACAGCCCCTAGTTTTTATTTACATGCTCTTTATTATCTTACAAACCTGTCCTACAAGACCTACAAAGTACTTCTAGTTTCATACTTGTTCTAGGTAAAGCGAACATTCAGGTGCGTAGAGTTGTATCGGTGGTCGATAGAACTTGAGGGAATATTTGTTCTACCTTTAGATCCTTGTTGGGTTCGACACTCTTACTTATCGAAAGAGGCTACACCTAATCCCCTATACTTGTGGGTTATCATTTACCATCAAGTCACTTTACTCGTTCTGTAATACAAGATCCCATGACTAACTCATTAGGCACATTGCTTGCAAGCTCTTTATGATGTTGTATTACTGAGTGGGCCCATAGATATCTCTCTGTCACACGGAGCGACAAATCCCAGTCTCGATCCATGCCCGCCCAATAGAAATCTTCAGAGATACCTGTAGGTTACCTTTGTGATCACCCAGTTACGAAGTGACGTTTGGATACACACTAAGTATTCCTTCAGTGTTAGGGATCTGCATGATCTCATGGTCTAAGGAACAGATACTTGACATGATTAAAGTTGTAGCAAATAACTAAACGATCTGATGATAAGCTTACGGTTGGGTCTTGTCCATCACATCATTCTCATAATGATGTGATCCCGTTATCAAATGACAACTCATGTCTATGGTTAGGAAACCTTAACCATCTTTGATCAACGAGCCAGACTAGAAGAGGCATACTAGGGACACTGTGTAGTTTATGTATTCACACATGTATTTAAGATTACGATCAATACAATTCTAGCATGAATTATAAACATTTATCATGAATGGGAAATATTATAATAACCAATTTATTATTGCCTCTAGGGCATATTTCCAACAGTCTCCCACATGCACTAGAGTCAATAATCTTGTTCACATCGCCATGTGATTAACACCCAATGAGTTATGGGTTTTGGTCATGTTTTGCTTGTGAGAGAGGATTTATTCAACGCGGCTGCTACATTTAGATCTGTGTGTACTTTGCAAATCTGTATGGCATACTGTAAATGTTGCTACCACGCTCCACTTGGAGCTATCCCAAATGACTGCTCCACTATACGTATCTAGTTTTCCACTCAGGGTCATCTCGATCGCTGTCAAAGCTTGCATCGACGTAACCCTTTATGAAAAACTCTTTATCACCTCCATAACCAATAAACATTTCCTTAATCCTCTTTGGGGACCTAAGGATAATTTTGACCGCGGTCCAGTGATCCACTCCTGGATCACTCTTCTAACCCCTTGCCAGACTCATGGCCAGGCACTCATCAGGTATGGTACACGGCATGGCATAGGGGACGACTTTCATCATTTCTCTTTCTTTTGTTGTGGTCGAGCCTTGAGTCTTACTCAACTTCACACCTTACAATATAGGAAAGAACTCCTTCTTTGACTAATCCATTTTGAACTCCTTCAAAATCTTGTCAAGGTATGTGCTCTACGAAAATCTTATCAGGCGTCTTGATCTATCTCTATAGATATTCATACCCAATATGTAAGCAGCTTTACCCAGGTCTTCCTTTGAAAAACTCCTTTCAAACAACCCTTTATGCTTTCCGAAATTCTACATCATTTCCAATCAACAATATGTCAGCCACATATACTATCAGAAATGCTATAGAGCTCTCACTCACTTTCTTATAAATACAAGTTTCTTCATAAACTTTGTATAAACCCATCAGCTTTGATCACCTCATCAAAGCGTATATTCCAACTCCGAGATGCTTGCACCAGTCCATAGATGGATCGCTGGAGCTTGCATACCTTTTTAGCATCCTTAGAATCCACAAAACCTTTAGGTTGCATCATATACAACTCTTCTTAAGGAATGCGGTTTTCACATCCATCTGCTAGATTTTATAATTGAAAAATGCAATAATTGCTAACATAATTCTAACAGACTTAAGCATCGCTGCGGGTGAGAAAATCTCATCGTATTCAACTCCTTGAACTTGTCGGAAACCCTTTGTGACAGGTCGAGCTTTATAAATGGTGACATTACCATCACCATCCATACTTTGTGACGAGTCTACGGGTGAGAAAGTATCATCGTAGTCAACTCCTTGAACTTGTCAGAACCCCTTTGCGATAAGTCTACAAGATCCATTTATTCTCAATATCTTGCCGATCATGGGGCAAGTCCACCAAAGTCCATACTTTGTTCTCATACATGGTTCCTATCTCGGATTTCATGGCCTCAAGCGATAAGTCAGAATCTGGGCTCATCATAGCTTCTTCATAGTTAGTAGGTTCGTCGTTGTCTAACAACATTATTTCCAGGACTGGATTACCGTACCACTCTGGTGTGGAACGTACCCTGGTCGACCTATGAATTTCAGTAGTAACTTGATCTGAAGTTTCATGATCATCATCATTAGCTTCCTCTTCGGTTGGTGTAGGCATCACGGGAACTGCTTTCTGTGATGTGCTACCTTCCAATTCGAAAGAACGTACAATTACCTCATCAACTTCTACTTTCCTCTCACGCACTTCTTTCGAGATAAACTCCTTCTCGGGAAAGGACCCATTCTTGGAACCAAAGATCTTGCCTTCGAATCTGTAGTACAAGGTATACCCAATGGTCTCTTTAGGGTATTATATGAAGACACACTTCTCCGCTTTGGGTTCGAGCTTATCAGGCTGAAGCCTCTTGACATAAGCGTCGCATCCCCAAACATTAGAAATGACAACTTAATTAGGTATCTTGCCAAACCATAATCCATACTGTGTCGTCTCAACGGATTTAGACGGTGCCCCATTTAAAGTGAATGCGGTTGTCTCTAATGCATAACCCCAAAATGATAGTGGAAAATCTGCAAAAGACATCATAGAACGCTACATATCCAATAAAGTACGATTATGACGTTCGGATACACCATTACGCTGTGGTGTTCTAGGTGGTGTGAGCTGTGAAACAATTTCACATTGTCTTAAATGAGCGCCAAACTCGTAACTCAAATATTCACCTCCACGATCAGATCGTAGAAACTTTATTTTCTTGTTACGATGATTCTCCACTTCACTCTGAAATTCCTTGAACCTTTTCAAATGTTCCAGACTTGTGTTTCATTAAGTAAATATACCCATATCTACTCAAATCATCTCTCAAGGTAAGAAAATAACGATACCCACTGTGTGCTTCAACACTCATCAGACTGCATACATCGGTATGTATTATTTCCAATAAGTCACTAGCCCACTCCATTGTTCCGGAAAATGGGGTTTTTGTCATCCCATAAGGCATGGTTCACATGTCTTGAGTGAATCATAATCAAGAAATTCCAAAAGTCCATCAACATGGAGTTTCTTTTTGTGCTTTACACCAATATGACCTAAGCGGCAGTGCCGCATTTGTGTGGTACTATCATCATTAACTTTGCATCTTTTGTCATCAGTATTATGAATATGTGTATCACTATGATCGAGAGTCAACAAGTAACCATTAACAAAGGATGCATGATCATAAGAGACATTACTCATATAAATATAATAACCATTATTCTCCGACTTAAATGAATAACCGTCTTGTAATAAACAATATCCATATATAATGTTTATGCTCAACGCAAGCACCAAATAACCATTATTTAGGTTTAATACTAATCCAGAAGGTATTATGAGCGTGCCGATGGTGATCATATCAACCTTGGAGACACATCCAACACTCATCGTCACCTCGCCCTCACCTAGTCTTCGTTAATCCACAGCTCCTGCTTTGAGTTACTAATATTAGCAACTGAATCTACAAGCACTAGTGAGGTACACATCAATAACGTGTATATCAAATATACCTTTGTTGACATTGCCAACCCTCTTATCTGCCAAGTGAGGGAGTCCTGGACTAAGGGGTCCTCGGGGCTTCCGGCTTGTTGGACATGGGTCGGACTATTGGGCCATGAAGATACAAGATAGAAGACTTTCTCCCATGTCCGGATAGGACTCTCCTTTGCGTAGATGGCAAGCTAGGCGGGCGGATGTACTATTTCGTTTCTATGTAACCGACTTTGTACAACCCTAGTCCCCTCTGATGTCTATATAAACCGGAGGGTTTAGTTCATAGGGACAATCATAATCAAATAGGCTAGACTTCTAGGGTTTTAGCCATTACGATCTGGTGGTAGATCAACTCTTGTAACCCCCAATACTCATCAATATTAATCAAGCAGGATGTAGGGTTTTACCTCCATCAAGAGGGTCCGAACCTGGGTAAACATTGTGTCCCCTGTCTCCTGTTACCATCAACCTCAGACGCATAGTTCGGGACCCCCTACCCGAGATCCGCTGGTTTTGACAGCGACATTGGTGCTTTCATTGAGAGTTCTGTTGTGCCGTCATCATAAGGTTTGATGGCTCCATCCATCATCTACAACAACACTGCCTGGGGGGATGTCTTTCTCCCTGGCCAGATCTTCGTATTCGGCGGCTTCGCACTGCGGGCCAACTCGCTCGGCCACCTAGAGCAGATCGATAGCTACGCCTCTGGCCGTCAGGTCAGGTTCGGAAGCTTGAACTACGTCGCTGATATCCGCGGAGACTTGATCTTCGACGAATTTGAGCCCATGGTAGCCGCTCCCTGCCATCACGATAAACATGACCTAGATCTGTCGTTGGACTATACCCAGGAGATTGCGCCTGTAAGCACTCTAGCCATAGATCCGGATCACCTTGCGCCATCCGAAGATGGGAGGCTTGACCCCACCACAAAAGCTGCAGACTCAGCAGCGTTGGAGCCGCACACAGACCCCACCTCGAGTGGGATCTGCGTCACCGGACCCCTGATCCTTCTCCAGTCACTGGCCCCGAACTGCGTGCATCCGCGTCTGTCGAGCCTTACCCGGCGATGATCGTCGAATTCAGTTCCGCGGACATCTTCCGGCACTCACCTCTAGGCGACGTGCTAAACTCACTAAAAAAACCCTCTCTTTAGTAGGGGACTCACAGCCGAATTGTATTCGGTTTGAACTGGGGGATGATGACAGGGAATTTCGCTTCCCGCCCACCTCCCACTTAATAGCCACTATCGAAGATCTAACCAACATGCTCGACTACGACTCCGGAGACATCGACTGTATGGACGACGATTGTAACACCCACGATGCGGCTATATCTCCCACGTGTCAGAGCACGACTTAGAGGCATAACCTCATAGTAGGCAATGTCGCAAGAGGCGTAATATTTACACATCCCATGTACTGAATAAGAAATGGATAAAGAGTTGGCTTACAATCGCCACTTCACACAATACATAAATATAGCGTTACATCATCCAGATACAATCAAGGTCCGACTACGGAACCAAAATAAAGACAACCCCAAATGCATAGGTCCCGATCGCCCCAACTGGGCTCCACTACTGATCAACCAGACATTAACAAATTCCCATCTGCCCATAACCACGGGCACGACTTTCGAAAGTTCAAAACCCTGCAGGGGTGTCCCAACTTAGCCCATCACAAGCTCTCACGGTCAACGAAGGATATTCCTTCTCCCAGGAAGACCCGATCAGACTCGAAATCCCGGTTACAAGACATTTCGACAATGGTAAAACAAGACCAGCAAAGCCGCCCGAATGTGCCGACAAATCCCGATAGGACCTGCACATATCTCGTTCTCAGGGCACACCGGATTGTCCAAACTTCCGGTAGGCCAACCCAGAGTTGCCCCTGGTGGACACCGGCGGCAGACAGGTTGGACCAACACTCAGAGGAGCACTGGCCCGGGGAGGTTAAATTAAAGATGACCCTCGGGCTCCGGAAACCCAAGGGAAAAAAGGCTAGGGGGCAAATGGTAAAACCAAGGTTGCGCCTTGCTGGAGGAGTTTTATTCAAGGAAAACTGTCAAGGGGTTCCCATTATAACCCAACCGCGTAAGGAATGCATAATCAAGGAACATAACACCGGTATGACGGAAACTATGGCGGCAAGAGTGGAACAAAACACCAGGCATAATGCCGAGCCATCCACCCTTTACCAAATATATAGATGCATTAATATAAACAAGAGATATTGTGATATCCCAACATATCCATGTTCAAACATGGAACAAACTTCAACTTCACCTGCAACTAACAACGCTATAAGAGGGGCTGGGCAAAGCGGTAACATAGCCAAACAACAGTTTGCTAGGAAAGGTGGGTTAGAGGCTTGACATGGCAATATGGGAGGCATGATATATCAAGTGGTAGGTATCGCGGCATAGCAATAGATCGAGCAACTAGCAAGCAAAGATAGAAGTGATTTCGAGGGTATGGTCATCTTGCCTGAGATCCCGCAAGGAAGAAGAACGAGTCCATGAAGAATACAAACGGACGTAGTCGAATGAATCCTCACAAACGCGGCGTTATAGGAACTAACCCGAAGAAGCAATACTGGAAAGAAGCAAACAACATAGTAAACAACCATCACATGAACATGGCATGATGCACAACCAATTATGATGCATGTCTGGTTTAATGAGGCATGGCATGGCAAAGTGCACAAACAACACTACAAGTTAAGTGGAGCTCAGTATGCATCGGGATGCATATTGACAAAACACCACATTCCATTATTTAGTTCAATCTCGTTATGTACCCAACAATTTTAAATGTTCTTAACATGGCAAGGGGTGAAGCAAATGAAAACTACCTATCTAGGCAAGTTTAAATGAGGCCGGAACAAGAAGCATCAAGTCCGGAAAAAATCCTCATGAGCGTATTATAGATTTGGTACTGTTCTGCCCTAAACACAATTTTTGAGTTACTAAACATGGAAAGTAATGACACCATGTCAAACTAGGCATTTTTCTACCCCATTTACATATAAAGTTTATTAAATTTGGAGTTGTGGTTATTAAGTTATGAATTAAATCATTTTATCAAGGCAATAGGCAAAATAAACACAAACAACATTTTAGTAATTTTAAACATGATTGAAAGTTGGATATTATAATTCTAGATGAAAATCTAAGCATTTTTCATATACAAGATTTTTACATATGCTGCATAGATTGTGAGTTATTAAATGCATGGAGTCTAGGGGGTTCTCTGCAAATCTGTCAAACACTGGAAAAATTAGCTAAATTCGTCCCGAGGAAAAATAATACTATATGGGCCAAATCTTGTTGGCCCAACAGTAAGAGGGGATCTGGAGGGGCTGCTCACATCGGGCCTTGGCCCAGCTGATGGAGAAGGGAGGCCTGCAGGGGCGTGCAGCTGGGCTTCGGGATCTGACTGGAGAGGCCTGGGCCTCAGCGCCCTGCTGGGCCGCGATGAGGCGCAAGGCGAGGCCAGCCTAGCCACTCGATCGGGAAACACCAGTGGCTGGTCCACGCGCAGGGGCGCGCGTACGGGTGGATCGAGCAAGCAGCAGCGCTGTTTGTCCTCCTTGGTCGAGGCCGAGGCAAAACAGGGGATGACGGGAGGGCTTGAGCGGAGGAAGGAGGTCCGGCGGGGGCGCGGGTCTTGGCGCACGGAGGAGGTCCTGGACGAGCCGGGAACGACGTGGGGGAAGGGGACGCAGTGCTGGTGCAGGGCACGGCCTGGTGGCGCTGGTTGCCGGCGGCGGTGGCGCGAGGGGACGAGGACGAGCGCTCCTGCTCGGGGCCTCGAGCAGCTACACGATCCATTCGGGATTGAGGGAAGAAGTGGCTTGCGCTGGTTGGTGGGCTGGATCGGGAGGGGATCCCGATGGGGATGTGGGAGATGAGTGTGGCGGCGGCGGCAGGGACAAGTCCCTAGATTTGAGGGTTTGCCCAAAATAGGCTATTGGTTGATCTATAAATAGCAAAAGGGCTAAGTTTAGGGTCATTTGGACCCTCCGATCTTAATCGGACGGTCTCGGATAAATAGGCTAGGGAGATCAAATAAGAAAACGGAGACGTTTTGTAGATGTTTGGGGATGATCCGGACACAACGGTAGCGACAGTCCGAGTCGGGTTTGGGACAGCTTTCGGACGCGCGCGTGAAGAGAGCCGCGGGCTGACGAGAGATCTTAGGTTGCCTGGCGGTAGGTAGTGAACTGTGTAGACGGTCTAGAGAGGAAAGAGAGGGAAAGCCCGGCAACAGTTTTCGGAGACCGAAAACGTCCGACGATACACCGACTATAGTGTCGCTATAGTTATCCATTGGGGCGTCAAACGGACTCCGAATGCGATGAAACTTGGTAGGCGGCCTACTAAAAATAAAACAACACCGCACGCCAACTTTCATCCCATTCCGAGAACATTTTCCAGCCACTTATAAAATAATATTTCGTACATGCCGCGAGCATGTGCAAGTGTGGTTGGGCTCAGAACGGACAACGGACGGAACTGGGGGAACCCGGATGGATGCAAGTTTTCAAAACATGATGATGCAATGCACATGATGACATGACAAAGATGCAACACGCAAACGAATGACAAGGCAACAACAGTGAATAACTGGAAGACACCTGGCGCATCGGTCTTGGGGCGTCACAACACTCCACCACTACGAGAGGATCTCGTCCCGAGAACTTGGATGGCACCGGGGAAAACGGAAGAGGAAGGGGAAAAGGTAAAACTAAGTTGCTTCTTCGACAAATGAGTGAAACCAAAGGAACCTTGAGAGGTTGAAGAAATTGAAAGAAAGAAAACAACGAAGATGAACAAAGTTGAAAACACTCCGTTAGAAAAGAGGAACAAGGAACATTACTAGAACCTTGTAGGTTGAAAGACATAAGAAAAGGGTTGCAATGGACAAGAAGTACATGCAAGCACTCCAGTAGAACGAGATGTACAAGGAACGATAAGGATCAAATACGACAAGACTCCGGTTGAAAATGGAAGGTATAGAATATGAGCTTGGCAAAAAGGAAGGCACTTGGATGAGACTCCAGTTAGAAAAGGAATGATAGACACAACACTCTGGTTAAAACAAGATAGAGAAGGAATAAGAATGATATCATTTGGACAACACTCCGACTGTAATTGGAAGGAATTGAACATGATCTTGACAAACAAGATGATGGGTTGATGAGAGCAACAACACAATGCCTCCGGAACAAACGAAAGAATGGAATTAAAGGAATGGAGTAGAAAACAACATCTTCTACCTCAAATGAGCTTGCAAAGGCATCCTTAGGAGAAGGGTTGAATGGAGTTGTTGGAAAACCTACAACGAAAAGAGTAAGTTTGTTGTGGTCTTATGGAAAACATCTCGAAACTATGAGGTGAAATTCCGCCACTAACGAAAACAATAGATTGGATTGTTGTCAACAAGGAGACGATAAGCTTATTTCACGGGGAGGATAAATGAAGAACTTGGGTTATTTATAAGCACCATAAATAGCAAGAATCCTTAGGGAAAGCTTTAGGTGAAATATAACCCAGGATAACTCCACTGAAGAGATTAATGGATTTAAACTACCTCATTCTTGATAAATTTTGAATCATGAAACACGAAAGGAAATTATCAAGAATGACATAACACCACCTCGGAATATAAGATAGGAAGAACTGCACTCCAGATTGCAAGATGAAGAAAACTTGAGCTCCTCTGAAAAGAATCTCAATGAACACTTCGAGAAGGAATTAAATCCTGGATGAACCATCATGTAGAACCTCCATGAAGAACTCTGATAATAAAAGAATGATTAAAAAGAAGTGAAGGATGAAAAGAATAAGATTGAAGCCTTGCAATGATTTAGATGGATCTTCGTGATGATGAGAGCTTCGAACTCCGGGAAAAGAAAAGATGAACCAATAGAAATCAAGAATTTTGATGAACCTCCGGAATAAGGAATTAATCACTTGGATGAAACTAAAATAAGAATTACATTATGCTTATCCATCATCAATTAAATTGATGACAATCAACGGATTTGGCATACTACTTATTCTCGTTGAAAGGATTAAGATAGATATAGCGCAAACTTGAGAAGGTCTTCAACGAACCACCGGTAGGATTGAAACAACGAATGAATTGATATGATAACCAAGGAAGAGAATGTTGAACGAACCACCGTAAGAATTTAAAATGAACGAAGTAAAGGGGTGAATCACCGGTAAGAATTAGAGAACGAATGAAGATACTTGAGAGGATTTAGATACATGAGACTGAATAGATCACGAGCTGATTAGGGAATACTTGAATGATGCACCGGTAAGATTTGGAGAACAATAGCTGAAAGCTGGAATGAATAAACCCGAAATGATGGCCTCCGGAGAATAAAATTGAAAGGACTCCTGAATTACCCTGAACGGGTGAAAAGAATTTTCACAATCGAAAACAATGATGAGGTGATGGCATCACGCTTGAACTGAGAATCCTCAAGAGAAGGCACAAGATTTAGAGGAAACACTTCTTCAGTCTTCAAATCAGAGAATGATGATGAGAAACACCATCAAGAATTGTTGAGGCACTCTGGAATGAAAATTAGAAAGCTTGAACCAATGATGAAAAGAATGTGAAAGATCTTGGGGAAAGACATTTGACTGATGATGATTCATTCTTACGTCAAACTTCGAAAAGAATTTAGGATAGCTCCAGAAAGATTAGAAGAGTCAGGTAAGATCCTGGGAAAATACATGTGGGTTAGGGCCCACTCAAAAGAAACACCATTGAAATGATTTGAAAGAGAGATTGCACCGGTTGAATTAAAATGGCTTGAATGAGATAGCAATCTCAAAATAGCTTGAATGGATTGAGAATGGAAACGAATCTTCTGAGATATCTACAGCACTCCGGAACAATTGGAAAGCATGCGGGGAATGATTATGAGGTGCACCGGCATGGGAAAGCATTTGGAACGAGGAAAAAGATATGATCAACAAAGCTTGAATTGAATCCACCGGAGAAGAAAAGAATGGAGAATGATGAACTTGAAGCTCAGTTAGTATCTTCATGAGAAAACACCGGGTAAGAATATTGACGGAAAAGAATGGAGAGACTTCACATCAATAAGATGGATACTTGATTAAGAAATCTGAGTCCTTGAAGAAAAAGGGTGGGCGGGCGGGAAAACACAGACAACTTGGGGGCGGATGAAATGAACAACGTTGGGAAAACCAAGAGGTGATCTTGCGGATGTTGAAATAATCGGATCCACTTGAATAGAAGCACACCGGTTGGAAAGAATTGACATGACAATCTTGATGATCACGAAGGATTAGCATCCACATAGAAATATGAGAACACCGCTTAGGCAAAGTATGGAATCCACATTTGACTTCGAAGCAACTCGAATACCAGAACTCAAAACAAAACAAAAGATTGGCTTGCAGAATAATCCAGAAACAAACATATGATAGACCCCTTATAGTATCATGTGTCTGTTGGAAAGATATCCTACGAGCTACTTGAATTCCCACTTATAAACTCCCGAAACTTTCTGGTTATGCAATCAGGTGTTGAGGATACAGGGGAAGCATAATATCTCACCCAAAACTAGCAACTCCTACATCCAGCTGTATCCATCCTTCAACACATAACCAAGAAACCTTCGGAAATCATGTACCTCAACCTTCGAAAAGCATCCGTTATACGAGTTATGGAAATACTCCCGAACTCCCGCCCCAGTATTGGGTTGCGTCGAGGTTATCTCACCAACAACTGCATAAAAGAGATTTTCGATGTCGGTGAACTCAGGTATTCCAGAACTGCAACGATAAAATTGTGACGAAAACACCTCGGAGCTCAACTCCCCGGGACACTTCCACAACCCCTAAATGTAAGGAGGCACCAAGAACAATGTTCTCGTCACAAAACCATCGGAACGATTCCAAGATACCCGCATAATCCTAAAAAAAATTGTGAAATTTTAAGGAGAGAAGAGTCAAAATTCTACATCAGGAGGCCTCACCAAAGTGATGAGGGGACTGAGGAGTAAAAAGAATCCTACTCTCTGATATGTATAATCCTAAGACTCAAAACATTTTGTGCTAGACTCAACAACGTCAGCGATTCGATCAAGTAGGGGGGCTCCTAAGTCGGGGAAGGCTCTGATTACCAACTTGTAACACCCATGATGCGGCTATATCTCCCACGTGTCGGAGCACGACTTAGAGGCGTAACCGCATAGTAGGCATGTAGCAAGAGGGGTAATCTTTACACATCCCATGTACTGAATAAGAAAGGGATAAAGAGTTGGCTTACAATCGCCACTTCACACAATACATAAATATAGCATTACATCATCCAGATACAATCAAGGTCCGACTATGGAACCACAATAAAGACAACCCAAAATGCATAGGTCCCGATGGCCCCAACTGGGCTCCACTACTGATCAACTGGAAACCAAACCACACAACAAACTCCCACTTGAGCTCAGCTGCGTCATCTGCACTGGTATCAACGGCACCTGCAACTGGTTTTGGAAGTAATCTGTGAGTCATGGGGACTCAGCAATCTCACACCCGCGAGATCAAGACTATTTAAGCTTATGGGTAGGAAAAGGTAGTGAGGTGGAGCTGCAGCAAGCACTAGCATATATGGTGGCTAACTTACGCATGATGAGAGCGAGAAGAGAAGCAAAGCACGGTCGTGAACTAGAAGTGATCAAGAAGTGATCCTAAAACTACTTACGTTCAAGCATAACACAAGAACCGTGTACACTTCCCGGACTCCGCCAGAAAGAGACCATCACGGCTACACACGCGGTTGATGCATTTTAATTAAGTTAAGTGTCAAGTTTTCTACAACCGGACATTAACAAATTCCCATCTGCCCATAACTGCGGGCACGACTTTCGAAAGTTCAAAACCCTGCGGGGTGTCCAACTTAGCCCATCACAAGCTCTCATGGTCAACGAAGGATATTCCTTCTCCTAGGAAGACCCGATCAGACTCAGAATCTCGGTTACAAGATATTTCGACAATGGTAAAACAAGACCAGCAAAGCCGCCCGAATGTGCCGACAAATCCCGATAGGAGCTGCACATATCTCGTTCTCAGGGCACACCGGATTGTCCAAACTTCCGGTGGGCCAACCCAGAGTTGCCCCTAGTGGCCACCGGCGGCTGACAGGTTGGACCAACACTCAGAGGAGCACTGGCCCGGGGGGGTTAAATTAAAGATGACCCTCGGGCTCTGGAAACCCAAGGGAAAAAAGGCTAGGTGGCAAATGGTAAAACCAAGGTTAGGCCTTGCTGGAGGAGTTTTATTCAAGGCGAACTGTCAAGGGTTTCCCATTATAACCCAACCGCGTAAGGAACGCAAAATCAAGGAACATAACACCGGTATGACGGAAACTAGGGCGGCAAGAGTGGAACAAAACACCAGGCATAAGGCCGAGCCTTCCATCCTTTACCAAGTTTATAGATGCATTAATATAAACAAGAGATAGTGTGATATCCCAACATATCCATGTTCCAACATGGAAGAAACTTCATCTTCACCTGCAACTAACAACGCTATAAGAGGGGCTGGGCAAAGCGGTAACATAGCCAAACAATGGTTTGCTAGGAAAGGTGGGTTAGAGGCTTGACATGGCAATATGGGAGGCATGATATAGCAAGTGGTAGATATCGCGGCATAGCAATAGATCGAGAATCTAGCAAGCAAAGATAGAAGTGATTTCGAGGGTATGGTCATCTTGCCTGAGATCCCGCAAGGAAGAAGAACGAGTCCATGAAGAAGACAAATGGACGTAGTCAAATGAATCCTCACAAACGCGATGTTATAGGAACTAACACGAAGAAGCAATACCGGAAAGAAGCAAACAACATAGTAAACAACCATCACATGAACATGGCATGATGCACAACCAAATATGACGCATGTCCGGTTTAATGAGGCATGGCATGGCAAAGTGCGCAAACAACACTACAAGTTAAGTGGAGCCCAATATGCATCGGGATGCATATTGACAAAACACCACATTCCATTATTTAGTTCGATCTCGTTATGTACCCAACAATATTAAATGTTCTTAACATGGCAAGGGTTGAAAAAAATGAAAACTACCTATCTAGGCAAGTTTAAATGAGGCCGGAACAACAAGCAACAAGTCCGGAAAAAAATCCTCATGAGCATATTATAGATTTGGTACTGTTCTGCCCTAAACACAATTTTAGAGTTATTAAACATGCAAAGTAATGACACCATGTCAAACTAGGCATTTTTCTACCCCATTTACAATTTTAGAGTTATTAAATTTGGAGCTATAGTTATTAAGTTATGAATTAAATCATTTTATCATGGCAATAGGCAAAATAAACACAAACAACATTTTAGACATTTTAAACATGATTGAAAGTTGGATATTATAATCTAGATGAAAATCTAAGCATTTTTCATATATAAGGTTTTTACATATGCTGCATAGATTGTGAGTTATTAAATGCATGGAGTCTAGGGGGTTCTCTGCAAATCTGTCAAACTCTGGAAAAATTAGCTAAATTCGTCCCGAGGAAAAAAACACTATATGCGCCAAATCTTGTTGGCCCAACAGGAAGAGGGGATCTGGAGGGGCTGCTCACATCGGGCCTTGGCCCAGCTGGTGGAGAGGGGAGGCGTGTAGAGGCGTGCAGCTGGGCTTCGGGATCTGACTAGAGAGGCCTAGGCCTCAGCGCCCTGCTGGGCCGCGACGAGGCACAAGGCGAGGTCGGCCTAGGCACTCGATCGGGAAACACCAGCGGCTGTTCAATGCGCAGGGGCGCGCGTACGGGCGGATCGAGCAAGCAGCGGCGCTGTTCGTCCTCCTTGGTCAAGGCCGAGGCGAAACAGGGGATGACGGGAGGGCTTGAGCGGTGGAAGGAGGTCCGCCGGGGGCGCGGGTCTTGGCGCACGGAGGAGGTCCTGGACGAGCCGGGAACGACTTGGGGGAAGGGGACACAGTGCTGGTGCAGGAGCTCCAGCGGCTTGATCCCGGCGAAGTCCGGCAGCGACGGTGAGGCCTTGAGGTGGAGCAGAGGTGTGGTCTTGGTGCGGGCCAGCAAGGCAGCAGGGAGGTTGGAGACGTCGGATCCGAGGCCGGGGCCGGAGGAACTTGATCCCGGCGATGGCGGAGCTTTCGCGGGCGGCCATGGCATATCCCACTCGTTCCCTGTGAAGAGACAGAGAGGGTGAGGCTAGAGAGATGAGAGATCTCGGGAGAGCGGCACGGGGAGGAAGGGAGCAGGGCACGGCCTGTTGGCGCTGGTTGCCTGCGGCGGTGGCGCGAGGGGACGAGGTCGAGCGCTCCTGCTCGGGGCCTCGAGCAGCTACACGATCCATTCGGGATCGAGGGAAAAAATGGCTTGCGCTGGTTGGTAGGCTGGATCGGGGGGGGTCCCGATGGGGATGTGGGAGATGAGTGCGGCGGCGGCGGCAGGGACAAGTCCCTAGATTTTAGGGTTTGCCCAAAATAGGCTATTGGTTGATCTATAAATAGCAAAAGGGCTAAGTTTAGGGGCATTTGGACCCTCCAATCTTAATCGGACGGTCTCGGCTAAATAGGCTAGGGAGATCAAATAAGAAAACGGAGACGTTTCGTAGATGTTTGGGGATGATCCGGACACAACGGTAGCGACAGTCTGAGTCGGGTTCGGGACAGCTTTCGGACGCGCGCGCGAGGAGAGTCGTGGGCTGACGAGAGAGCTTAGGTCGCCTGGAGGTAGGTAGTGAACTGTGTAGATGCTCTAGAGAGGAAAGAGAGGGAAAGCCCAGCAATAGTTTTCGGAGACCGAAAACGTCCGACGATAGACCGACTATAATGTCGCTATAGTTATCCGTTGGGGCGTCAAACGGACTCCGAATGCGACGAAACTTGGCAGGCGGCCTACTAACAACAAAACAACACCGCAAGACAACTTTCATCCCATTCCGAGAACATTTTCCGCCCACTTATAAAATAATATTTCGGACATGCCGCGGGCGCGTGCAAGTGTGGTTGGGCTCAGAACGGACAACGGACGGAACTGGGGGAACCCGGACGGATGCAAGTTTCGAAAACATGATGATGCAATGCACATGATGACATGACAAAGATGCAGCATGCAAACGAATGACAAGGCAACAACAGCGAATAACTGGAAGACACCTGGCGCATCAGTCTCGGGGCGTCACAACGATGCCAAAGAGGAGCAAGCCCAAAACCCGCGATTTACCGGGCACTGGACGGCCACTTCCTCCTACGACGTGTACATGGTGGATACACCCAAAGAAGTTAACGGTGATGATAAAGAAGACCCAGCAGAAGATAAAACCCCTGCGATACAGCCAAAGCGCCGACGGCAGCGGCGCCGCTCTAAGCCACGCATGAAAAAGACAGCAATACTGGCACAGGAGAAAACAATACTCTAGATGATGCCGGAGACAATGAAGACCCCATTGAGCCAGCTTCCGAACAGGCCGAATGAGAAGATGGGCGAGTCAGCCCTGATGAACAGGTCGTGCACAAAGACTCGGAGGACAGTAATTACCTTCCACTCTCCAAGGATGAGGCGAGCCTCGGCACCGAGGAATTAATCGTGCCTGAGGAGCATCTTGAGCAGGAGCGCTTCAAGCGCCGGCTGATAGCCACTACAAGGAGCCTGAAAAAGAAGCAGCAACAACTTCAAGCTGATCAAGATCTGCTCAATGATAGATGGACTAACGTCCTGGAAGCTGAGGAATACGGCGTCAAGAAACCACTCAAAAGTAACCCGAAACGCAAATTACTACCTCAATTCGATGATGAGGCGTGGGAGCCTGTGCCATCAGCGCACAATGCGGCTGACCGACCACCACGTGGTCGGGACAAAGCAACAACCCAAGCTGAACACAAGCCCACACTACCTCGCTGTCAAGGCAGAGACAAAACAGCTCAGGGATACATGTATGATCTCCAGCATGGCCTGAAGAATAAAGCAGGCCCTACCAGATCGATCTACGGATCACGGGGGCGTGGCTTGACGCGCGACGACGGCTATCAAGCCGAACACGGCAAGCACAATTATGTCTGAGCCGAAAACCGCAGACGGACTCCATCTGAACTGTGTCGCGACCTGGCCCGGTGTAGAGGAGCCGCACACCCCCTCTGCTTCACTGATGAAGTAATGGAACATGAATTCCCAGATGGGTTCAAACCCGTGAATATCGAATCATATGATGGAACCTCAGATCCTGCGGTATGGATTGAAGACTTTATTCTCCATATTCACATGGCCCACGGCGATGATCTTCATGCCATCAAATACCTCCCCCTAAGGCTCAAGGGGCCAGCCCGACACTGGCTGAACAACCTGCTTGAAAACTCTATTGGCAGCTGGGAGGACTTGGAAGAAGCCTTCCTTGACAACTTCCAAGGTACATACGTTCGTCCTCCGGATGCCGACGACTTAAGTCACATAATCCAACAGCCCGGAGAGTCAACCAGGAAGTTCTGGGCTAGATTCTTAACCAAAAAGAACCAGATCGTCGACTGTCCGAATGCCCAAGCCCTAGCGGCATTTAAACATAGCATCTAGGACGAATGGCTCGCCCGACACCTCGGCCAAGAAAAGCCGAAGTCCATGGCAGCCCTCACGACACCCATGACCCGCTTTTGTGTGGGTGAAGATAGCTGGCTAGCCCGTAGTAATAACAATATAAGCGAAACTGGCACTTCGGAAGCCAGAAATAGCAACGGCAAGCCCCAACGCAACAGACATAAGCGTTGAAGCAACGGTGATAATACCGATGACACGGCGGTCAAGGCCGGATTAAGTGGCTCCAAGTCCGGGCAGCGGAAGAAGCCATATAAAAGAAACAATTAGGGCCCTTCCAGCCTGGACCGCATACTCGATTGCCCATGCAGATCCATGGCACCCCTGATAAACCAGCCAATCATACCCACAGGAGTTGTTGGGTCTTCAAACAGCTCGGCAAGTTAAATGTCGAATACAAGCAGAAGGGGTCGCAAAGCGAGAACGACGACAAGGATCCCCGTCCATCGAAGACAGGGGGACAGAAGAAGTTTCCCCCTCAAATCAAAATGGTGGATATGATATACGCCACCCATATGCCCAAGAGGGAGCACAAACGCGAGCTCAGGGACATCTATGCGATAGAGCCAGTCGCCCCAAAATACAACCCATGGTCGTCATGCCCGATCACTTTCGATCGTAGGGATCATCCTACCAGTATCCGTCATGGCGTGTCAGCCGCACTGGTCCTCGACCCAATAATTGATGGATTTCACCTCAGATGAGTCCTCATGGACGGTGGCAGCAGCGTCAACCTGCTTTACCAGGATACAGTGAGCAAAATGGGCATCGATCCATCAAGGATCAAGCCCACCAAAACTACCTTTAAAGGAGTTATACCAGGTGTAGAGGCCCACTGCTCGGGCTCAATTACATTGGAGGTTGTCTTTGGATCTCTGTACAACTTCTGAAGTGAGGAGTTAATCTTCGATATCGTCCCCTTCCACAGTGGCTATCACACACTGCTCGGACGAACTGCGTTTGCCCGATTCAATGCGGTGCTGCACTACGCTTATCTCAAGCTCAAGATGCCTGGACCACACGGTGTCATAACAGCCAATGGAAATACGGAGCGCTCCCTCCGTACCGAGGAGCACACCGCTGCCTTGGCAGCAGAAGTACAGAGCGGCCTCCACAAGCAGAACCTTAACTCGGCAGCATACTCCCGGAGACTATCAAACGAGTCCGGCCAACCATGCGCCAGGATAGCCCAGCTCGTCAAGAGCTCAACTAGCAATTCGGCCTCCGTCCCAAGTGGCGGCGTTCACGCCGCGCGTACATAACTACACACTCAAAATACCACGGGCATAGACGGAGGGATAACTAGATTGTGATCCATAATAAGGCTCAACCTCCCCTGGACACACATACTTTCACTTTTTCTTTTTTTCCTCTTCAGGTTTCCTTTCCGCAGGCCCCTCTCCCCGGCCTCGTAATCGGTCCTTTCAAAGGGCGGACACACCAAGGTGGCAAGTAGCACAGACGTGCGGGGGAATCTCTAGATGTCCTTCTTTGCGATCACTATACCTATTTTAAGGAACCATACACAGCTCCCCCTAGGTCTTGGCATGTTAAATAGCCACTGTTGCTTCTCGCACTTTTTGTTCAAGTACGCTCTGACGTATTAATTAAAATTATAATGGAAACAGTTGGCGGCCCAACATATGTGGCACTAGCTTCTTCTTTATTTTTTATTTTCGTTATTTTAATTTGCATCCGTACACCTTGGTACGCCATAATCCGCCAGGGGCTTTATTGCGCCCCACACTATGGCAACAAGTCCGAACCCTTTTACAGTATAGTTTGGCACCCCAAATTTAGCATTATATGCATTGGCTCCGAATCATGTCTTTGGTCAATAGTTGGGTTGCCCGGCTCCTGTGCTTAATTACTACCTTACGTTCCGCTATATCGGCTACGGTAGTAAAGGGAGAACTACTGCGATTGTGTCCTGGTTTATCCGGATGAGCACCTCAGTAGAGAAAGTCGAAAACTGACTGTCATGATGCAGCGTGAGCCGGTCATCTCTTCAGAGGTTTCAAATCTTTAGCGATTTTACCCGGATTATGCGATGAATTTGTTCTTATCCGATCAGGTGTTTACAACACCCCAGTCTGGATACTAGGGGCTGCACCTACATTTTCATTGTCAAACTCCTATGGCTAAGTGAGGGTAATAAAGCCACATAGTCCGATTGCCTGGTGCGTTGCGCTAAACACCTCCTTTAAGGACCAGACTCTTGGATAAAGAGTGTTTAGATTCATCCTGAACACCCCCGTACTACCTACGTGGGGGCTGAAGCCGATGAATGACCAACCCTCAGACTTGATGGAACGGTCGCACAGGAGGTAAAACATTAAATAAACAAACAAACAACAAAGCATTATATTACATATCAAGCCTTGTTTTCATTATACACGACGGGATTACATGAATGTATTCATTCAAAAATAATGTCCTTAGCACATTGCTCCACCACAATGCGTGATCCCTTCAGAACATCTTCAAAATACCACTCGGGCATGCGGTGCTCCTTGCCCGCGGGCAGTCCTTCGGTCACGAGCTTGACGACGTCCATCTTCGCCTATTATATCTTGACACCGGCGAAGGCCATCCGTGCACCTTCTATGCAGATCGACCGCTTGATGGCGTCAAGCCGAGGACAGGCATTCACCAGCCGCTTCACGAGGTCGAAGTAGCTACCGGGTATAGCTTCTGCAGGCCACAGCCGGATTATTAAATCCTTCATGGCCAGTTCGGCCACCCTATGCAGCTTGACCAGCTGCTTCAGCTGGTCGCTAAAAGCCACCAGATGTTCTGGCGCAATATATTGCGACCAGAAAAGCTTCTCCGTTGAGCTCCCCTCTTCGGCTTGGAAGAATGCCGCAGCGTCAGAAACACTGCGGGGCAGATCCGCAAACGCCCCTGGAGAACTCCAAATCCGGGTTAGCATGAGATATCTCTTCTTCACATACTTGCTCTACATAATAAAAGCCTTACCCGCCGCAATTTTCTTGGCCTCCTGGATTTTCTAGAGGGCGCGCTGGGCTTCGACCCGGGCCTCTTGTGCACTTCGATGAGCCTGGGCAAGTTCGGCCTCTTGGTCCGCATTCTTGCGCTCCAAGGCCTCGCACTTCTTCACGGCGTCATGCAGCTCCTGCTGGACCTCGCCGACCATGGCCTCGTGCTTTTCGCGGGTGGCCTGCTCGTCTGTCGCTCTCTTCTAGGCTTCGGTCACCGCTGCCTTGAGGGTTTCCACCTCGGACGCCGCCCCTACAAATTATCACACGATCAATACAAGCAATTCATATCTTGCTATATTTGAAAAGGTTGTTACATACCCTGCTTGTCGCACGACCGAGCTCTTCCTCGGTGTGCTTTAGCCTCTGCTTCAGTCCAGGGACTTCGGCAGCATGAGAAGTCGTGGCTAGCAGCGATGCCTGCTTATTCACAAAGGCATATATAATTAGTCTCATGTGACAAACTATTTGATCCTTTGTTCGGCTTTTCTTTCCGAACACCGGACAGAGTCTCAGGGGCTACTGTCTATACTGTAACTTTCTTTTCACATAAATGCAGCGCTTACCACAAAGCCTATTAGAAGGCTCGTGCGGGCTTCGATCAGTCCGCTTTTCCCAGAGTGAATCTTCTCAATCACTGCACCCGTAAGGGTACGGTGTTCCTCAACGATGGAAGCGCTTCGTAGCGCTTCCAGTAGAGTATCTGGCACCTCTGGTTGGACAGAGGTCACCGGCGGAATGGGCACACCTCCTTCTGATGAAGGGCTGCTTGCTGGATTCCGAGGCCGTATAGGTCTCCGGGACCGTATTCGGTTGGGGGCCAAATTCGACATGGCCCCCATCGCCAGTCTCCATGGGGATTTGCTCCACCATGTGTTCGGCGGCCGAGGTATCGCCCTCGGGCGCCGTCCTGACGGCCTCCTGCGTCTCTCCCTGCCCGGGGGTCCTTCGGGACAACACCCTGGTGTCGTCCATGGCCCTGGGAGATGAGGCCGTCAGAGGGGACCCGCTGCCGATCACCTTCGGGTCCAGTGAGTTCCCCAAAGACGAGGATCGCTCAAGGGCGGAACGAGTCGGACTGCAAATACATGATTTGACGTGTTACAATTATGAAGTAAAAGAGGCGGATATATGAATACGTCAGGCTCTTCGGATACTCGTGGTTCGGCTAGGGGCTTATCTCGAGGGCACCGCTCTGGGCTGCTATCGACGTCCCACGCGGAGCTATCTGCGAGGGAAGCCTTTCCCTTCTTGTACGCCTTCGCTTCCATATCTATGGAGGTCGTCCTCTTCCTTCCCCCCTCAGGGAGGGGGAAATTGCTCTCTTCCTCCTCTTCCTCCTCCTCGTTGTCTCCGCCACGTCCGAAGTACCCTTGGGACGGAGGCCACCTCTGGTCCCCTTGGCCTTCTTCTTGGCCTTCTTCTCCAGAGCCTTGTAGGGCACCGGAACCAGCATCTTCGTCAGACACGGGATGGCTGGATCCTTGGGCAGCGGAGCCGGACACTGAATCTGCTCCGCCTTCTTTGTCCAAGCCTGAAAGAACAAATGGGAAAGTTCAGACACCCTCCTTGAATAAGCAAGTAAGGAATACAACTTGAAACAACGGAAAACTTACCGAATTGGCGGGATGAGCCAGGTAATGCCCATGATCCTCGGTGGTCTTCGGCCACATCTCGTTGACCTTGAAGAGCACCTTCCAGATATCTTCGTGTTTAGTTCCGTAGAACCATTGCAGGGTCTTGTGCTCGGCCGGGTCGAACTCCCATAGGTGGCAAGCCTGGCTCTGGCATGGTATGATCCACCGGACTAGCATCACTTGAATCACATCAACAAGCTTGGCGTTCTTGTCCATCATGCTCCTGATGCGAGTCTGGAGCGTTGTCAGCTCGTTCGACGAAGACCAATCCAAGCCCTTCTCCTGCCATGAGGTTAGCCGCATTGGGGCCCCGGATTTGAATTCAGGAGCCGCGGCCCAGGTGGTGTCGCGGGGCTCTATGACATAGAACCACAATTTTTGCCACCCCTTGACGGTCTCCACGAAGGTGCCTTTGGGCCACGGGACATTGGACATCTTGCTCACCATGGAACCTCCGCAATCCGCGTGCTCGCCGCCCACTACCTTCGGCTTCACATTGAAGGTCTTAAGCCATAGTATGAAGTGGGTGGCACGGAGGAAAGCCTCACACACGACTATGAATGCCGAGATAGTGAGCAAGGAATTTGGGGGCAGATCATGGAAATCTAGCCCATAGTAGAATATAGTCCTCGGACAAAGGGGTGGAGTGGAAATCCTAGCCCGCAGACAAAGTGGGGGATGAAAACTACCCTCTCATGGGGCTCTGGGGTAGGGATGATCTGTCCCTCGGTCGGAAGACGATGGGCGACCTCCTTGGCCAAATATCCGGCCTCCTGAAGTTGGGTGATGTCCTTCTCCTTAACGGTGGAGGCCATCCACTTGCCCTGCACTCCGGACATGGTTGGAGTGCTTTCTTGGGGCAGGAAAGATGAGAACTTGGGTGCTGGAGCTCGAGAGTTTGTAGGCGGAAAGAGAGAAGGCGTGGGTGGAAGAGATGAATCCTTATCTCCTTATAAAGCAGTGAATATCAAATGCCTCCCCACTCACCATGAAACTTGCCTATTCCCCAGGGGGCATGTGGGCGGCACGATTAGATTACCCATACCCGTATTAATGAGAATCCCACAATAAGGGGACACAGTCTCTACTTTGACGAGATGTCCCAATAAAGCCACATCTCGAAATATGGAGTGGCAGGGCAAGAAACGGTTCGAAATAATAACTGGGCAGGGGCGGGATGTCATGTTACAAAAAGTCGTCAGCAGATGGGACTCGTGAAATATTATACTCTCTGTGGTGGTGTGTGGTACTTGTTTTGTAGATCCGGACACGTTCGTTGTTCGAAGACTGTGTCGGAGTATTCAGAGAGGGAGCCCGCCTTGCAATGCCAAAGACAATCTACATGCCGGACACCTCGTCATTGAAGCCTGGTTTAGGGGTGTCATTGTCAAAACCGGTGGATCTCGGGTAGGGGGTCCCGAACTGTGCATCTAAGGCGGATGGTAACAGGAGGTAGGGGACACGATGTTTACCCAGGTTCGGGCCCTCTTGATGGAGGTAATACCCTACGTCCTGCTTGATTTTTCTTGATGATATGAGTATTACAAGAGTTGATCTATCACGAGATCGTAGAGGCTAAACCCTAGAAGCTAGCCTATGGTATGATTGTCTGTCGTCCTACGGACTAAGCCCTCCGGTTTATATAGACATCGGAGGGGGCTAGGGTTACACAGAGTCGGTTACAAACGAGGAGATCTACATATCCGTATTGCCTAGCTTGCCTTCCACGCCAAGGAGAGTCCCATCCAGACACGGGACGAAGTCTTCAATCTTGTATCTTCATAGTCCAACAGTCCGGCCAAAGGATATAGTCCGGCTGTCCGGAGACCCCCTAATCTAGGACTCCCTAAGTAGCCCCTGAACCAGGCTTCAATGACGATGAGTCCGGCGTGCAGTATTGTCTTCGGCATTGCAAGGCGGGTTCCTCCTCCGAATACTCCATAGAAGATTTTGGACACAAGGATAGTGTCCGGCTCTGCAAAACAAGTTCCACATACCATCGTAGAGAGAATAATATTTCCACAAATCTAATCTGCTGACACGTTTTGACAGGACGACATCATGCCATGGCCCGGTCATTATTCGAACCGTTTTTCTCAACCAGCACCGCACATAATGTGAGGCGGTTTTCTTGACATGTCTTGTTAAAGCAGAGATCGTGTTCCGCTTATTAAGGGATTCTCATCAATACGAGCGTGGGTAACCCAACCGTGCCTGTTGGTAGGACTCCTTGATTTTAGGCGAGTCCAAAATGGCCGCGAGGAGGACACTTGTCATTCACCCTCTTTATAAAGAAGCCAAGACCTGTCCCTTTTTCCTCTCGTGCTCAATCGAATCCTTCCCCCGCCTCGAGTTCCAACACCCCAAGCTCAGGTCAGGCGCTTCGGACCTTCAACCATGTCCGGATCCAACCTCCAAGGTCGGTGGATGCCTTCCTCTGTCATAGAGGAGGATATCAAGAAGCTGAGAGAGGCCAGATGTCTGACCGCCGAAATTTCGCACAGGCTGACCGCCCGAGGGCAGACCATCCACACTCCCGAACCCAACGACAGTGTGTGTTCGTCTCTCACTTCCTCCGAGGACTAGGCCTCGCTCTGGATCCCTTTGTTAGGGGACTCATGTTCTATTATGGGCTGGATTTCCACGATCTGGCCCCGGATTCCCTCCTTCACATCTCGTCGTTCATCGTCGTATGTGAGGCCTTCCTCCGCATTACCCCTCACTTCGGCCTGTGGCTCAAGACCTTCAATGTGAAGCCGAAGATGATCGAGGGGCGGCATGTAGAGTGCGGAGGTGCCGTAATAAGCAAAAGCGCTGATGCTCCATGGCCAGAGGGTTCCTTCCCAAAGGTGCCCAGTTTGTAGCAGCGGGAGTGGTTTTATATCACAGCTCCCCAAAGTGCCAAGTGGGCAGCCATCCCTGCCTTTCGCTCGGGCCCCCCACCACAACTGACGTCATGGATCAGCGAGGGGCTAAACTGGGGTCCAGTAAAGGATGTGTAAATATTGCAGAGTCGCATCCGAGATCTCATTGAGAGAGACGTCAACCTGGTCACGGTGATGCAGGTCATGCTAGTTCGCCAGGTCCCGCCCTGCAAACGTAGACCTCTCCGTTTATGGGAGTTCAACCCGGAGGACCGCGAATCATTCAGCACTTCCTCGGCATGACGCTCGAGGAGATGTACAAGTTGTTCTTCGGATCACAAATAAAGTGTCCGGACACCACCAAGGATGCGGGTCTGAGCTGTAATCGCCCGGATACCCAAGTAAGTAATCCCATGTCCGAACACACTGTTTCTCTTATTCATCATAACATCATTCTGAAAACTCGCTCTTTGACCAGGACTGGATAACAAAGGCGAAGATGATCAGGTGTACGGCCCCCCTTCTCGAGGGCTTGGCCAATCCAGTACTAGACAGAATGCTGGCGCCGGCGCCTTGTCAAGTGCCCTCGAAGGAAGATAAAGGGGGAATAAAGAGGCCAAAAACGAGCCTCGCTCACTACTCGTCCCAACCGGGGGAATGAGCGCCTCCGCAAAGGAGGATAACCAGAGAGAAGAATCTGACATTCCCTCTCCCCGAGGAAAGAAGAGGACCACCTCTGAAGATCCGGAAACAGAGGTTTCCAAATGGGGGAAGAAATCTTCGCCCGAGGGTCCTTCCTCGGGGGGTACCCATGCCGCATAGTGTCCGCAAGGGAATCAGCCCTCTACCGAGTTGTAAGTAATTGAAAAGTACTTAGTAGTGAAAATATCCTACCTTACTTCTGAAGACAATAACCGAAGCTTATATCTTGTAGTTCGGATCATAGCCCTTCTCGACAGAGTTCGTCTTCGAGGGATCTTCTTTCGGAGATGGTGGAGAGCGAAACACCTCCCCCTGCCACCCCGCCTCACGAGGCGGGCGACCCTGAAGTGTCGCCGCGGACCGTACAGTGTGCGGTCTGACGCACTGAAGGATCTTCTGGAGCAAGCGGCCATCTCAGAAGTGCATCGTACGCTACTGGGTATGGTAATTGAAATGATTTCATCCACTGAAAGCGGGTTGCATGAAGCTTTTATGAGTTTGCTGAAAGGCTTTGAGGTACGTGAAATAGTGTATGTTTTTGACGGTATTGCACACGTTAGGTGTGCCCTATACAGATAGTAGCCTCTGAGACTCTGGTTGTCATCGAAAACAGCGGCAAACAGAGGATCATAGTCCCAGGTAATGACCGGACCGCCTTTATGTGCAGGTGGCTAAAGCTCCGGTGGCTAGCCGGACCAATGGGTTTGCCGAGCTAAAGCGGCAACTTGATGCGGCCGATGCCGACGTCATGCTTGTCAACAAGCGGCTTGATGAGGCACAGGGTAAGTGATTTCTCCGGTGATCAACTTATAGTAAGAGGAGCATGATGCTGGTATCTTTAATATGTTGTGACTGCAGATGGAGCTGCCACCGTGGAGACCCTTCGGGCAGAACTTGCCCGAGCCAAGGAGCAAGCCTGAAATAGTGATGCGGCCGCTCTAAAGGCGGTCGAAGAGCTGAAGGCCGAACAGGCCGCACATTGCCAGAGCAAGGAAAGAATGGCCAAGATGGCCATTGAGTTGAAAGATGCCGCCGACCATTACCAGCTTCTTGAAGAAGAAAATCGTGCGAAGGCGACGGGCCTGGAGAAGGCCATGGTAGCATCCAAGGAAGCCCGTTCCAAAATACGAGCGGCGAAGGAGGAGCTGCATCAAGCTGGAGATATCGCAGCTGGGAAGCCCTTTTTGTTGCGGACTAAGTTCGGAGATCCGAAGTATGCACCTCTTGATCAACTATGGAGTTCTGCGGACGCCTACGTGGATTTGGCGGCAAGTGCTGCTGATGCGGCCGAGTAGTTCAAGGATCAAAAAGATTGTGAAGTAGAAAAGCTGTTCTGGTCACAGTTTCATGCTCCAGTGCGTCCGCTGCTATTTAATGAGCAGATGGCCGAGTGGGCCGAGCTCCATAGGTTGTCCAGACTTTCCATGAGGTTTGTTGTGGATCATATGTGGCCGGGAGGGCCAAGGCCGAATAGTTACTTTAGTTTAGTGCAACAATTCCTTGGTGTTGTGTCGCACATCGATGCTATGAAGAGGTCGGCGTGCATAGAGGGTGCGCGGATGGGCTTTGCCCGTGTCAAGACATACTGGGTGGAGATGGAGGCCACCACTGTTGCAACACAGGGTTCGGCCGTGGGCCGAGTGGCTGCCGAGCACTACTTTGAAGAAGTTCTTGAAGGCGCTCGTTCGATAGAGGCTCAGTGCTTGAAGAATATTATGTTCTAGTGACATGTACTCCCATTGTAAAAACAATGTTTTATTGAGCTATCAAGGCTATATTTATACTTTTGCCTAAAAGTATTATGATGCCTCCTGTGCGGCCGTTTATGTAGATATGTATATAATCTGAAAGTTTGCAGTCGTCGGCTTCCGCCCCCATGCATATAATGCGGGGGTGTTCGCAAAAACGCGTATTCACACTTGATCCAACGTGTTGGTCCATTAAGGAGGTGGTAGCGCAGCGAACGAGGCAATCGGACTATATTAAGGAGGTGGGGCTACTATATGGCCCCTGGTACTTCTGCGCTCGTCCGAATACGGGGCGCGTACGTACATGACCGGGAAACGGCCCTTCGTTAATGTGGAGGAATCCCGAAGATTCTGTTGAGTCATCGAGTGGCTGACCAGTCTCGCGCTTTATCATGACAGCCAGTTTTCGGCTTTCTCTACTGAGGTGCTCATCCGAATGAACCAGGGCACAATCGCAGTAGTTCTCCTAGTGCTACCTTAGCCGATATAGCGGAACGTAAGGTACCAAAACGTGGGAGCCAGGCAAACCCAACATTTGACCAAAGACATGATTCAGAGCTGATGCATATAAGGCCAAACTCGCGACGCCAAACACTCCCTAAGGTATTCGGTCTTTATAACATATGTCGGGCTGAACGAGGCCCTTAATAATAAACCCCAAATGTCCAGGTACGTGCAATATCCTGACGTGGCCACATGCCAATACGTCGGCATCCTTCTCGGTTGTATTGAGTATCCGGAGGATGTGAACAACAACAGACAGTAAAAAAGGTTTACACAGGGTCTTAATCTAAAAAGAAACCTTTGAGCGGGTCCCTGCTGCAAGTCTGTGCCTGTGTCTCCGTTGTGCCGTGTCCTGGATGGGTGTAGCACAATTGTCATCTGTAAAATAGAAAAACTTAGGTGAAAGTTGTCGTGCCAGAAAATTGGTTATTATCAATAAACCATTAAAATTCAAGATAAGTCAAGTTGAGTCGGACTAGCTCTGATTACACGCGGGAAGCCCCCGGTACCGTTTAGGAGGGCTTGATCATCAAACCAATCTCATGTATATGTAGTGGTGCACCGGACTCGTCTAAATGTGTCCGTGGTCTTGACGACCTGTCATTTTTTCTGGTTGGTGAGGCCGTCTAGTGCTCGGCGGCTAAAGCCGCCACACATTCTTCTGCGCATAGAGCACGCTCAGTATTTCCGCTAACTGTGATGGTGCCACGTGGACCGGGCATCTTAAGCTTGAGAGAAGCATAATGCGGTATTGCATTAAAACGAGCGAAAGCCGCTCTTCCGAGTAGTGCTTGATAGCCACTTCGGAATGGAGCAATGCAGAAAGTTAACCTTTCGCTTCGGAAGTTGTCGGAAGAACCGAATACAACCTCTAGTAATAGAGAGCCCGTGCAGCGGGCCTCTAGGCCTGGTATTACTCCCTTGAAGGTAGTAGTACGGTGGCTTATTTTTGTCGGGTCTATCCCCATTTTGCGGACAGTGTCCTGATATATCAGATTTAGACCACTGCCGCCATCCATGAGGACTCATGTGAGATGGTATCCGTTTATTATTGGGTCTAACACCAAGGCAGCCAATCCTTCGTGCCGGATGCTTGTCGCGTGATCCCCGCAATCAAAAGTGATCGGGCAGGCCAACCAGGGGTTGAACCTAGGGGTGACGGGCTCTATGGCGCGTGTGTCTCGGAGTGCATGTTTGCTTCTCCTCTTCGTCACATGGATCATGTTGACTGTTTAACCTCTGGTGGGAATTTTTTCTGTCCTCCAGTGCTTTGCTGGCGAGGCTCGTCCTCGTCTTCTCTTGGTGTCTCCCCCCCCCTTGTGTTCGGCGTTTATCTTACCTGCCTGCTTGAAGACCCAGCATTCTCTGTGGGTGTGATTTGCAAGTTTATCGGGGGTGCCATGAATCTGACATAGTTTGTCAAGAATCTTGTTTAGGCCAGACGGTTCGTCTCTGCTGCCTTTGGAAGGCTTTTTTCGCTGACCTGGTCGAGAGCCCCTGAATCTAGCGTTTACCACCATACTATCTGGGCTATCTTCTTTATTTCGATGCTTGCTTTTATTGCGTCGTGGTTTTCCATTGCCATCCCTGACTTCAGATGTGCTTGGGTCGCTGGTGCTACTGCGGGCTAACCAACTGTCTTTGCCCGCGTAGAAGCGGGTCATGAGAATTGTTAGAGCTGCCATTGTTCTCGGTTTTTCTTGTCCGAGGTGTCTGGTGAGCCATTCATCTCGGACGCTGTGTTTGAAAGCTCCTAAGGCTTCGATGTCCGGACAGTTGACGATTTGGTTCTTCTTGGTGCGAAACATGTTCCAAAGCTTTCGGGCGGACTGTCCGGACTGTTGAATTATATGACTTAAATCGTCTGCATCCAGAGGTCGGGCGTAGGTCCCTTGAAAATTAGCCCGAAAAGCGTCCTCGAGCTCCTCCCAACTTCCAATTGAGTTTTCGGGGAGGCTTTTCAGCCAGTGCCGAGCTGGTCCTTTAAGCTTGAGGGGCAAGTATTTAATGGCATGGAGATCGTCTCCGCGAGCCATATGGATATGGAGGATAAAGTCCTCAATCCAGACCCCAGGGTCTGTGGTCCCGCCGTACGCCTCTATGTTCACTGGTTTGAATCCTTCTGGGAATTCGTGGTCTAGCACCTCATCGGTGAAACATAGGGGGTGTGCGGCACCCCTGTACTTGGATGTACCATGGCGTTCAGACGGTTGTGGTATTTGGTTTTGATTTTGTGCCGGAGCACGCTTCCTAGATCCATAGATGGATCCGGTCGTACCGGATTTTTGGCACAAGTCCTCACGTACATCGTGTGTTGACTTATGTGCGTATTTGTTATCCGCTCTATCGCGGTCACAAGGTGGTGGATCCGGCCGGTTTGGCCGTTTCATTTTTTGGCTGTGTGGGCTCTAAGGCCTCGTCGTCGAATTCAGGTAACAACTTGCACTTTGGATAGCTCTTTGTGTGGTAACTTCCACCATACTTTGCTTCGTTGTCGAGCACTTTGTTCCACTTGCTGTTGAGTGTATTTTGTGCGGCCTTAAGCCTTTGCTTCTGCTTCTTCGGACTCCTCGATGTGGCAATAAGCCTTATGCAGAGGTTCTCTTGCTCCAAGTGCGTTTCCGGGATGATGTGTGCATCTTCGTCCGGACTGTTTTCCTCCCCAGAGGGGGTTTGCTGAGGTTTATACTCGGCGTCGCCGTGTTCGGACGTCCGATCCTCACTATGTTCGCCGCTTGCAGCCTCATCTTGCTCTGCCGTCGAGGCAATGTGATCGATGTTTCCTTTGGAGTCGACTGGAGTGTTATTTTCTCTTGCGTTGTTATCGCTGTTTTTGCTATGGCGGGACTTAGAGCGGCGCCGCTGACGTTGGCGCTTGGGTTGCTTCTTGGAGGGGCCATCCTCCGCTGTCTCTTCGCCATTGCCTTCTTTGGGTGTATCCACCATGTATATGTCATGTGATGAAGTGGCTGTCCGACGCCCTGTGGGCGCTGGTTCCTGTTCGTTTCCTGCATCTTCGTCCATGCCATCGATGTCTTCAGAGTCGAAGTTGAGCATGTCGGTTAAGTCATCGACAGTGGCTACTAAGTGGGTGGTGGGCGGGCAGCGAATTTCTTCGCCGTCCGTATCCAAACTCTAGCCGTACATAGTTCGTCCAAGGTTCTCCTGACAAGGAGAGAGACTTTAATGAATTTAGCACATCGCCAAAAGGTGAGTGCTGAAAGATATCCGCGGAGGTGAACTCCATGATCGGCGCCCAGTCGGATTCGATGGGCACGGATGTAGGCGGCTCGGAGTCCGTGGTCGGAGACGAATCCAGTGGTTTGGCGACACTGCTCTTGTAAGGGGTGAAGTCAGTATCCGGCTAAATCGCCACTGAGAGTGCGGCCTCCATGGCGGGGTCTATCCCTCCGTCCTTAGATGGCGCAATTTTCTCCGGATTGAAGGCCTGAGTAGTTGCAGATGCGATCTCCTGAACACTGTCCGACGGCTGAGTTACGTCGTGCTCGTCGTGACTGTGCGGCGCACCTAACACGGGCTCGCATCCGTCAAAGATCAAGTCTCCGCGGATGTCGGCAGTGTAGTTTAAGTTTCCGAATCTGACCTGATGGCCAGGGGCGTAGCTCTCGATCTGCTTCAGATGGCCAAGCGAATTGGCCCGCAGTGTGAAGCCACTGAATACAAAGATCTGTCCGGGGAGGAAAACCTCACCCTGGACCGCATCGCTATCGATGATCGAAGGGGCCATCAAGCCTTATGGTGACGACAGAGTGGAACTCTCAATGAAAGCACCAATGTCAGTGTCAAAACTGGCGGATCTCGGGTAGGGGTCCCGAACTGTGCGAATAAGCCAGATGGTAACAGGAGGCAGGGGACACGATGTTTACCCAGGTTCGGGCCCTCTTGATGGAGGTAATACCCTACGTACTGCTTGATTGTTCTTGATGATATGAGTATTACAAGAGTTGATCTACCATGAGATCGTAGAGGCTAAACCCTAGAAGCTAGCCTATGGTATGATTGTCTGTCGTCCTACGGACTAAACCCTCCGGTTTATATAGACACCGGGGAGGCTAGGGTTACACAGAGTTGGTTACAAGGGAGGAGATATACATATCCGTATTGCCTAGCTTGCCTTCCACGCCAAGGAGAGTCCCATCCAACACGGGACGAAGTCTTCAATCTTGTATCTTCATAGTCCAATAGTCCGTCCAAAGGATATAGTCTGGCTGTCCGGAGACCCCCTAATCCAGGAGTCCGTCAAGGGGCTACTGAGGGAGTCCTGGACTAAGGGGTCCTCGGGCATCCGGCTTGTTGGACATGGGCCGGACTATTGGGCCATGAAGATACAAGATAGAAGACTTTTTCCCATGTCTGGGCAGGACTCTCCTTTGCGTGGATGGCAAGCTACGCGGCCGGATGTACTATTTCCTTTCTATGTAACCGACTTTGTACAACCCTAGTCCCCTCTAGTGTCTATATAAATCGGATGGTTTAGTTCATAGGGACAATCATAATCACATAGGCTAGACTTCTAGGGTTTTAGCCATTACGATATCGTGGTAGATCAACTTTTGTAACGCCCAATACTCATCAATATTAATCAAGCGGGACGTGGGGTTTTACCTCCATCAAGAGGGCCCGTGTTGGGGAACATAGTAATTTCAAAAAAAATCCTATGCACACGCAAGATCATGGTGATGCATAGCAACGAGAGGGGAGAGTGTGATCTACGTACCCTTGTAGACCGACAGCGGAAGCGTTAGCACAATGCGATTGATGTAGTCGTATGTCTTCACGGCCCGACCGATCAAGCACCGAAACTACGGCACCTCCGAGTTTTAGCACACATTCAGCTCGATGACGATCCCCGGACTCCGATCCAGCAAAGTGTCGGGGAAGAGTTCCGTCAGCACGATGGTGTGGTGATGATCTTGATGTTCTACCGTCGCAGGGCTTCGCCTAAGCACCGCTACAATATTATCGAGGATTATGGTGGAAGGGGGCACCGCACACGGCTAAGAAAACGATCACGTGGATCAACTTGTGTGTCTAGGGGTTCCCCCTGCCCCCGTATATAAAGGAGCAAGGAGAGGAGGCCGGCCGGCCCTACAGGCGCGCCAAGGAGGAGTCCTCCTCCTAGTAGGAGTAGGACTCCTACTAGGAGGGGGAAGGAAGTGGGGAGGGAGAAGGAAACGGGGGCGCCGCCCCCCCTCTCCTAGTCCAATTCGGACCAGGGGGGAGGAAGCGTGCGGCCCACCCTGGGTGCCCTTCTCTTTCTCCACTAAGGCCCATATGGCCCATTACTTCTCCCGGGGGGGTTCCAGTAACCCTCCGGTACTCCGGTTTTCTCCGAAATCACCCGGAACACTTCCGGTGTCCGAATATAGCCGTTCAATATATCAATCTTTATGTCTCGACCATTTCGAGACTCCTCGTTATGTCCGTGATCACATCCGGGACTCCGAACTAACTTCGGTACATCAAAACTCATAAACTCATAATATAACTGTCATCGAAACCTTAAGTGTGCTGACCCTATGGGTTCGAGAACAATGTAGACATGACCGATACATGTCTCCGGTCAATAACCAATAGTGGAACCTAGATGCTCATATTGGCTCCTACATATTCTACGAAGATCTTTATCGGTCAGACCGCATAACAACATACGTTATTCCCTTTGTCATCGGTATGTTACTTGCCCGAGATTCGATCGTCGGTATCTCAATACCTAGTTCAATCTCGTTACCGGCAAGTCTCTTTACTCGTTTCGTAATACATCATCTCGCAACTAACTCATTAGTTGCAAGGCTTATGTGATGTGCATTACCGAGAGGGCCCAGAGATACCTCTCCGACAATCGGAGTGACAAATCCTAATCTCGAAATACGCCAACCCAACATTTACCTTTGGAGACACCTGTAGAGCTCCTTTATAATCACCCAGTTACGTTGTGACGTTTGGTAGCACACAAAGTGTTCCTCCGGCAAACGGGAGTTGCATAATCTCATAGTCATAGGAACATGTATAAGTCATGAAGAAAGTAATAGCAACATACTAAACGATCGGGTGCTAAGATAATGGAATGGGTCATGTCAATCACATCATTCTCCTAATAATGTGATCCCGTTAATCAAATGACAACACATGTCTATGGTTAGGAAACATAACCATCTTTGATTAATGAGCTAGTCAAGTAGAGCCATACTAGTGACATTTAGTTTGTCTATGTATTCACACAAGTATTATGTTTCCGGATAATACAATTCTAGCATGAATAATAAACATTTATCATGATATAAGGAAATAAAATAATAACATTATTATTGCCTCTAGGGCAAATTTCCTTTTGTCTCCCACTTGCACTAGAGTCAATAATCTAGATTACACAGTAATGATTCTAACACCCATGGAGCTTTGGTGCTGATCATGTTTTGCTCGTGGAAGAGGCTTAGTCAATGGGTCTGCAACATTCGGATCCGTATGTATCTTGCAAATCTCTATGTCTCCCACCTAGACTAGATCCCGGATGGAATTGAAGCGTCTCTTGATGTGCTTGGTTCTCTTGTGAAATCTGGATTCCTTTGCCAAGGCAATTGCACCAGTATTGTCACAAAAGATTTTCATTGGACCCGATGCACTAGGTATGACACCTAGATCGGATATGAACTCCTTCATCCAGACTCCTTCGTTTGATGCTTCCGAAGCAGCTATGTACTCCGCTTCACATGTAGATCCCAGCACAAGGCTTTGTTTAGAACTGCACCAACTGACAGCTCCACCGTTTAATGTAAACACGTATCCGGTTTGCGATTTAGAATCGTCCGGATCAGTGTAAAAGCTTGCATCAACGTAACCATTTACGATGAGCTCTTTGTCACCTCCATATATGAGAAACATATCCTTAGTCCTTTTCAGGTATTTCAGGATGTTCTTGACCGCTGTCCAGTGATCCACTCCTGGATTACTTTGGTACCTCCCTGCTAGACTTATAGCAAGACACACATCAGGTCTGGTACGTAGCATTGCATACATGATAGAGCCTATGGCTGAAGCATAGGGAACATCTTTCATTTTCTCTCTATCTTCTGCATTGGTCGGGCATTGAGTCTTAGTCAATTTCACACCTTGTAACACAGGCAAGAATCCTTTCTTTGCTTGATCCATTTTGAACTTCTTCAAAATTTTGTCAAGGTATGTGCTTTGTGAAAGTCCAATTAAGCGTGTTGATCTATCTCTATAGATCTTAATGCCCAATATGTAAGCAGCTTCACCGAGGTCTTTCATTGAAAAACTCTTATCCAAGTATCCCTTTATGCTATTCAGATATTCTATATCATTTCCGATTAGTAATATGTCATCTACATATAATATCAGAAATGCTACAGAGCTCCCACTCACTTTCTTGTAAATACAGGCTTCTCCAAAAGTCTGTACAAAACCAAATGCTTTGATCACACTATCAAAGCGTTTATTCCAACTCCGAGAAGCTTGCACCAGTCCATAAATGGATCGCTGGAGCTTGCATACTTTGTTAGCTCCCTTTGGATCGACAAAACCTTCCGGTTGCATCATATACAACTCTTCTTCCAGAAATCCATTCAGGGATGCAGTTTTGACATCCATCTGCCAAATTTCATAATTATAAAATGCGGCAATTGCCAACATGATTCGGACAGACTTAAGCATCGCTACGGGTGAGAAGGTCTCATCGTAGTCAATTCCTTGAACTTGTCAAAAACCTTTTGCGACAAGTCGAGCTTTGTAGACAGTAATATTACCGTCAACGTCAGTCTTCTTCTTGAAGATCCATTTATTCTCAATTGCTTGCCGATCATTGGGAAAGTCAACCAAAGTCCATACTTTGTTCTCATACATGGATCCCATCTCAGATTTCATGGCTTCAAGCCATTTTGCGGAATCTGGGCTCTCCATCGCTTCTTCATAGTTCGTAGGTTCATCATGATCTAGTAGCATGACTTCCAGAACAGGATTACCGTACCACTCTGGTGCGGATCTTACTCTAGTTGATCTATGAGGTTCAGTAGTATCTTGTTCTGAAGTTTCATGATCATTATCATTAGCTTCCTCACTAATTGGTGTAGGTGTCATAGAAACTGGTTTCTGTGATGTACTACTTTCCAATAAGGGAGCAGGTACAGTTACCTCGTCAAGTTCTACTTTCCTCCCACTCACTTCTTTTGAGAGAAACTCCTTCTCTAGAAAGTTTCCGAATTTAGCAACAAAAGTCTTGCCTTCAGATCTGTGATAGAAGGTGTATCCAATAGTTTCCTTTGGATATCCTATGAAGACACATTTCTCCTATTTGGGTTCGAGCTTATCAGGTTGAAGCTTTTTCACATAAGCATCGCAGCCCCAAACTTTCAGAAACGACAACTTTGGTTTCTTGCCAAACCACAGTTCATAAGGCGTCGTCTCAACGGATTTTGATGGTGCCCTATTTAACGTGAATGCGGCCGTCTCTAGAGCATATCCCCAAAACGATAGCGGTAAATCAGTAAGAGACATCATAGATCGCACCATATCTAGTAAAGTACGATTACGACGTTCGGACACACCATTACGCTGTGGTGTTCCGGGTGGCGTGAGTTGCAAAACTATTCCGCATTGTTTCAAATGTACACCAAACTCGTAACTCAAATATTCTCATCCACGATCAGATCGTAGGAATTTTATTTTCTTGTTACGATGATTTTCAACTTCACTCTCAAATTCTTTGAATTTTAAAACGTTTCAGACTTATGTTTCATTAAGTAGATATACCCATATCTACTTAAGTCATCTGTGAAGGTGAGAAAATAACGATATCCGCCACGAGCCTCAACATTCATCGGACCACATACATCTGTATGTATGATTTCCAACAAATCTGTTGCTCTCTCCATAGTACCAGAGAATGGTGTTTTTGTCATCTGACCCATAAGGCATGGTTCGCAAGTACGAAGTGATTCATAATCAAGTGGTTCCAAAAGTCCATCAGTATGGAGTTTCTTCATGCGCTTTACACCGATATGACCCAAACGGCAGTGCCACAAATAAGTTGCACTATCATTATCAACTCTGCATCTTTTGGCCAACATTATGAATATGTGTGTTACTACTATCAAGATTTAATAAGAATAGACCACTCTCTAAGGGTGCATGACCATAAAAGATATTACTCATATAAATAGAACAACCATTATTCTCTGATTTAAATGAATAACCGTCTCGCATCAAACAAGATCCAGATATAATGTTCATGCTTAACGCTGGCACCAAATAACAATTATTTAGGTCTAATACTAATCCCGAAGGTAGATGTAGAGGTAGCGTGCCGACCGCGATCACATCGACTTTGGAACCATTTCCCACGCGCATCGTCACCTCGTCCTTAGCTAATCTTCGCTTAATCCGTAGTCCCTGTTTCGAGTTGCAAATGTTAGCAACAGAACCAGTATCAAATACCCAGGTGCTACTGCGAGTATTAGTAAGGTACACATCAATAACATGTATATCACATATACCTTTGTTCACCTTGCCATCCTTCTTATCCGCCAAATACTTGGGGCAGTTCCGCTGCCAGTGACCAGTCTGCTTGCAGTAGAAGCACTCAGTTTCAGGCTTAAGTCCAGGTTTGGGTTTCTTCTCTTGAGTAGCAACTTGCTTGCTGTTCTTTTTGAAGCTCCCCTTCTTCTTTCCTTTGCCCTTTTTCTTGAAACAAGTGGTCTTGTTGACCATCAACACTTGATGCTCCTTCTTGATTTCTACCTCCGCAGCTTTCAGCATTGCGAAGAGCTCGGGAATAGTCTTATTCATCCCTTGCATATTATAGTTCATCACGAAGCCTTGTAGCTTGGTGGCAGTGATTGGAGAATTCTGTCAATGACGCAATCATCTGGAAGATTAACTCCCAATTGAATCAAGTGATTATTATACCCAGACATTTTGAGTATATGCTCACTGACAGAACTGTTCTCCTCCATCTTGCAGCTATAGAACGTATTGGAGACTTCATATCTCTCAATCCAGGCATTTGCTTGAAATATTAAATTTAACTCCTGGAACATCTCATATGCTCCATGACGTTCAAAACGTCGTTGAAGTCCCGATTCTAAGCCGTAAAGCATGGCACACTGAACTATCGAGTAGTTATCAGCTTTGCTCTGCCAGACGTTCATAACATCTGGTGTTGCTCCAGCAGCAGGCCTGGCACCCAGCGGTGCTTCCAGGACGTAATTCTTTTGTGCAGCAATGAGGATAATCCTCAAGTTACGGACCCAGTCCGTGTAATTGAGACCATCATCTTTCAACTTTGCTTTCTCAAGGAACGCATTAAAATTCAACGGAACAATAGCATGGGCCATCTATCTACAATCAAACATAAACAAGCAAGATACTATTAGGTACTAAGTTCATGATAAATTTAGGTTCAATTAATCATATTACTAAAGAACTCCCACTTAGATAGACATCCCTCTAATCCTCTAAGTGATTACATGATCCAAATAAACTAAACCATGTCCGATCATCACGTGAGATGGAGTAGTTTCATTGGTGAACATCACTATGTTGATCATATCTACTATATGATTCACGCTCGACCTTTCGGTCTCCGTGTTCCGAGGCCATATCTGTATATGCTTGGCTCGTCAAGTATAACCTGAGTATTCCGCGTGTGCAACTGTTTTGCACCCGTTGTATTTGAATGTAGAGCCTATCACACCCGATCATCACATGGTGTCTCAGCACGAAGAACTTTCGCAACGGTGCATACTCAGGGAGAACACTTCTTGATAATTAGTGAGAGATCATCTTAAAATGCTACCATCAATCAAAGCAAGATAAGATGCATAAAAGATAAACATCACATGCAATCAATATAAGTGATATGATATGGCCATCATCATCTTGTGCTTGTGATCTTCATCTTCGAAGCACCGTCGTGATCACCATCGTCACCGGCGCGACACCTTGATCACCATCGTAGCATCGTTGTCGTCTCGCCAATCTTATGCTTCCACGACTATCGCTTCCGCTTAGTGATAAAGTAAAGCATTACAGCGCAATTGCATTGCATACAATAAAGTGACAACC
Organism: Triticum urartu; assembly: GCF_056163025.1. NCBI lineage: Eukaryota > Viridiplantae > Streptophyta > Magnoliopsida > Poales > Poaceae > Triticum > Triticum urartu. Next base: position 85,574,853 of record NC_141875.1, read on the forward strand.
ATATGGCTCCTGCCAGTTGCCGATAACTTGGTTACAAAACATGATCATCTCATACAATAAAATTTAGCATCATGTCTTGACCATATCACATCACAACATGCCCTGCAAAAACAAGTTAGACGTCCTCTACTTTGTTGTTGCAAGTTTTACGTGGCTGCTACGGGCTTAAGCAAGAACCAATCTTACCTACGCATCAAAACCACAACGTTAGTTTGTCAAGTTGGTGCTGTTTTAACCTTCACAAGGACCGGGCGTAGCCACACTCGGTTCAACTAAAGTTGGAGAAACTAACACCCGCTAGCCACCTTTGTGCAAAGCACATCGGAAGAACCGGTCTTGCGTAAGCGTACGCGTAATGTCGGTCCGGGCCACTTCGTCCAACAATACCGCCGAACCAAAGTATGACATGCTGGTAAGCAGTATGACTTATATCGCCCAAAACTCACTTGTGTTCTACTCGTGCATATAATATCAACACAAAAAACCTAGGCTCGGATGCCACTGTTGGGGAACGTAGTAATTTCAAAAAAATTCCTACGCACACGCAAGATCATGGTGATGCATAGCAACAAGAGGGGAGAGTGTGATCTATGTACCCTTGTAGACCGACAGCGGAAGCATTAGCACAACGCGGTTGATGTAGTTGTACGTCTTCACGGCCCAACCGGTCAAGCACCGAAACTACGGCACCTCCGAGTTTTAGCACATGTTCAGCTCGATGACGATCCCCGGACTCCGATCCAGCAAAGTGTTGGGGAAGAGTTCCGTCAGCACGACGGTGTGGTGATGATCTTGATGTTCTACCGTCGCAGGGCTTCGCCTAAGCACCACTACAATATTATCGAGGATTATGGTGGAAGGGGGCACCGCACACGGCTAAGAAAACGATCACGTGGATCAACTTGTGTGTCTAGGGGTGCCCCCTGCCCCCGTATATAGAGGAGCAAGGGGAGGAGGCCGGCCGGCCCTATAGGCGCTCCAAGGAGGAGTGCTCCTCCTAGTAGGAGTAGGACTCCTACTAGGAGGGGGAAGGAAGTGGGGAGGGAGAAGGAAAGGGGGGCGCCGCCCCCCCTCTCCTAGTCCAATTCGGACCAGGGGGGAGGAGGCGTGCGGCCCACCCTGGCTGCCCTTCTCTTTCTCCACTAAGGCCCATATGGCCCATTACTTCTCCCGGGGGGGTTCCGGTAACCCTCTGGTACTCCGGTTTTCTCCGAAATCACCCGGAACACTTCCGGTGTCCGAATATAGCCGTCCAATATATCAATCTTTAGGTCTCGACCATTTCGAGACTCCTCGTTATGTCCGTGATCACATCCGGGACTCCGAACTAACTTCGGTACATCAAAACTCATAAACTCATAATATAACTATCATCAAAACCTTAAGCGTGCGGACCCTACGGGTTCGAGAACAATGTAGACATGACCGAGACATGTCTCCGGTCAATAACCAATAGCGGAACCTGGATGCTCATATTGGCTCCTACATATTCTACGAAGATCTTTATCGGTTAGACCGCATAACAACATACGTTATTCCCTTTGTCATCGGTATGTTACTTGCCCGAGATTCGATCGTCGGTATCTCAATACCTAGTTCAATCTCGTTACTCGCAAGTCTCTTTACTTGTTTCGTAATACATCATCTCGCAACTAACTCATTAGTTGCAAGGCTTATGTGATGTGCATTACCGAGAGGGCCCAGAGATACCTCTCCGACAATCGGAGTGACAAATCCTAATCTCGAAATACGCCAACCCAACATTTACCTTTGGAGACACCTATAGAGCTCCTTTATAATCACCCAGTTACGTTGTGACTTTTGGTAGCACACAAAGTGTTCCTCTGGGAAACGGGAGTTGCATAATCTCATAGTCATAGGAACATGTATAAGTCATGAAGAAAGCAATAGCAACATACTAAACAATCGGGTGCTAAGCTAATGGAATGGGTCATGTCAATCACATCATTCTCCTAATAATGTGATCCCGTTAATCAAATGACAACACATGTCTATGGTTAGGAAACATAACCATCTTTGATTAATGAGCTAGTCAAGTAGAGGCATACTACTGACGTTTAGTTTGTCTATGTATTCACACAAGTATTATGTTTCCGGATAATACAATTCTAGCATGAATAATAAACATTTATCATGATATAAGGAAATAAAATAATAACATTATTATTGCCTCTAGGGCATATTTCCTTCAACCCGAACCTCGGTAAACCTTGTGTCCCCTGTCTCCTGTTACCATCAACCTCGGACGCATAGTTCGGGACCCCCTACCCGAGATCCGCCGGTTTTGACACCGACACCAAGTACTTGGGGCAGTTCCGCTTCCAGTGACCATTCCCCTTGCAGTAGAAGCACTTAGTCTCAGGTTTCGGTCTAGTCTTAGGTTTCTTCACGGGAGCGGCAACTTCCTTGCCATTCTTCTTGAAGTACCATTTTCTTCCCTTTCCTTTCTTGAAACTAGTGGTCTTATTAACAATCAACACTTGATGCTTTTTCTTGATTTCTACTATCGTGTCCTTAAGTATCGCGAATAGCTCAAGCATCGTCTTCTCAGTCCCTTGCATATCATGGTTCATCATGAAGCCCTTATGGCTTGGTGGCAGCGAATGGAAAACTTTGTCAACCGCTGTCTTATCTAGAAGATTAACTCCCACTTGATTCAAGCGATTGTAGCACCCAAACACTTTGAGCACATGCTCACTAACTGAGCTATTCTCCTCCATCCTACAGGCAAAAGAACTTGTCAGAGGTATTATACATCTCAAAACGGGCATGAGCTTGAAGTACCAATTTCATCTCTTGGAACATCTCGTATGCTCTATGGCGTTCAAAACGTCTTTGGGTCCTTGATTTCTAAGCCGTAAAGCATGGTGCACTGAACTATTGAGTAGTCATCAAAATCTGCCTGCCAGATGTTCACAACATCCACAGAGGATGCTAGAGGGGTTGGCACACTGAGCGGTGCATTAAAGACATAAGCCTTCTATGCAACACTGAGGACAATTCTTAGACTATGGACCTAGTCTGTATAATTGCTTACAATATCTTTCAACTTTGTCTTTCTCTAGGAACGTATTAAAATAGGGAGCTAAAGTGCGAGCAATTGATTTGCAACATAATTTGCAAAGACAATTTAGACTATGTTCATGATAATTAGTTCAGTTAATCAAATTACTAATGAACTCCCACTTAAATCAACATCCCTCAAGTTTTCTAAGTGTTCACACGATCCATATCAACTAACCCATGTCCGATCATCACGTGAGATGGGGTGGTCATCATGGTGAACATCTCCATGTTGATCATATCTATGATATGACTCGCGTTTGACCTTTTGGTCCTTCATGTTCCGAGGCCATGTTTGTACAAGCTAGGCTCGTCAAGTTTAACCCAAGTATTCCGCATGTGTAAAACTAGCTTACACCTGTTGTATGTGAACACAGTCTATCACACCCGATCATCATGAGGTGTTCCAAAACAATGAATTTTCGCAACGGTGCATACTTAGGGAGAACACATTTATCTTGAAATTGAGTGAAGGGATCATCTTATAATGCTACCGTCGTCCTAAGAAAAATAAGATGCATAAAAAGATAAACATCACATGCAATCAAAATATGTGACATGATATGGCCATTATCATCTTGTGCTTTTGATATCCATCTTGAAAGCACCGGCATGATCTCCATCATCACTGGCATGATCTCCATTGTCACCGGCATGACACCATGATCTCCATCATCATGTCATCAAGTGGTCGTCTCGCCAACTATTGCTAACGCATAGCGATAAAGTAAAAGCAATTACATTGTGTTAATTGTTGACACGCAGGTCATACAATAAAATAAAGACAACCCTATGGCTCCTGTCGGTTGCCGTACTCATCGACATGCAAGTCATGAACCTATTACAAAACATGATCATCTCATACATCAACATATATGACATCACATTTTGGCCATACCACATCACAACATGCCCTGCAAAAACAAATTAGATGTCCTCTACTTTGTTGTTGCAATTTTCACATGGCTGCTAGGGCAAAATATAAGAATCGTTCTTATCTATGTGAAACCACAACCGTGATATACAATGTCGGCGTTCTGGGAACGGGGGTCCCCAGACTTACCTGCCTGCGGCCTGCGGCGTGGCTCAAGTGGGGGCCCGGCACAACCCATCTTCATCAGCTCAAGTTCAAAACCCTCGTGAGGGGCCAAGCCTCACGGGGCGGACGACAGGAAGCTTCATTGGCAGCCTCGTCAGGCAGGCTCGCGAGGAGGTGGAGAGATCAAGGCAGGGGTACTTCGCGGAGAGCCCGTGACGCAAGCCATGACGATCGAGACCAGGCGGGCGCCGGCCTGCGCAGTGTCCTTGTTTCCTCTTTGGTGCAAAGAGGGCAAGCACAGGCCAAGGCATCGTGCAAAGGTTTCCATTCCGGTGCAACAAGACCAAGAATAGCAGAGCGGCAGGACGGAGGTCACCGTGGTGCCCAAGATGGTGTCATCACCAGTACTTTTGGCAGCCGAAGACCACCTTTGGTCAGGATAACTTGTACTACATGTTCCCATTCGAAATGGCCAATTGTTGGCGCCCTTCCCGCTCATTATTTGGGGAGAGGCCCGGGGCCTCTATAAATAGAGCTAGCCACCATAGAGTAGAGACATCGAGAAAACACCCAGAGATCTGGTAAAGCCCTAGCAGAGAGAGAGAGAGAGGCGACTGAACTCACCCTAGCAGCTCATCGCACCAGCTCAAGAACACCTCTCGCGAGGCTGTTCTTCCTTTGTACTATTCATCATCAGCCCCTGAGGCAATCCACCACACCACACACTGGAGTATGGTATTACACCACAATGGTGGCCCGAACCAGTTAAACCTTGTGCCCCTTGTGTTGTTCGTTGTTTCCAGCTTAAATCACGCGAGGAGATTGGACGTAGATCGGTAGGGGCGCGCCGGAATCTTTCTTCCGCCGTTCGCGTGTGATCTTCGGTCATGTCCATGGCTGACGCTCGACGGGCTCGCGCTTAGCGCCGGGCTGCCCTCGCCACCCGCATCGCCCAGACGGCGCCCGTCGGCGGACGCCCTCGTCATTCCCCGTCGCTTGCCGCCAACGCCGCCACCAGCCTGGCGGGGAACGAGCAGCAGGCCTCGTCTCAGCATCCTTCGGTACGGCGGGAAGGCCGCACTGCTACACTGTTGCTGACTCCAGGCGCTTCGTCATCCCACGCCCGTCGCTCTCCCACAGACGCGCACGCCGCGCTGCTCCTGGCAAGAGAGCTCTTGCACTACCACCCCTTCGACGGCCTCTATGAAGACTGGCTCGCCCGCATCACCGAGCTTGTCAGCGCCGCAGGTGGCTCCCCCTTGCCATCCCTCTTGCTGCCTCGCCCTCCATTCCGTGCAGGAGGCAAAGATCAGGAGGTGCCTCCACCACCTCCTCCCCAAGGAGGCACCCTGGCTCCGAGGCGTGCAGCCCCGGGGCGAGACCCTCCGCGTCCGGCGCCTGCACAGCAAGAAAGGAGCTGCCAAGAGATCCCTCGTCCCCAAGAAGGTGCTCGCACGCTCCCAGCGCCGGCGCGCCAAGATCGCGTCCCTGCGCCTCCACGCCAAGACCCCGCTCTGCTCCAAGCGGCGGCCTGTGGTAATCCCCTAGAGCAAGCCCAGTACCAGCAAAAGGCACCGGTGGCCACAGCAGGCTGCTGTGCCCTCACCCCCGAGCTACGCGGCGGCGCATGGCCAGGCAAGTTCAAGCCTGACCTGCCCCCTCGCTACGATGGCACGACGGACCCTGCGGAGTTCCTGCAACTCTATGAGCTATGCATCGAAGCCGCCAACGGAGACAAAAGGGTCATGGCGAACTAGCTTCTCATGGCGCTCAAGGACGGGGCCCGCACCTGGCTCATGGCACAATCTCCTCCTGGGACGATATGCGCACTCGCTTCATCGCCAACTTCCAGGGCACTCGTGACCGACCACCGGCCGTGAGCGATCTATGCCGCATCAAGCAGCAGCAAGGGGAAACCCTACAGAAATACATCCAGCGCTTCAACAATGCTCGCCTCAAGATCCCCAAGGTGACTAAAGAAGCCATCATCTCGGCCTTCTCCGATGGCGTACGCGACGTCAAGATGATGGAGGAGCTAGCAATCCATGAAGACCTGTGCACATCCCTGGAGCTGTTCAACTTGGCGACCAAGTGTGCCAGGGCTGAGGAAGGGCGCCTTTCACTCCTCGAACTCCCGGCTACCGACCCAGAAGAGAAGAAACCCAAGGCCAAGGACGTGAAGTGCAAGGGGGCTGCCGTGCTTGCAGCGGAGCCAGACACCAAGCAAGGCAGGGATCAGCCCGAGTCATCCAAGGGCAGCTGGTACTGCGTGTACCACGACCTCCACACCCACAACACCAATGAATGTCAAGAGCTCAGGGCCGTGAGAGATAGACGTGTCGGCCGATGCCCCGAGCGCAACGACAGGGGCTATGGTCGAGGAGGAGGAAGAGGTGGCGGACGATGGGAAGACCGTGGCCCTCGCGAAGGGTGGCGTGACCGACCTTGCGAGGATCACTAGCAGGACCAGCCTCGCGAGGGAGGCTGGAGAGATCAGCCTCGTGAGGATCGCCCGCGCGGCAACGCGGTGTTGGGGAACGTTGCAGAAAAATAAAATTTTTCCTACGGTTTCACCAAGATCCATCTATGAGTTCATCTAGAAACGAGTGATCGGATGTATCTACATACCTTTCTAGATCGCGAGCGGAAGCGTTCAAAGAACGGGGATGAGGTAGTCGAACACGACGTGATCCAAATCACCGGAGATCCTAGCACCGAACGGACGGCACCTCCGCGTTCAACACATGTACGGTCAGCGTAACATCTCCTTCTTCTTGATCCAGCAAGAGGGAAGGAGAGGTTGAGGAAGATGGCTCCAGCAGCAACACGACGGCGTGGTGGTGATGGAGCTGCAGTACTCCGTCAGGGCTTCGCCAAGTGCTATGGAGGAGGAGGAGGTGTTGGAGAGGGAGAAGGAGGCAACCAAAGGCGTGGATGAAAAGCCCTCCTTCCCCCACTATATATAGGAGGGCCAAGGGGGGGCGGCGGCCCATCCAATCTCCTAGGGGGGCGGCGGCCAAGGGAGGTTTCCCTCCCCCCCCCAAGGCACCTAGGAGGTGCATTCCACTAGTGGGACTCTTCCCTTTTGTGAACCCTAGGCGCATGGGCCTCTTGGGGCTGGTGCCCTTGGCCCATGTAGGCCAAGGCACACCCCCTACAGCCCATGTGGCCCCCGGGGGCAGGTGGCCCCACCCGGTGGACCCCCGGGACCCCTCCGGTGGTCCCGGTACAATACCGGTGACCCCGAAACTTGTCCCGATGCCCGAAATAGCACTTCCTATATATAATTCTTTACCTCCGGACCATTCCGGAACTCCTCGTGATGTCCGGGATCTCATCCGGGACTCCGAACAACATTCGGGTTACTGCATATACATATCCCTACAACCCTAGCGTCACCGAACCTTAAGTGTGTAGACCCTACGGGTTCGGGAGACATGCAGACATGACCGAGATGACTCTCCGGTCAATAACCAATAGCGGGATCTGGATACCCATGTTGGCTCCCACATGCTCCACGATGATCTCATCGGATGAACCACGATGTTGAGGATTCAAGCAACCCCGTATGCAATTCCCTTTGTCAATCGATATGTTACTTGCCCGAGATTCGATCGTCGGTATCCCAATACCTCGTTCAATCTCGTTACTGGCAAGTCACTTTACTCGTACCGTAATGCATGATCCCGTGACCAGACACTTGGTCACTTTGAGCTCATAATCATGATGCATTACCGAGTGGGCCCAGTGATACCTCTCCGTCATACGGAGTGACAAATCCCAGTCTTGATCCGTGTCAACCCAACAGACACTTTCGGAGATACCCGTAGTCTACCTTTATAGTCACCCAGTTACGTTGTGACGTTTGGTATACCCAAAGCACTCCTACGGTATCCGGGAGTTACACGATCTCATGGTCTAAGGAAAAGATACTTTGACATTGGAAAACTCTAGCAAACGAACTATACGATCTTATGCTATGTTTAGGATTGGGTCTTGTCCATCACATCATTCTCCTAATGATGTGATATCGTTATCAATGACATCCAATGTCCATAGTCAGGAAACCATCACCATCTGTTGATCAACGAGCTAGTCAACTAGAGGCTTACTAGGGACATGTTGGTGTCTATTATTCACACATGTATTACGATTTCCGGATAACACAATTATAGCATGAATAAAGACAATTATCATGAACAAGGAAATATAATAATAATAATGCTTTTATTATTGCCTCTAGGGCCTATTTCCAACACGCAGGCCTTCCTCCTCTGCCGCCACCACCAAGAAGGAACGAAGACCAACATCAGGACGAGGGGGCTGGGGGCTTCCAGGAGCCGCGCGCAATCGCTTGCATCTTGGGTGGCGCGCAGGCCCCAGCCTCATAGCGTATCTTCAAGCAGTTTGCTCGCGAGGTGAATGCACTCCTCCCCAAGCTTGAGGCCACTCGCCCTCTTAGGTGGTCCGCGTGCGCTATCACGTTCAGCTCAGCGGATCAGCTCAAGTGCGCGGCAACGGCCGGAGTCCTCCCGATGCTTTGCCACCCAGTCATCAGCAACGTGCAGGTCACCAGGACCCTCATTGACGGCGGAGCAGGACTCAATGTCCTGTCCGTCGAGACGTTCGACAATCTCCAAGTGTCGTACGATCAGCTTCAGCCAACCAAGCCCTTCTCAAGAGTCACTGATGGTTCCATTGTTCCGATAGGGCAGGTTCACCTTCCGGTCACCTTCGGGCGGCGCAACAACTACCGCACCGAGCTCATCGACTTCGACGTCGCCCACATCCGTCTGCCATACAACGCCATCCTCGGGTACCCGGCCCTGGCCAAGTTCATGGTAGTGACTCACCATGGATACAATGTCCTCAAGATGCCAGGAAGCGGTGGAGTCATCACCGTGCCCTGTGAAGAAAGGGACGCAGTGTGTTCACTCGAATGCGCGTTCCAAGCCGCAGCAATCGAAGACCCGGACCGCAGAAACGGAAGACTTCCCGAGGCGACCCCCAAGAAGAAGAAGGCTTCGCCTGGCCCAAGCCATCAGGAGGCAGGCACCTCCGGAGGTGTTGGGTTAGGATCTGCGCCCAATCAGGGAGCGCCACCCTCTCTCGCATTGGAAGGCGCGTCCGGCGCCCTTCTCAGGCAGGGCTCGGGGGCTCTTTCTTGGAGAGCCACCGACCTTGCCAAGGTCGCGAGGGAGGCACTCGGGCACCATTTGGAGGGATGCTTCCAGGCACGTTTCCCTCAGGAAGGTACAAGGCAAGGAAGACCAAACCCACAAGAGTTCATCACAAGCAACACTCAGGAGCTACAGGAGTCGAGAGTCATGCGCGACAGCTGCCGTTTGCCCGCCATGACCCCACATCCAGGCGAGGATGGTGGGCTGCGCGTCTGCATTGACGTACCGGGGCTCAATCAAGCCGCGTCTCAGGAGCACCTCTGGCCTTCGCGCGCGAGGCGTTGCGAGGGTCCGCCTCACAGCTACGTTCGCATGCCTTTCGGCCTGCCGAACGCGGTCTCCGCTCATCGGCGCGTGCTGAGAAGCATTCTGGAGGCTCAGGAGGTCAGGCATGGTACAGTCCTGGCGGAGATGGAGATGGCTCTCGGAGACCCACCTGTGCCCCCGGAGCCTCCTGAGGTTCCTGGGCCTGTGGGCTCGTAAGGGTCGACGTCTTCATCGCGCATCGCCCGCTTCTTCAGCATCACTTCATCTTCAACAGCACCAGGTGACATCTTTCCAAGTTCTGTTTTTAGCTAGGAGCGCCCACAGGGCTGCATCATTCCCAGGCCACGTGGGTCCGTCCCTGCGGCATGTATCCGTTTTGCTTACGCTCTTTACTTACCTTGTCGGGGGTGCCCCTCGGGCTGCATCATCCCCGAGCTGCTTGGGCCTGGCCCTGCGGCGTCTACTTTTCCCGCGTCTACTTAAAATGAATTTGCTCTTTCGCACTCAATTGTCACCTGCTGCTTATTGCGGACTTCTCCGCTTCCATGCAAAGCGCTTGCACGTTAAAAGGGGGGTACCTGAGCATCGCGACTCATGGGCTCCTACTGGCTCTCCAGCCCTCACCCCCTGGCCTTGACCCACGGCATCGCGACCTGTCATACCAGCGGTGGCTGAGCTCGCTCGAGGGCCGGGACCTGAGGACATAGAGCATTTGCATTCTAACCACCCTGCAGGAACACTCCATTGATAAAGGCCCAGAGCCAGGCGCAACCCGCCTCGAGGTAGGGCCTCATGAGTCCCGCGCTGGCTCATGACTGCCCAGATACACCTCTCCTAGCCCTACCGTGCCGGCCACGTGTCAAGGTGGGGATGTACACGCCCCGGGGGCTCCTGCCGGAGGGGAGCCCCCTCCCACGTACTAGTGGAAGCACCATGCTCCGCGCTGAGTGACGACACTGCCGAGGAGCGGCTATGCCCGTACACATACGGAAGCACTATGCTCCGCGCTGGTGATAAACAACTGAGGGCGGTCTCCGGCCGTACCAACCTCAGGGAGTCCAGAGCTCAGTGCCCGGCACCATCGCAATGCCTCCCCTCAGGAGCGCCGCGCGAGGGGGCTGGACACGGGGGCTACGCTCGAGCCTCACCCAAGCGCACGCCACCCAGCCAGGACCCTCGGACGTGGTCATCGCGCGCGCCTCCCCGAGCGGAGCCAAGGTATGGAAACCCGTTTGAACGTCAAGGGGGACTTCTGAGCATCGCGACTCAGGAGCCTAACTTGCCCCGTTGCCCCTCACTCCTTAGTCCCGTCCTGGTTTCCGGTCGGGGCTTACGCTGGGTGAGGTACGCGCGGGGCTGGGCCCTGCCGACGCAGAATGATCAATCCACTCCTCGTTACCCCCTTTCCTACTTGTTGCTTGTGCGTCCAGGGGGCTCCTGAGCATTGCGACTCGGGAGCCTAACTTGCCACGTAGCCCCTCACTCCTTAGTCTCGTCCTGGTTTCCGGTCGGGGCTAACACTGGGTGAGGTATGCGCGGGGCCGGGCCCTGCCGACGTAGAGCACGAGCAAGTAGGGGAGGAAAATGCAAATTCCAAGAAATTCAAAGCAAATATTACAAACCATAGATTGTTTCATGACGTCAAACACAAGTCTAAACGCCTCCGCGAGGCATGGTGCATGTTGCAGGAATAAAAACAGGACAGAAACCATAAATGGATCACTCTCCAGTGGCGTCGCCTCCTGGGGCCGCGGAGCTGGCGCCACCACGCCCGGGCAAGATGCTGAAGGTGCGGAACCTCCCTAGCAAAGCTTCGGCCCGAACTTTCACGGCCTCAGCGGTAGTGGCGGCAAGGTCGTCGCTCATGGGCTCCAGCAGTCTATCGAGGTCGACATTGGGGTCGCGCAGGTAGACGTGGCTGAGGACACGCGTCAGCGCCGCCGAAGACAGGGCGCGCGCCTCGGCCTTAGCCGTAGGGCCAAGGCCGTCTACGACATCTTCAAGCGCGCGGACCAGGAAGGGAAGCAGCTTGGCGAGGCCGTCCTCCGTGCCGGCCAGCGGCTCCTCCAAGCCGCTCTCGTAAAGCGCCTTCAGCGCGGCACGAGCCCTCTTCTCCATCTTCGCGAAGGCCACCCGAGCCTCCGCCAGGACCTTCGCCTTGGCATCCAGCTCGGCCATCTCCGCCTACAGCGACCGCTCCAGCGTCTCCAGTTCGCCGTGGCGGTCATCGAGCTTGGCGTCCCGGTCCTTGACGGTAGCCTCCCGAGCCTTCATCTCCTTCTCTTTCCCCTGGCGGCCGTGGACCTCCTTGGCGAGCTCGTCACGCAGGCCTTGCAGCTTGACCTCCAGCTCCTTGCAGCGAGCCTTGGCAGCCGCAGCATCGCCCAGGGCAGCGTCGCGGGCGGCCTTGGCCTGGTTGGCGGCCTGCTTCTCCCCATCGGAGGTCGCCACAACCTGGCTCAGCGCTGCTCGGACAGAGGCAGCAGAACGGGCCCAGCCAGAAGCTAGCTCCAGGCGCCCGGCCGCTAGGCGAGGGTCCGCGCTCAGAAGATCCTCCTGCAGCTGGCTCAGTTCGCTGGCGACCTGGTCCAGGATGGCGGCAAAGGAAGCAGAAGAAGCGGGAACCGGTGGAGCAGGCGAAGAAGACGGCGGCGTGATCACAGCTTGGCAGGAAGGAACCCCCTGGGCCTTGATCACCCCGGCTGCAGCATCGAGCGCAGTCGACTCCAGGGTCAGCAGGACCACGGGGGCTGACTCCTCGCCAAGGCGTCCCAGTCGGCCTCGCGAGGACGATCGGACCAGGGAGGCGCGAGCCGCGCCATCTTCCTCCCCAGCGGATGAAGGCACCGCCCCGGCAGATGGACTCGCCCCAAGCGGAGCCGCAGAAGCCCCTCTCAACCTCTTAGCCGCAGGCGCCGACCTGACAAGAGAATATGGACGTCATGCCTCGGTGGCAGAAACCAAGCAAAGCGGGGATCAAGCACTTACTGGTCGTCGCTCGCAGACCCAAGCAACTTCCGGCCGAACTTGAAGCCCGAGAGCCTGCAGCTTGGGTCAGCCTCGGGAGGCCCGGAAGCAGAAGCCACGTCGGGAGGGCTGGGGCTGGCTTTAGACCGCCCAGGGATCGGAATAGACCCTGTGAGAACCAGCCCTGACCTGCCCTTCCTTGTGACCAAGGGAGAGTCCTCCCCTCCTCGCCCGGCACCGGCATCATCGTCATCGTCATGGAGCGGAGGGCCCGAGACCTAAGCCGAGGGAAGGACTCCCCCGACTCCTCGCCAGTCGCCTCGAAGACGGACTCTTCCTCCTCTGCCTCTTCTTCCTCCTCACTCTCGCTGGAGCTGCCGGAGGACACGTCCACCATCGCCAGCACCGCAAGATCCATGGGAGCAACCGCGGGCACCAGCCCCTCATCGTTGAAGGTGGGCATGGCGTTCACCACCTGCTCCCAGTCGTCGCAAAGGAACAGGGGGACGGGGGCGCCCACCGGCTTCGCCACGTCTCCCCCAACCAAGGAATGGAGGGCCACGACTAGATTCCCGTCGGTCGGGGCCTCTGAGCTCAGGCGCAAGGCGGCGCCTGCTTCCCCAAGCCTCCACAACGGGAGCGAGTGCTCCTGGAGCGGAGCCACCCGGTGCTCCAAGAACTCCCTCTGGAGCATGGCTCCAGTCAGCTTCGCCGTCCCCAAGTTGCTCGGCCTCAGGTCCGCGTCCATCCTCTTTAGCACCGCCCTCGCGCGGGGGTCGACGAGCTCCGCGCAGGACCACGCGTCGACGGCCTTGGGCTACCCTGTGGGCAGCACCAGACGGGGGTGGAGGCGCCCGACGTCCACCATGATCCACTTGCTCCGGAAGCCTTCAATCCTCTTCCCACGCTTCGAGATGGCATTGGAATTGGAGTACGCGATGAAGCTCGCACACGCGGAGACATGGACACCAGAAACCCGGAGGGAAAAATAGTGACGCAACAAGGCCACCGAGGGCTTTACCCCGACGTGAGCCTCACAGTAGTAAGCAAAAATCGCCAGGAGAAGAACGGAGTTGGGGTGGAGATGCAGAGCCTGCCAAGTTGTACTGGCGGAGAACAGCAAAGAAGAACTCAGAGAAAGGAGGCACCAGACCGGCGACGATGGCGCTCACAAAGAGTGGATAGAAGGTGCTCCCCTTGGCTTCAGGCTGGTCAGAGCCGGCCTTGAGCACAGTCACCCCCTTGCTGCCCTGCGCCACCATCATCAGGCGCGTAAGGGCGAGGTTCTTCTCCGACAGGTTCGGGGAATCCAGGGCCGGCGAGTACCAGGCCTCGGTCGAGGACTTGTGAGGCACCATGGCGTGCCATATGAGAAGGATTGAGACAGATCTGGAGGATTTCGGAAGCAAGGAGGAGGAGAGCGAGAAAGGGGATCTGGAGCGAGGCGAAGGAGAAAAAAGCAAGTAAGTCTGGCCTGGGCACCTCTTTTGTGAGATGGACGGTTGCCAAGGCGTCGTGGGAAAGCGCAGACGTCCAAGCGTCGTGGGGGCTACTGTCGGCGTTCTGGGAACGGGGGTCCCCAGACTTGCCTTCCTGTGGCCTGCGGCGTGGCTCAAGTGGGGGCCCAGCACAGCCCATCTTCATCAGCTCAAGCTCAAGACCCTCGCGAGGGGCCAAGCCTCACGGGGCGGACGACAGGAAGCTTCCTCAGAGGCAGCCTTGTCAGGCAGGCTCACGAGGAGGCAGAGAGAACAAGGCAGGGGTACCTCGCGAAGAGCCCATGACGCAAGCCATGATGATCGAGACCAGGCGGGCGCCGGCCTGCGCAGTGTCCTTCTTTCCTCTTTGGTGCAAAGGGGGCAAGCACAGGCCAAGGCACGGGCAAAGGTTGCCATTTCGGTGCAACAAGACCAAGACTAGCAGAGCGGCAGGACGGAGGTCACCGTGGAGCCCAAGACGGCATCATCACCAGTACTTGTGGCAGCCGAAGTCCACCTTTGGTCAGGATAACTTGTACTACATGTTCCCCTTCGAAATGGCCAATTGTTGGCACCCTTCCCGCACATTATTTGGGGAGAGGCCCAAGGCCTCTATAAATAGAGCTAGCCACCACAGAGTAGAGACATCGAGAAAACACCCAGAGATCTGGTAAAGCCCTAGTAGAGAGAGAGAGGTGACTGAACTCACCCTAGCAGTTCATCGCACCAGCTCAAGAACACCTCTCGCGAGGCTGTTCTTCCTTTGTACTGTTCATCATCAGCCCCTGAGGCAGTCCACCACACCACACACTAGAGTAGGGTATTACACCACAACGGTGGCCCGAACCAGTATAAACCTTGTGCCCCTTGTGTTGTTCGTTGTTTCCATCTTAAATCACGCGAAGAGATTGGACGTAGATCGGTAGGGGAGAGATCTTCGCGTGCACCCCAGTGTTCGAACCTCACGGGTCTGCCGGAACCCAAAATCCGACATACAAGTTGCCTTTTAACCTTCTACAAGGACCGCCCTACACAAATAATATTCAACTAAAGTGGGAGAGACACACACCCACAAAGCCACTTTTATGCAATACAAGTTGCATGTCAAACAGTGCAACCGGTATCATGTGCGTGGACATGTAAGGTTGGTCTGAGCCGCTTCATCCCACAATACCACCAAAACCAAATAAGTCAAGGTAAGTAAGAAATCTGAACATCAACGCCCATGACAACTTTGTGCTCTACTCGTCCATTTACATCTACGCATAGACCTAGCTCATGATGCCACTGATGGGAAACGAAGCATGAAAATAAAAAATCCTATGAAACACCCAAGATCTAATCTAGGAGATGCAAAGCAATGAGAGGGGACTGTGTCAACATACCCTTGTAGACCAAAAGCGGAAGCATACATAACACAGATGATGTAGTCGTACTCTTCGCAATCCAATCACGATCCAAACCGATCTAGCGCCAAACGGACGACGCCTCCGCGATCAGCGCACGTGCGGCTCAATGAAGTCTCCTCCTTCTTGATACAACAAGCAAGAGAGGAGAAGTTGAGGGGATCTCAACCAGCATGAAGGCGTGGTGGAGATGGTAGTGGTGCAATCCCGGCAGGGCTTCATCAAATGCTGCCGGAACCAATCTGAGGAGAAAACGGAGTGTTGGGAGAGGTAGGGCTACCACCGGGGCATGGGATTTGGTGTGTATGAAGGAAATATGTCCTAGAGGCAATAATAAAGTTGTTATTTATCTTTCCTTATATCATGATAAATGTTTATTATTCACGCTAGAATTGTATTAGCCAGAAACTTAGTACATGTGTGCATACATAGACAAAACAGAGTGTCCCTAGTATGCCTCTATTTGAATAGCTCGTTACTCAAAGATGGTTAAGTTTCCTGACCATAGACATGTGTAGTCATTTGATGAACGGGATCACATCATTAGGAGAATGATGTGATGGACAAGACCCGTCCGTTAGCTTAGCATAATGATCGTTTAGGTTTTGTGCTACTGCTTTCTTCATGACTTATACATGTTCCTATGACTATGAGATTATGCAACTCCCGAATACCAGAGGAACACTTAGTGTGATATTGAACGTCAAAATGTAACTGGATGATTATAAAGATGCTCTATAGGTGTCTCCGATGGTGTTTGTTGAGTTGGCATAGAACGAGATTAGGATTTGTCACTCCATGTATCGGAGAGGTATCTCTGGGCCCTCTCGGTAATGATCATCACTATAAAGCCTTGCAAGCAATGTGACTAATGAGTTAGTTGCAGCATGATGCATTACGGAACGAGTAAAGAGAGTTTCCAGTAACGAGATTGAACTAGGCATGAGGATATCGACGATCGAATCTGGGGCAAGTAACATACCGATGACAAAGGGAACAACGTATCTTGTTATGCGGTTTGGCCGATAAAGATCTTCGTAGAATATGTAGGAGCCAATATGCGCATCCAAGTTCCGCTATTGGTTATTGACCAGAGAGGCATCCAGGTTCCGCTATTGGTTATTGACCAGAGAGGTGTCTCGATCATGTCTACATAGTTCTTGAACCCGTAGGGTCCGCACGCTTAAACGTTCATTGACGATATAGTATTATATGAGTTATGTATGTTGGCGGCCGAATGTTGTTTGGAGTCCCGGATGAGGTCACGGACATGGCGAGGGATTCCGGAATGGTCCGAAGATAAAGATTGACATATGGGATAATAGTGTTTGGTCTTCGGAAGGGTTCCGGAATTCACCGGAAGGGGTTCCGAATGTTTCCCAAAATGTTTGGGTACGAGAACACTTTATTTGGGCCAAAGGGGAAAGCCCACAAGGTTTTTGGAAAGTGCAAAAGGAAGTTTTGCAGAGTCCAGGGGCTAGACGCCAGGGTCTCTGGCGTCTGGGTCCACACGCCGGGAACCCTGGC
This sequence comes from Triticum urartu, assembly GCF_056163025.1. Taxonomy (NCBI): domain Eukaryota; kingdom Viridiplantae; phylum Streptophyta; class Magnoliopsida; order Poales; family Poaceae; genus Triticum; species Triticum urartu. The sequence goes on from NC_141875.1 coordinate 85,591,801, forward strand.
GTCTGGCCCTGGAGTCCAAAAAGGACTCTTGCCTTTCGGGTGAAACCGACTTTCTGGAGACTTTTACTCCAAGTTTCGACCCCAAGGCTCAACATATAAATAGAGGGGCAGGGCTAGCACCCAAGACACATCAAGAAACACCAAGCCGTATGCCAGCAACCCTGTCCCCTCTAGTTTATCCTCCGTCATAGTTTTCTAGTGCTTAGACGAAGCCCTGCTGAGATTGTTCTTCAGCAGCACCGTCACTACGCCGTCGTGCTGCCGGGACTCATCTACTACTTTGCCCCTCTTGCTGGATCAAGAAGGCGAGGACGTCATCGAGCTGAACATGTGCTGAACATGGAGGTGCCGTACGTTCGGTACTTGATCGGGACGCATCGTGAAGGTGTACGACTACATCAACCGCGTTGATAAATGCTTCCACTTTCGGTCTATGAGGGTACGTAGACTCACTCTCCCCTCTCGTTGCTATGCATCTCTTAGATAGATCTTGCGTGATCGTAGGAAATTTTCTGAAATATTGCGTCCCCCAACAGTGCCATCCGAGCCAGGTCTATGCGTAGATGTTATATGCACGAGTAGAACACAATGAGTTGTGGGCGATAATAGTCATACTGCTTACCAGGAACATCTTACTTTGATTAGGCGGTATTGTTGGATGAAGCGGCCCGGACTGACATTACATGACCGCATTCATGAGACTGGTTCTACCGACATGCTTCGGACATAGGTGGCTGGCGGCTGTCTGTTTCTCCAACTTTAGTTGAATCAATTTTGACTACGCCCGGTCCTTGTTGAAGGTTAAAATAGCACACTTGACAAAAAATCGTTGTGGTTTTGATGCGTAGGTAAGAACGGTTCTTACTAGAAGCCCATAGCTGCCACGTAAAACTTGCAACAACAAAGTAGAGGGCGTCTAACTTTTTTGGTAGGGCATGTTGTGATGTGATATGGTCAAGACGTGATGAGATATAAATTGTTGTATGAGATGATCATGTTTTGTAACTGTTATCGGCAACTGGCAGGAGCCTTATGGTTGTCGCTTTATTGTATGAAATGCAATCGCCATGTAAATGCTTTACTTTATCACTAAGCGGTGGCGATAGTCATTGAAGCAACAGTTGGCAAGACGACAACGATGCTACGATGGAGATCAAGGTGTCAAGCTGGTGACGATGGTGATCATGACGGTGCTTTGGAGATGGAGATCAAAGGAACAAGATGATCATGGCCATATCATATCACTTATTTTGATTGCATGTGATGTTTATCCTTTATGCATCTTATTTTGCTTAGTACGGCGGTAGCATTATAAGATGATCCCTCACTAAATTTCAGGTATAAGTGTTCTCCCTGAGTACGCATCATTGCTACAGTTTGTCGTGCCGAGACACCACATGATGATCGGGTGTGATAAGCTCTACGTTCACATAAAACGGGTGCAAGCTAGTTTGCACATGCAGAATACTCGGGTTAAACTTGACGAGCCTGGCATATGCAGATATGGCCTCGGAACACTCAAACTGAAAGGTCGAACGTGAATCATATAGTAGATATGATCAACATAGCGATGTTCACCATTGAAAACGACTCCATCTCATGTGATGATCGGACATGGTTTAGTTGATATGGATCACGTGATCATTTAGATGACTAGAGGGATGTCTATCTAAGTGGGAGTTCTTAAGTAATATGATTAATTGAACTTTAATTTATCATGAACATAGTCCTGTTAGTATTTGCAAATTATGTTGTAGATCAATAGCTCGCAATCTCCCCGTTTATTTTTGATATGTTCCAAGAGAAAACTAAGTTGAAAGATGATAGTAGCAATGATGTGGACTGGGTCCGTGATCTGAGGATTATCCTCATTGTTGCACAGAAGAATTATGTCCTTGATGCACCGTTAGGTGACAAGCCTATTGCAGGAGCAGATGCAGACGTTATGAACGTTTGACAAGCTCGGTATGATGACTACTTGATAGTTTCGTGTGCCATGCTTTACGGCTTATAACCAGGACTTCAAAAATGTTTTGAACGACACGAAGCATATAATATGTTCCAAGAGCTGAAATTGGTATTTCAGACTCATGCCCGAGTCGAGAGGTATGAGACCTCTGACAAGTATTTTTCCTACAAGATGGAGGAGAATAGCTCAACCAGTGAGCATGTGCTCAGCATGTCTGAGTACTACAATCGCTGGAATCAAGTGGGAGTTAATCTTCCAGATAAGATAGTGATTGACAGAGTTCTCTAGTCACTATCACCAAGTTACTGGAACTTCGTGATGAACTATAATATGAGAGGGATGACGAAAACGATTCCCCGTGCTCTTCGCGATCCTGAAATCGGCGAAGGTAGAAATCAAGAAAAGCGTCAACTATTGATGGTTGAAAAGACCACTAGTTTCAAGTAAAAGGACAAGGGAAAGAAAGGGAACTTCAAGAAGAATGGCAAGCAAGTTTCCACTCCGATGAAGAAGCCCAAAGCTAGACCCAAGCCTGAAACTGAGTGCTTCTATTGCAAAGGAAATGGTCACTGGAAGCGGAACTGCAACAAATACTTGGCGGATCAGAAGGATGGCAAAGTGAACAAAAGTATATCTACATGTTATTGATGTGTACTTTACAAATTTTCATAGTAGCCCCTAGGTATTTGATACTGGTTCAGTTGCTATGATTAGTAACTCAAAACAGGAGTTACAAAATGAACAAAGACTAGTTGAGGGCAAGGTGACGATGTGTGTTGGAAATGATTTCAAGGTTGATAAAATCACCATCGCATACTCCCTCTACCTTCGGTATTAGTATTGGAACTAAATAAATGTTATTTGGTGTTTGCGTTGAGCATAAATATGATTGGATCATGTTTATAGCGATACGGTTATTCATTTAAGTCAGAGAATAATTGCTGTTATGTTTACATGAATAAAACCTTCTATGGTATTAAATCCAATGTAAATGGTTTACTGAATCTCGATCATAGTGATACACATATTATTGATGCCAAAAGATGCAAAGTTAATAATGATAGTGTAACTTATTTGTGGCACTGATGTTTAGGTCATATTGGTGTAAAGCGCATGAAGAAACAACATGCTGATAGGCTTTTGGAATCACTTGATTATGAATCACTTGATGCTTGCGAACCATGCCTCATGGGCAAGATGAATAAGACTCCGTTCTCCAGAACAATGGAGCGAGCCACTGACTTATTGGAAATAAAACATACCGATGTGTGCGGTCCGATGAGTGTTAAGGCTCCTGGCGGGTATCGTTATTTTCTGACCTTCACAGATGATTTGAGCACATATGGGTATTGTCGGTGTCAAAATCGGCGGATCTCGGGTAGGGGGGTCCTGAACTGTGCGTCTAGGATTGATGGTAAGAGGAGACAGGGGACACGATGTTTACCCAGGTTCGGGCCCTCTCTATGGAGGTAATAGCCTACTTCCTGCTTGATTGATCTTGATGAATATGAGTATTACAAGAGTTGATCTACCACGATATCGTAATGACTAAACCCTAGAAGTCTAGCCTATGGTAATGAGTATATGTGGTGTCCTTTCCGGACTACCCCCTTCGGTTTATATAGACACTGAGGGGATCTAGGGTTTACATGGAGTTGGTTACATAAGAAAGGATCTTCGGTCGCCAAGCTTGCCTTCCACGCCAAGTAGAGTCCAATCCGGACACGGTGCAGTCTTCGTCCTTCATGTCTTCACGGCCCATCAGTCTGGCCCATGGATAATAGGCCGGACGCCCGAGGACCCCTTAGTCCAGGACTCCCTCAGTAGCCCCCGAACCAATCTTCAATAACGAGGTGCTCGGCACACATACTGTCTTCGGCATTGCAAGGCAGGTTCTCCCTTCGACGATCTCTAAGTATGTATTCGGCCATTGATCCAATGCCGCCTCCTTGGCTTCCGCGCGTTGAAAAAACTTTGTCCTCCACATGTCGAGTGAATGTGGAAAGTTAGGGTATTTTTGCGAATAACACCCCCTTCATGCGAGGAAGAGCGCTATTTAAAGAGATTGGACCCCAGATCCGTTCAACGCTACGCGGAAGAAATCCCCAGAGACTGCTTTAGGAGAAACCATTCCGGCATGGCGAATGCTCCCAGTTCCTCCGCTCGTCCCAGCCCAGAGAAAGGCGAGTGGGAGAGGTGTTCTGTGTCTCATAGCCGTTTCATGAAGTTGCAAACACAGGGATTCCTTCCCCATGCAGATCTAGTCCCTGTTCGATCGGGGCTAGCTTCCTTCAATGAGGGAACTCAGGCATAGGACTTCCCCAATCCATCCGGGGGAGAGCGAGTGTGCTTTGTCCCCTACCTACTAAGAGGCCTCGGATTACCAATTCATCCGTTCCTCCGAGGGCTTCTGGAATATTACGGCCTCCAGCTGCACAACTTTACTCCGGCCTCTATTCTGCACATTGCGGGTTACGTTGCTTTATGTGAACTTTTCCTGGGCATCGAGGCTCACTTTGAGTTGTGGAGGAAGTTGTTTTGACTCGTCCGGCGCAACCACGAAGGGTCAATATTTGAAGTGGGCGGAGCCGAAGTGTGGTGCGTCGCCGATACTGGATAACCATCCGGCACACCAAGGAAGGCACCTGATGAATGGCCCTCCGAATGGTTTTATATAGAGGACGTTGCGCTTCCTAACCCGATTCAAAAGGGTCTCCCTAAATTTGCCCGTGCCCCGCTGAAGAAACGCCACAGTTGGCGTCCCCGGAGTCTTGAAGAGGAAGACGGCGCAGAGGTTCCTCAGCTGATGAGCAGGTTAAGAGAGCTCACTCAGTCCGGACTCAAAGTAATCGAGGTTATGGAGATTTCCATAGCGCGAGGGGTTTAACTGCTCCAATACAGAGGGCTTCCCATGTGGCACTATAATGGGGAGGACGACGCTTCTCGCTGCGGCCGGAAAGGTTCGAATACCCCTGCCGCTTTGGCTAAGATATTAGCCGAACTGTTCAAAGGGGAGGAAAAGGAATTTCTCTGTGTCAAATCTAGAGACGGGTACTCTATGTATAACCCTCCCAGCTAGGTAAGGCCCGACCCCTCCGTTTTTTACTTCTTCCATCTCCAAATTGCTTTTGATAAACTTCTAGCTTGTTTGCTTATGACAGCACTGGCGAAAGGTCACCGAGGGATTTTATAGTCCCGCCCCATAGCCGGAGGACCACAACCGGGAGCTAGATCCCGGGTTCGAAGAGGACACGGATATATTTGTGGTGCTTGCTGAGGGAGTGTTCTACCAGACCAGCTACGACGGCACAGAAGTGGCCATTACCGCAGACTATCCAGGCCTTCCTCCTGCTTCTCGGGTAAATAATTAAGAAATTGCCTTCTCTAAAAGAGTGCTCTTACTCCGTCTCACCCATCGCACTGTATCATGTTTCACAGGGGAGACGTTCGGCGGCTTCGAAGAGATCGGCTCCCGCGTCGGACAATCCTTCCAAGAGGAAAGCAAATGAAGACACGGCCGCGCCTTCATCAAAGAGGTATGAATTCGCCAACCTACCCCTGAGCAGTCACGTCCAACCGTGACCTTCCCATCTTCCATTTTTTAGGAGGAAGGCACGCCAGACTGTATCCGGGGGTCCGAGCGGCCGTACTTCCCACAGCCAGGATTCAAATCCTGCCGTGAAGACGGGGGCTGATGCAGGGGCAACGCCGGACTGTCCTCCCGCCGAGGATTCGGACGATGTATCGGTCACCAACTCGGAAGTGGAGAGTGCTATGAATCATCGGCACCGCCGTGCCATTTTACAAGATCCTGGCTTTTCGGAAGAGTCGTTTAATGCCGTCAACGCAACCGATGCATACATCCGGGCTGCTTGAGATGGGATTAGCAGGGCCACAAAGCAACATCTGAAAGATGTGCAGGTAAATTTGCTTTGTCTGACTATGACAACCATATGCTAGTATCCCCCGAGACTTAAAGGAGTTGAATCAACTGATTTAAGGATCAATTTACAACCAGTTTCTTATGGAGAAGAATACCCAGCTGGCTCAGGAACAAGAAAAGTGTCAGCGCCAGCTCCGTGCTGCTAACGCCGAACTGGAGAAATATAAAGCATCTCTAGCTTATATTTTCCTCCATCGAAAATTCATAAGGCTACACCGATAGTGTGAATCTGGGTTCTAATTTTTGTGTTGGGTTGTTTAGACCAAGTACCAAGTACGAGAGCAGCTAGACGCCACTCGAAGCGAAGAACATGGAGCCAAAAAGCTGCTAGCAGCAGGCGAGCGTGTATTGACGAAGGTCGTTGAAAAGAAAAAGAAACTCCAGGATTCGAACATCAACCTAGGCGAAGAACTGAAAGATGTGCCAGCGCAGCTAGCCGACTCTGTGAAAGAGAACAAGAAGCTCCGAGGCGGCATATTCAGTATGTGGCCGCTTTTATCTTACAACAGCTTGGAGGTAGCGGTAGCTGATATATAGCTGTAATTACAGGTTTGTTGACGAACCGCCCCGAAGAGGAAGTGTTCGGATCATCAAATGATCTTCTGCAGGAGCTGTCGCAGTTGCACGAGCAAGCTTAGCAGGCTATGTGGAGTGTAGCCAAGGCTTTATGGCCATCCGACTCCCCTCCAGGAAGCATGGAGAAGCTGGTAGAGCTGTTCAAGGGATCGCGGCGGCGTATCTGGCTGTGGAAGATATCTGCCTGTCGTGAGGGTGCGCGAGAGGCCTGGGCCATGGTGAAGACGCGCTATACCAAGCTGGATCCTAATCACATGGCTCGCACCGGGCCGGTCGGGCCAAATGGGGAAGAAATTCCCATTAGTATAGTATATGACCAAGTAGAGGTGGCCGCCAAATATTCTCAACAGGATTGTAAGTTAGACTGCCTGTTGGAAGGTCTAGAGGAAGAGGTGTTCGAGTCCAAGTGACTGTGTACTTTTCCTCATCTAGCTGAATTGTATATCATTTGTCATGGCAGACCTTTTCGCTTCAACCTCCGGACTCCAAGGTGCGGAGTGTTTCTGAGTACCATCACGGTCGAATAGGCCAGGGTATGCTTGGAAAACTAGGCGTAGGGGTCATAGTTGCTTGAACAGACAAGTTGTATCTGGCTAGCTATGTTATATTACATGGATATCGTAAGAAACATCTTCCAGGGAGAATAGTTCTGTTAAGGGTTCCTTTCCCTGGGTGTGCATGTATTTGAAAGTGCGTTATATCGACTAGAGGGGGGGTGAATAGGCGATTTTTATGAAAGTCTTCACAACGTGAGAGTTATGAAGACAAACAGTGAAGATTATGCCTATTACTATGCAGCGGAAGTTAGATTACACTAGTCCAGCCATGGTCATGTATTCAATAGAGTGAAAGCGCAGTGACAAACAGCTTCAGTGTAATAAGGATCAGGTAGGAAGAAGTTATGAAGCCAAACAGATCATACATTCATGTTGTGAAGACAAAAGATAAAGCAAGCATGCAATGGCTTCACAATGAATAACTGTAAGCAAAAGGAAGTGAAGATGAAACCAGTGACACGTTGAAGACAATGATTTGTTGGACCAGTTCCAGTTGCTGTGACAACTGTACATCTGGTTGGAGCGGCTAGGTATTTAAACCAAAGGACACACAGTCCCGGACACCCAGTCAAGGACACTTAGTCCAAGACACCCAGTCCTCACCGTTTTCTCCTTGAGCTAAGGTCACACAGACCTCGCCCAATCACTCTGGTAAGTCTTCAAGGTAGACTCCCAAACCTTCACAGACTTCGTTCACTGGCAATCCACAATTTCTCTTGGATGCTCTGAACGCGACGCCTAACCGTCTGGAGGATGCACATTCCTCAAGTGTAATAAGTCTTCAAATCACACAGACACGAAGACTTAAGTGATGCCCAATTTGCTCTGGCTCTGGGTGGTTAGGGCTTTTCTCCTCACTGGGAATTTTTCTTTCAAAGGCTTCAAGGTGGGTTGCTCTCAAACGACAAAGACCGTGCACTGAAATCTGAGCAGCCAACCGTTTATGGTTGTGGGGGGTGGACTATTTATAGCCACTTGGCAACCCGACCTGATCTGTCCGAAATGACCCTGGGTCACTAAGGAACTGACACGTGTACCAACGGTCGAATTTTGAACTCACACGGCAACTTTACTTGGGCGACAAGTAAAGCTGACTTGTCTGACTCTGGACAAGATTTTCTCTCAAAGTCTTCACTCGAAGACATAGGATTTGAATTTGGCATCACTTCAGTCATTCTGACTGGTTCTCTTCGACCCCACTTAACAGTACGGTGGTTCCTATGACACAACATGAATGAAATAAAACTACAAAGGATCTAGGTCTTCGAGTTCCAAAAGCTTCATAGGGAGTCTTCTCATGTCATTGTCTTCAATATGAATATCTTCATAAACCACCATTGTCTTCAATGTCTTCATACATTTTTAGGGGTCATCTCTGGTAGTAAAACCGAATCAATGAGGGACTTCTACCTGTGTTTTCCTGCAATTCTCACAAACACATTAGTCCCTCAGCTAGGTTTGTCGTCAATACTCCAAAACCAACTAGGGGTGGCACTAGATGCACTTACAATCTCCCCCTTTTTGGTGATTGATGATAAACTAGTTGAAATTTTCAACGAGAAACATAATTTGTGAAATTGTAAAAGAATTGTCTTCATAAGTTGCAAGGGCTCCCCCTGAAGATGTGCATATAAGTAATTTGCTTCTTGAATGCAAATGCACATGGCAGGTTGTACTTGTGGAGATCCACTTCAACTTATAAAAATCCACTATGCATGTGAAAGTATATGAAGATAATGACATGCATAATGGAAAATGGACGTCTGCAGAATGAGATGAGTGCGGAATTTATCGTCGCACATGCGGAATTTATCTTCGCAAAACGGAGTGACAACCAGGTAGCAGACGACCATCAAGGCTAAGTGTTACAACTCAATGAAGCAAATGTAGCAAAAAAAACGGGAGGTGTAAGCACGAAGCAAAATGTAGCAAAATATGAAGGCACCCGCCCATAGTGACCCGCTTGAAGACTATAACCATCATATGCTTCTCCCCCTTTTGTCAGTGATGACCAAAAAGGTTTGAAGACATAGAGGTTTCTACGCGTTCCCAGGCGCAGAAGGGTTGGTGGAGTTGTTTGGCGGCGGTGCAGACGAGCTTGGTGCAGATTCGACGCGCGTTGGAGCAGGTGGAGATGATGTCGCGTCGTCTTCTTCTTCAATAATCCGGGCAGACACGGTGGCAGCAGAAGAAGAGAACTCTGACTCTTCAAGTGATGGTGTGCTGCGCATCACCGCTCTTCTTGGAGGCGTGGAGTCAAATTTGAAGTGCTCTGTGAAGCCATCCTCATGCAGTTCAGCTTCAGGGCACATCATGGTGAGGCCCTTCCAAGTGCGGCGACAGGTCTCGTGTGTGACAAATGCATTCTTGGTTGCCATATTTCTGAGGCGATTGACGTCTTGCATGATGCTTCTCATCTACCTCTTGAGCCAGTCGTGATGCCTATCTTGCTTTTGGTGAAGAGCCACAAGAAGCTCTCTGTCATTGAGTGCACGAGTGCGCTTCTTGGGTCTCTTTGCAGCTGTGCTGTTGGTGGCTTCAGTTGATGCAGGGGCACGTGTGGTGCCAGCCATTGGATACACTCGGGAGGGAGCTTCAACACCTTCAATATTTTGAGTGAAGCTCTGGTGTTCTGCATTCTGAAGACTTAGTGGTTGCTTGGCCGGCTCTGGATATATTGCTTCAGCAGATGTGTCCATGTCGGGCAAAAATATCTTATGATTACGGGCTGAGGGTTGATAGGAGATTGCAGAGTGAAGCTTGATCAGCCTCATAACCCAAGGAGCATAAAACTTTAAGCCAAACAGTTCTGAAGCAGACGCTGCAAATTGACGGATGAAGAGATCCTGTGCATTGAAGCATTTGCCATGAAGAATGCAGAAGATGAGAGTCTTCATTGCACCATCAATCGTTGCATATCGAGAGTGTCCCTTGACTGGCCAGAGAGTCCGCCTTATGATGTGATATACTGTTTTGGGCAGGTACTATAAGTCTTCAACGAAGAACCTAGTTGGATAGGGTGCATTTGGAGGAAATGGCTTCATCATTGAGAGCATCTGACTCATATCTGGCTCAGGACGCTGAAATATGCTTTCAATGGCTTCAGCATGGAGTTGGCACCCTTCTTCAAAGAATTCGCCAGGAGTGGGAAGGCCGGTAAGCTCAATTAGGTCGAAAGCATTGGCTTCATGATGTATATTGCCTGTCATCCACTCCAGGATCCATGTCTTCGGGTCTCTGTTATAGCCTTTGATATGCAAAGTGGCATAGAACTGGAGCAGAAGCTCTTCGTTCCCGTGCTCTTCGTCAGTGATAAATGGCAGCAACCCCACTTGCTTGAAGCAATCCAGTGCTTCTTCCAGACCAGGCAGACCTGCAACAGCTTCAACCTCAAGGCGCTTGTGAGGAAAGATGCGGCCTTGGTTGTAGAGGATGCATGAATAATAGCTGCGCTGTTGATGGCTCCAGAACCTATCTGATACAATCCGTTCCCTTGAATAAGGGTTCTTGGAGCGGTCGAAAAATGTGTTATCTGCCCTGAAGCCGTTGATGTTGAAGGAACCAGGAGTTGATGCAGGACCTGGGAACCTTGGTAGTCGTGGGATCGGCTTCTGGACCTGGGGTCTGTGCGCAATATGATAGTTGAATTGTGGTCCGGCAGCAGACTCAGGCATAGAATGTTCAGGAGAAGTAGCTTCGGTGTCTTCTGAAGCTGTTGTTGGGGAGGGCTCCACATTTGCTTCGGCATTGTTTGTGGCAGCCTCAACATTTTCAGCTTCAGGCATGTTCTCCTTGAGAACTGCTTCTTGTTGGTGCGGGGGAGTTGGAGCTTGTGGTATCTCATCTTGCTCTTCGGCTGATGCAGCCGGAATGTCTTCAGCAGCCTGAGCCCTTGGCCCTCTGCGAAGCCTATGGAGTGTAGGCGTCGGTGGAGTTGCAGTGGGTTGGAGCTCATCTTCCTCCTGTGGGCGATCTGCCCACGACGTATCTTGTGTGATTGGCATCAATGGACGACCAATACTGATCTGTTCGCTTGTCTCAAGCTGAGGAAGGGCTGCATCACCTTGCACATTGTCTTGGGGACCAATGTCTTCAGCAGCATTGGGGTTGGCTGCTGGAATGTCTTCAGCGTGCGGAGCCTCTATGTAAGCAGGCTCATGCACTGTCATTTGACGATCTGCGTCAGGATAGCGGACGTAGAGTGGTTCAACTATCAGGGGCTCTGTGGGAGCAGCCCGAGATTTCTAGGTCTTGCGCTTCTTGATGATGGGTTCAGAAGGAGAGGCTTCAGAATGTTTTCTCTTCTTAGCTTTAGCCTCTGCAGTCCGTGTCTTCTTGTGCTGTGAGGCGGTTGATCGACTCTTTGGCTTCGAGCCAGTCGTTGCAGCGGGGAAGACAATCGGAGCATCAGGTTCTGACCTTGGCGCTTCAGGTTCGGGCACGTCCGCCTTCTTTTTCTTCTTCGCGGCCATCCTGGGGTCAATGCCGGGACGCCCAAGTGCCTTGCGCTTTTCTGCCTGATTGTAGGCTTGCACGCAGCGATCAGCCAAAGTCTTCATGCGTTCTCGCGAGCCTTGAGCTTCGGCATGCGTCTTCAGGAAGTTTTCTTTCAGCTCGTGCAACATGATCTTGAAGTTCTTCACTTCTTGCACACTGAGCTTGGCCACGTGCTTCTTGAACTGAGCCTTTTCATGATCAATTTTCTGCTTCAGTTCTACAATTCGCTGGGCTATTGCAAGTTCTGAAGCGATTGCACCTTGAAAGGCAACGCTGAGGCCTATGGGTAGCTGCAGATCATTGAAGCTTATGTCTGGTGTGTCAAACCATTCATCGATGAAGTTGTGGATGATGGCGACATCAAACAGAGGCAGATTGTTGAAGATTTCAGCCTCCTCCTTGCTCTTGATGAGCTGCTCAAGAGCATCATCTCCAAGATCTTCATCGCTTGAGAGATCAATGGCTTCGTAGCGCAGAATGTCAGCAGCTGTGAGCTCTTTGCCTGTGTGTGGCTGAGGCTTCTTGGCTTCTTGGGGCTTGGACACTCGTGATAAGCCTTCTGACTGCACACTGGCTTCAGGAGGTGCAGTTGCTAAAGGCTTCACTCTTGCGATCTTGGGAGAAGCGGCTGGCTTTGAAGCGTTTGGAGCTTTTGGCTTCTTCTGCTTTGGCTTCGGAGCAGCAGGGGCGTCATCAGACTCAGTATCTGCTGGAGGGTCATTCACAGCAGTCCCTTGGACTAGGATGCGAGTGATGAGGCCTGCAAGATTGGCATACGGCCCGATGATATTGGGATCGGCGTTGCGTGTGCCATCTGCCCTTGGTGAGGAGGGACCAGGGTTGAAGTCAAGCCCAAATTTCTTCTTGTTTATCTTCGCTGACTTTTGTGCAAACTGAAAGTTGCGCTTGAAGAGATTATCATCGCGGCACCAGAGAATTGATGACGGATGTGCCTCAGCTGGCTGTGGTCCTCTCACCATGCATGGATAGAAGCCTTGAGCAATGGCTTCGTCTCTGGACCTGGGTACGAGATTTTTGTATAATACATCTCCCCACGGTCTCTTGATGGCGCACTTCTCCGCATATTCCTGAGTGACGAAGCGGTAGTGGAACCATTGCTCTGCCCAATATCTTCGAATCCATTGGATTCGTGTCTTGCGTTGACCATAGCTTTCTTCAGGATCAGTTTTGTACATCTCTGACAATTCATCAGGCAGATCTTTGGACGTTTCACCACGTCGCTGTCTGCCTCCCTTCCTTGCTGCTGTTTCTGAAGCCATGAATAACTTGGAAGGCTTCAAGATGTTCAAAGGCTTCAAAGGCTTCCTTTTGCAAGAACTGGCTTCAGGCGAGTTGATGTGATGCTGCAAGTACTCTGCAAATGAATGCAGACTATGAGAACCAAAGGATTCTCCCACGGACATGTACCTGTGACAGCATTAAGGTGCGAGGGAAGGGGAAGAGGTCATATGCATTCTCAGAAGATTTTGAAGATAAATCGGTTTAGAAGACATTGACCTCATTATGCGAAGACATTCACTTATAGATAAGAAGTTGGTTCCAGATTTGTACGAACCCATAGATCAGTACAAGTGAGGAATCTAACTACTTTATGAAGCACAAGTGAATATACTAGGCATGTTATGAGATGCTGCGAGTGATTTAACTGGTGTGAAGAGAAACTTCTTATGGCAGAAAGTGACTGAACTGTAGGATCAAAAGAGGTTGTAAAAAGAGGTTTTATTTACCACACTTGGAACTGCTAGACGAAGTGAGATTTGAGGCCGAGCAGTTTGATCCTCCGTGCCCTAACTTGGCAACGGAAGACACCTACGGCGACGGCGGAGAGAGCGATGTCCGCAGTCGGCGTGAAAACGGCGTCGGAGAGGTTGCGGCAGTGAAGCGCTTCGTCGCCGGCGTCGTCGAGTGCTAGTGGTGGCGCTAGGGTTCGTGCGAGGGTGGAAGAAGGAGATAATGACCGCAGTGAATCGTGTATTTATAGGGATAGAGGCGGCACTGCGCTATTACGCAGGTACCCCTGGCGGTTCGCATTTGAGGCACGCGTGGCCAGTTAGAGGAAGATTGGGATTTGTTCCATGTCCCACGCACGCCTAAATTGTCGGGCGGTCGTTCCTTCTTCTCCGGATCTTATGTGGAGGAATGAGCATTGAAAAAAGGACTTTTATGGTTGTCTCAATGTCTTCGGCTGACAAGGACACAGTGAAGACATTCGACAGTTTCAACAGAATGCATATGACTTGGAGAGATAGAGTTTGAGATAGAAAGCATAGAGAGGTTAGGGTCCGATCACATTCACTTAGTTCAAAAAGATTCAACCAAGAAGACATAGCTATAAGTGAATGCTGTGGAGGACAGAACATCAGTACATATATATCCATATAATCAACGCAGTGAAGATAATCATGAAGACATATTGAGAATGAAACCAAACCAATTGTGAAGACATTGAGAGGTAACGGCATGAGAGAAACACTTCAAAATGGAATGTTTGGTGGTGGCGTTACCCGCCGTATAGGAAGTATTAGACCCAGACACAGCGCACAATTGTCGTGGCACTCCAAAGTCAAATTCCATATTAATGTATTCACACTTAGAATGTATGTCTTCATTGTTTGAAGATATACGCTACTTCGTGTGTTGCACATCTAAGTCATCAATATGCTTAAGTGTTAGGATGTGTGCCTGATCACAGGACATTTGAGGATTCCAAGACATTTAGCTCACACCATAACTTGCAAAATCTCTTCTCATCCAAGGGCTTTGTGAAGATATCTGCCAATTGCTCTTCAGTGTTGACGTGTATGATATCAATGTCTTCCTTCACAACATGATCTCTGAGAAAGTGATGACGAATTTCAATATGCTTTGTCTTCGAGTGCTGAACTGGGTTGTTGGCAATCTTGATGGCGCTTTGGTTGTCGCAGTAAAGTGGCACTTGCTTCAGATGAATGCCATAATCCTTGAGTGTTTGCTTCATCCACAGAAGCTGAGCGCAGCAAGATCCAGCAGTAATGTATTCAGATTCAGCAGTGGAGAGAGATACACAGTTCTGCTTCTTTGAAGACCAACATACAAGTGATCGTCCCAGAAAATGGCATGTGCCTGATGTAGATTTGCGATCAACTTTGTCACCAGCATAATCAGCATCCGAAAATCCAACCAGATCAAACTCTGAGCCCTTTGGATACCATAGTCCTAGAGTTGGGGTGTGAGCCAAATATCGAAGAATTCGCTTCACAGCTAAGTGATGCGACTCCTTTGGTGTCGCTTGAAATCGAGCACACATGCAAACACTAAGCATGATATCTGGCCTAGATGCACATAAATAAAGCAAAGACCCAATTATGGAGCGGTATACCTTTTGATCGAACTCTTTACCATTGTCGTTGGGACCCAGATGATGCTTGGCTGGCATTGGTGTTGTGAAGCCTTTGCAGTCTTGCATACCGAACTTCTTCAGGCACTCTTTAAGATATTTCTCTTGAGATATGAAGATGCCGTTGCGTTGTTGCCGTATTTGAAGACCGAGAAAGAACTTCAGCTCCCCCATCATGGACATCTGATATTGTTCTTGCATCATGTATCCAAACTCTTCACTATACTTCTGATTGGTGCAGCCGAAGATAATGTCATCCACATATATTTGGCACACAAACAATTCACCATCATATGTCTTTGTGAAAAGAGTGGGATCCAGGGAACCAGGTATGAAGCCTTTGCTCTTCAGAAAGTACTTGAGTGTATCATACCAGGCCCTGGGGGCTTGTTTGAGGCCATACAGTGCCTTGTTGAGCTTGTATACCATACCGGGATGTTTTGGATTTTCAAAGCCAGGTGGTTGTGCAACATACACTTCTTCTTCAATCTTGCCATTGAGAAAGGCACTTTTCACATCCATTTGATATAGAAGTATGTTATGATGATTTGCATAGGCCAGTAGTATGCGTATGGCTTCAAGCCTAGCCACAGGAGCAAATGTTTCATCGAAGTCAATGCCCTCCACTTGAGTATATCCTTGAGCAACTAGACGAGCTTTGTTTCTGACAACTTGACCATGCTCATCTTGCTTGTTGCGGTATAACCATTTGGTGCCTATTATGTTGTGCTTCCGTGGATCAGGACGCTTAACCAGTTCCCATACATTATTCAGCTCAAACTGTTGAAGCTCTTCTTGCATAGCTTGAATCCATTCAGGTTCCATGAAGGCTTCTTCAACTTTCTTGGGTTCTGATATTGAGACGAATGCGAAATGCCCACAGAAGTTTGTTAGCTGAGTTGCCCTTGAATGAGTGAGTGGACCAGGTGCATTGATGCTGTCCAGTATTTTGTCAATTTGTACTTCATTTGCAACACGAGGGTGTGTGGGGCGAAGACTTTGCTCTTGCTGATCTATGTGGTCATTTGAAGGTATATCTTCAGGCTGAGCATTGTCTTCATGTGGATCAGGTGCTGAGATGATAAGTTCTTCTTCAGGTTGAGCTTCAGAAGGTACAATTTCTCCAGTTCCCATAAGTTTGATTGATTCATTTGCTGGAACTTCATCTAGCACATTTGGCAATTGCTCTCTTTGTGATCCATTGGTTTCATCAAATCGCACATCCACTGTTTCAATCACTTTGTAGTGGAAGAGATTTAAGACTCTGTAGGAGTGCGAATCCTTTCCATATCCAAGCATGAAACCTTCATGTGCTTTTGGTGCAAACTTTGAGGTGTGGTGTGGGTCCTTGATCCAGCATTTTGCGCCAAATACTCTGAAATAACTGACATTTGGCTTCTTGCCAGTTAGGAGTTCATAGGATGTCTTGTTCAGAAGCTTGTGAAGATAAACACGATTGATTGTATGGCATGCAGTATCAATGGCTTCAGTCCAGAATTTTCTTGGAGTCTTGTATTCATCTAGCATTGTTCTGGCCATCTCAATGAGTGTTCTGTTCTTGCGTTCGACGACGCCATTCTGCTGTGGCGTGTATGGAGCTGAGAATTCATGTGTGATGCCCAAGGTATCCAGATATGTATCAAGGCCAGTGTTCTTGAATTCAGTGCCATTGTCACTTCTAATGTGCTTTATCTTGGCGCCAAAATTGTTCATAGCTCGATTTGCGAAGCGTCTGAAGACATCCTGCACTTCAGTCTTGTAAAGGATTATGTGCACCCAAGTATATCTAGAATAATCATCAACAATTACGAAGCCATAGAGGCATGCAGAAGTAGTAAAAGTTGAGTAGTGAGTGGGACCGAAAAGATCCATGTGAAGCAGTTCGAAGGGTTGAGTAGTGGTCATGATTGTCTTCGAAGGATGTTTTGCCCTTGTCATCTTCCCTGCTTCACAGGCACCGCATAAGTGATCTTTCTTGAACTTGACGCCTTCGATGCCTATGACGTGCTTTTTCTTCGCAAGGGTGTGGAGGTTCCTCATGCCAGCATGCCCAAGCCTTCGATGCCAAAGCCAGCATTCTGAAGCTTTTGCAAGAAGACATACTGCAAGTTGTGGTCCTGCTGAGAAATCTACCACATACAAATCACCTTTCCTATACCCTTCAAACACTAGAGATTTGTCAGATTCCATTAGCACTAGGCAGCGATATTTGCCGAACATTACAATCATATTCAAATCGCAAAGCATTGAGACAGACATTAAGTTGAAGCCAAGGGATTCAACAAGCATGACTTTATCCATGTGTTGATCCTTTGAGATAGCAACTCTACCTAGACCCAATACCTTACTTTTACCAGTGTCAGCGAATGTAATGTGGCTCTTGTCGGATGGACGTAAAGTTGAGTCCATAAGAAGGCCTCTTCTGCCAGTCATGTGATTTGTACACCCACTGTCAATAATCCATTCTGAAGACTTTGAAGTCGCTGGTATCGTACCCTTGGCACCGCGTGCCATGAAGCAGTAGGTAGGAGTGGAGTCGTTCTTGTCATTTGCATCGGTGTCGGTAATGCAGTCATTGTCTTCACTATTGAACATGGACTTGGCGATGTATGTTGTTGCCAGACTCGCAATGCCAGAATCAGACTCCTCCTCAGACTCCACCTCTGCCTCCTCAGATGCGGATTCCTCCTCTGAATCCATATCCTTGCCTACAAACGCACGCGCCTTGCCAGATGAACTCTTCTTGTGTGATGAAGACTTTGATGAAGACTTGGAAGAAGACTTTAAGTGTTTCTTCTTCTTCTTGTCGTCAGAATCATATTCCTTGCTCTTCTTCTTCCTTCTGTTTTCATTGTCCCACTGTGGACACTCAGAGATGAAGTGCCCAGTTTTCTTGCACTTGTGACACGTTTTCTTCTTGTAGTCATGAGTAGAAGCTTCATCATTCCTTGAGCTTGATCGTGAAGATTTTCTGAAGCCTTTCTTCTTGGTGAATTTTTGAAACTTCTTCACTAGCATTGCAAGTTCTCTTCCAATGTCTTCAGGATCATCAGAACTGCAGTCAGATTCTTCTTCAGATGAGGAGACAGCTTTTGCCTTCAAGGCACGAGTTCGCCCATAGTTTGGACCGTAGATATCTCTTTTCTCAGAAAGCTGAAACTCATGTGTGTTGAGCCTCTCAAGTATGTCAGACGGATCGAGTGTCTTGAAATCAGGACGTTCTTGAATCATCAGGGCCAGAATGTCAAACGAACTATCAAGTGATCTCAGCAGCGTCTTGACGATTTCATGTTTGGTGATCTCAGTAGCGCCGAGGGCTTGAAGCTCATTTGTGATGTCAGTGAGCCGATCAAAGGTGTGCTGGACATTCTCATTGTCATTTCGTTTGAAGCGGTTGAAGAGATTGCGAAGGACACTGATTCTTTGATCTCTCTGGGTTGATATGCCTTCATTAACTTTGGAGAGCCAATCCCAGACCAGTTTGGATGTCTTCAAGGCACTCACACGGCCATACTGTCCTTTGGTCAGATGACCACAGATGATATTCTTGGCAGTAGAGTCCAGTTGAACGAACTTCTTGACATCAGCAGCAGTGACACCTTCTCCAGCCTTGGGAACGCCGTTTTCGACGACATACCATAGGTCGACGTCAATGGCTTCAAGATGCATGCGCATCTTATTCTTCCAGTAGGGATATTCAGTTCCATCGAAGACGGGACAAGCAGCGGAGACTTTGATTATCCCTGCAGTCGACATAGCTAAAACTCCAGGTGGTTAAACCGAATCACACAGAACAAGGGAGCACCTTGCTCTGATACCAATTGAAAGTGCGTTATATCGACTAGAGGGGGGGTGAATAGGCGATTTTTATGAAAGTCTTCACAACGTGAGAGTTATGAAGACAAACAGTGAAGATTATGCCTATTACTATGCAGTGGAAGTTAGATTACACTAGTCCAGCCATGGTCATGTATTCAATAGAGTGAAAGCGCAGTGACAAACAGCTTCAGTGTAATAAGGATCAGGTAGGAAGAAGTTATGAAGCCAAACAGATCATACATTCATGTTGTGAAGACAAAAGATAAAGCAAGCATGCAATGGCTTCACAATGAATAACTGTAAGCAAAAGGAAGTGAAGATGAAACCAGTGACACATTGAAGACAATGATTTGTTGGACCAGTTCCAGTTGCTGTGACAACTGTACGTCTGGTTGGAGCGGCTAGGTATTTAAACCAAAGGACACACAGTCCCGGACACCCAGTCAAGGACACTTAATCCAAGACACCCAGTCCTCACCGTTTTCTCCTTGAGCTAAGGTCACACAGACCTCGCCCAATCACTCTGGTAAGTCTTCAAGGTAGACTCCCAAACCTTCACAGACTTCGTTCACTGGCAATCCACAATTTCTCTTGGATGCTCTGAACGCGACGCCTAACCGTCTGGAGGATGCACAGTCCTCAAGTGTAATAAGTCTTCAAATAACACAGACACGAAGACTTAAGTGATGCCCAATTTGCTCTGGCTCTGGGTGGTTAGGGCTTTTCTCCTCACTGGGAATTTTTCTTTCAAAGGCTTCAAGGTGGGTTGCTCTCAAACGACAAAGATCGTGCACTGAAATCTGAGCAGCCAACCGTTTATGGTTGTGGGGGGTGGACTATTTATAGCCACTTGGCAACCCGACCTGATCTGTCCGAAATGACCCTGGGTCACTAAGGAACTGACACGTGTACCAACGGTCGAATTTTGAACTCACACGGCAACTTTACTTGGGCGACAAGTAAAGCTGACTTGTCTGACTCTGGACAAGATTTTCTCTCAAAGTCTTCACTCGAAGACATAGGATTTGAATTTGGCATCACTTCAGTCATTCTGACTGGTTCTCTTCGACCCCACTTAACAGTACGGTGGTTCCTATGACACAACATGAATGAAATAAAACTACGAAGGATCTAGGTCTTCGAGTTCCAAAAGCTTCATAGGGAGTCTTCTCATGTCATTGTCTTCAATATGAATATCTTCATAAACCACCATTGTCTTCAATGTCTTCGTACATTTTTAGGGGTCATCTCTGGTAGTAAAACCGAATCAATGAGGGACTTCTACCTGTGTTTTCCTGCAATTCTCACAAACACATTAGTCCCTCAGCTAGGTTTGTCGTCAATACTCCAAAACCAACTAGGGGTGGCACTAGATGCACTTACAGTATTTAATGTACATGTCGGGATTGTGAGGCGAGCACCACAGTTCGTATAACTTCTGGGGGTGCACAATGGAGTGAGTATAGAAAACATCTTTAATTCACCGACCGAATATTCCTTTAAGAATGCTAGCTTTCGGCTTCACCCAGTCTAAGGTAACCACCCGGATGACCCGACAGTAACAATCGCAGAGGTGCTCCCTTTATGCCCTAGCCGAACTAACGGGAACGTAGGGCATAAGCACAGGAGCCAGGCAACCCAGCTTGGCCAAAACTTAAGTCCTATCGATGCATATAGTGGCGAAGAAAAGGTACATATGGAAAAACTCATATGTGAGGAGCTTGATGCTCAAGGAATGACAAGAACTTCTCTTCGAGAAGCCCCCAAGTACAAGTGGCGTACATGTTTGAAGATGTATGTGCCAATGGTGTGTGGTCTAGCCGCACTAAAGCTTTAAAGCGAGAAAGAAGAAAGTACTCGGAGAAGAGAAAAAAACAATGGAAACTATAGGGGAGGAGGAGACGAACAAGGGGTTTAGCACTAGGCGTAGAACCTTCGGAGTCTGGCCGCGTTCCAGGGGTTCGGCTCAAGGCGATTGTCTGATGCATTGCGAAGACGGTACGCTCCTCCGGTGAGAACTTCGTCAATTATGAAGGGACCCTCCCATTTGGGCTTGAGTTTGTCCTTTTTCTTCTCCGTGAGTCGTAGAACGAGTTCGCCAACATTGTAAGTCTTGGCCCGTACTTCTATGCTTTGATATCTTCGAGCCTATTGTTGGTAAACTGCTGAGCGGGCTTTTGCGACATCGTGTTCCTCCTCCAGGGCATCTAGGTTGTCCTGCCGATCGAGCTCGGCTTCTCTCTCCTCGTACATACGCACTCTAGGTGAGTCGTGAATAATATCGCAGGGCAATACGGCCTCTGCACCATACACCAGGAAGAAAGGTGTGTACCCGGTAGTATGGTTGGGCGTGGTCTGCAGCCCTTAGAGTACGGAGTCGAGCTCCTCAACCCGGTGCTTGTCTGACTCTTTTAAAGACCGCACTAGTCTGGGTTTGATGCCGCTCATAATAAGACCGTTGGCGCATTCGACTTGACCATTGGTTTGTGGGTGGTAGACGGAGGCGTAATGTAGTTTAATGCCCAGCTTAGTACACCAGGTTTTTACCTCGTCAGCTCTGAAATTGGAGCCGTTGTCAGTGATGATGTTGTGTGGGACACCATAACGGTGCACAACATCGGATATGAAGTCTATCACTGGGCCAGACTCGGCCGTTTTGACCGGTTTAGCCTCTATCCACTTGGTGAATTTGTCCACCGTAACCAACAGATATTTTTTCTTATGGCTTCCCCCTTTAAGGGGTCCAAACATGTCAAGTCCCCAAACTGCGAAAGGCCAAGTGATGGGGATTGTTTGTAGGGCAGTGGGGGCATATGGCTTTGATTGGCAAAGAGTTGGCATCCGACGCAATGTTGGACAAGGTCCTGTACATCTGCTCGGGCCGTCGGCCAATAAACCCTTTACAGAAAGCCTTGCTAACAAGGGCCCGAGCTGCGGCGTGGTGCCCGCCGAGTCCGGCGTGAATTTCAGCCAAGAGCTACCGCCCCTCTTCCTCGGATATACATCATTGGAGGACTCCGGTGGCGCTTTTCTTCTAGAGCTCTCCATCATGAACCTTGTAGGCCTTCGAGCGCCGGACAATGTAACGGGCCTCATTCTGGTCCTCGGGAAGCTCCTTCCTATTAAGGTAGGCCAGAAAGGGCTCGGTCCATGGGTCAATGACTGCCATGATGAGATGCGCCGATGGTGTTATGTCGGGGTTTCCGGGATCTGGGGTTATGTTTGGGTCTGGACTAGCATTGCCCTTTTCCCCCTGCCACACCACGGATGGCTTAAAGAGCCTTTCCAGGAAGATATTAGGTGGGACGGGGTAGCGCTTAGCGCTAATATGAGCAAGAACATCCGTCGCTTGATTACTTTCTCGAGCCACATGATGGAACTCGAGCCCCTCGAACCGGGCCGACATTTTTATGACTGCGTTATGATACGCTGCTATCTTCGGATCTTTAGTGTCGAAATCTCCATTTATTTGAGCTATTGCAAGGTTTGAGTCCCCCCGCACTTCTAGGCGTTGTATGCCCATGGAGACAGCCTTCCGGAGACCATGCAATAAGGCCTCGTACTCAGCTGCATTATTGGAGTCTGTGTATAGTATTTGGAGAACATATTGGACGATGTCTCCGGTAGGGGACGTTAAGACGACACCTGCTCCTAACCCTGCCAACATTTTGGAGCCGTCGAAGTGCATGACCCAATTGGAGTATGTGTCGTACTCTTTAGGGAGTTTGGCCTCTGTCCATTCGGCGATGAAGTTGGCCAGTACTTGGGATTTGATAGCTCGACGTGGCTTGTATGTAATGTCAAATGGCAGGAGCTTAATGGCCCATTTGGCAATCCGGCCCGTAGCATCGCGGTTATTTATAATGTCGTTGAGTGGCACTTCGGAGGCCACCATGATCGAACACTCCTAGAAGTAGTGAAGGAGCTTCCGGGATGCCATGAAGACCGCGTATGCTATTTTTTGATAATGAGGGTACCCGGGCTTTGCATGGTGTAAGGACAGTAGATACGTAGTATACTGGCTTCTGAAGCAGGAATTTATGTCCGTCCTGTTCTCGTTCAACAACGAGTACGGCGCTCACCACCTGATGTGTTGCCGATATGTATAGTAACATCGGTTCGCCAGAGTTTGGTGCGGCCAGGATTGGATTGCTAGCAAGGAGGGTTTTTATTTCTTCCAATCCGGCTGTTGTCGCGTCCGTCCACTCAAAGTTGTCGGTTCTCCGTAGAAGGAGATAGAGAGGCAGTGCCTTTTCTCCTAATCTGGAGATAAAGCGGCTTAGAGCTGCCACACAACCTGCCAATTTTTGAACTTGCTTAAGGTCTGTTGGCTTAGCCAATTGTGACAAAGCTCGGATTTTGGCTGGGTTTGCTTCGATTCCTCTATTGGAAACGATAAAGCCCAGCAGTTTTCCTGTGGGGACGCCAAAGACACACTTTTCCGGGTTGAGCTTAATGTCATACGCCCTGAGGTTGTCGAATGTAAGACGTGAGTCGTCTATTAGTGTTTCCACGTGCCTGGTTTTGATGACAACGTCATCAACGTAAGCCTCTACTGTTTTGCCAATCTGTTTCTCCAGGCATGTTTGAATCATGCGTTGATATGTGGCACCGGCGTTCTTGAGCCCGAAGGGCATGGTATTGAAGCAGAATGGCCCGTATGGGGTAATAACTGCTGTTGTAGCTTGATCGGATTCCTTCAATTTGATTTGTTGGTATCCGGACTATGCATCAAGGAAACATAGTGAGTCATGTCCTGCGGTGGCGTGAATGATTTGATCAATGCCGGGGAGGGGGAAGGGATCCTTGGGGAAGGCTTTGTTGAGGTCTTTGAAATCAACGCACAGGAGCCAGGATTTGTCCTTCTTTGGTACCATCACCAGGTTTGCCAGCCAGTCCGGATGTTTGATTTCTCTAATGAATCCGGCCTCGATGAGTTTGGCCAGGTCCTCCCCCATGGCTTGTCGCTTGGGTTCGGAAAAGCGCCGCAGTGCTTGCATAACTGGTTTAAACCCCTTTAATATATTGAGGCTATGTTCGGCCAGCTTGTGTGGGATCCCTGGCATATCCGAAGGGTGCCAGGCAAATATGTCCCAGTTTTAGCGCAGCAATTCTCATAGTGCGGCGTCAACTATTGGGTTTAGTAGAGCTCCGATGGATGCTGCCTTCTTGGGGTCCGTTGGGTGGACCTGGAATTGGATTATTTCTTTTGTCGGTTTAAACAATGTGGATTTGGAGCGTTTTTCGAGGATCACACCATCCTTGTCCACTGTGGAGCGTAGTGCGGTTAATTCTTCGGCCGCGAGGGCTTCAGATAGCGCCTCCAGGGCCAGGGATGCAGTTTTGTTTTCAGCGTGGAGTGCTATGTCCGGATCACTGACGAGAGTGATTATACCGTTTGGTCCAGGCATTTTGAGCTTCATATATCCGTAGTGAGGTATAGCTTGGAAGCATGTAAAAGCATCCCGCCCCAACAGGGCGTGATATCCGCTGCTAAAAGGGGCCACTTGGAAGGTTATTTCTTCGGACCGATAGTTCTCCGGCGATCCGAATACCACATCAAGTGTGATTTTTCCCGCGCACCGCGCCTCCCGACTAGGAATAATTCCCCGGAAGGTTGTGTTACTTTATTTGATGCGGCTCCTATCTATTACCATTTTATGGACTATGTCCTCGTAAATGAGATTTAGTCCGCTGCCGCCGTCCATGAGGACCTTGGTGAGTCGAAACCCATCCACGATGGGGCTGAGGACTAACGCGGCCGGTGCTCGTGCTGCTCTGTACTTTGGTTCGTCATCAGCGTTGAATAGTATAGCCATGTCATTCCATGGGTTTATTACAGCAATTTGGTAGACTTTGTTGAGCTCGCGAAGTGCCCTTTTGCGCTTGTTATTTGAAGCGAATGTCTCGAAGACTGTCAATACTCTTGGGTCGTCGTCTTCTGGGGGGTGTTGTTCTGGGGCGTCCTTGATAAGGATGTTCTCGCCGCTCCTGGCTACCTGTCATAGTATCCAACATGCTCTAAGGTTGTGGGTTGCTACGATATCTGTTGTTGTATGTATTTTGCATGGGCCATCGAGCCACCCTTCCAGAACAGTGCCTTGCCGTGTAGTGGCTTTGTGTTTTTTGACTGTTGGATTGGGCGTGCCACGAGGGTGTGCCCTTTTCGCCTGTAGGGGAAGTCGGGTTGGGGTGATGGTTCCCAGCGAGCTGCCCGAGTTTCCCAGGTGCTTTCCATCGTGCAGTATTTTTGTATGATGGTTGCTAAGTCAGCAAATTTTAGTATGCAGCGGCGATTGATGGCGTTGAGGATTCCTTCGTCCGCATAGTTTTTGCAGAACACTGATATTGCATCCTCGTCACGGCAATCCTTTACCTTGTCCTTGACAAGGAGGAATCTGGCCCAAAAGTGGTGGACCTTCTCCTAAGATTGTTGTTTTATGCTCATGAGAGCCTCTATATCCGGGTGGGTGGGTGGAATTAAATCCTAACCCCGACCTAACCGGTTGTCCGGAGTCCGATGACCTTCCAGACTAGAGAATCCAGGTTCCGGAATATCTTCTGATTGTTTGGAACCGCCGTCCGATGCTATGTTCGAAGGGCTGGTTGCGTCCTTTCGTGGGTGAGTATCTGTCTCTTCATGAACGGCGACTCGAACATAGTCTGTCTTCAATATAGAAGAAGACTCGCCGTCCTGTTCCGGGATTGTCGCGATCTGGTGGGTGACCGGTAGGGTTTCGGTTTCTCCCTGGTCGGTTTTAGGCCCGATCTTATCGTAATCTGTGGCGATTCCCAAAGCAGCGATGCGATCTAGGAGCTCGTTTAAGGAAGAAAACTCAACCGGATCCATCTGCCTGGAGTGCTCGGAGTTTATGCGAAGGGGATTTTCGATGGCCCGAGAGGTCATCGTCGGCCCTGCGGCCGAACGGGCGATCATAGTAAAGTCGCCCAGCCAGAGATTTTGGCCTGAGGCCAAAACTACCCCCACTATAATATTGTCTTTAATGACAAGGCGAGCCATCGAGCCTTTCATCGACGGCACAGTGGAACTCTCAATGAAAGCACCAATGTCAGTGTCAAAACCGGCGGATCTCGGGTAGCAGTCCCGAACTATGCGTCTAGGACCGATGGTAACAGGAGACAGGGGACATGATGTTTACCCAGGTTCGAGCCCTCTCTATGGAGGTAATAGCCTACTTCCTGCTTGATTGATCTTGATGAATATGAGTATTACAAGAGTTGATCTACCATGAGATCGTAATGACTAAACCCTAGAGGTCTAGCCTATGGTAATGAGTATATGTGGTGTCCTTTCCGGACTACCCCCTTTGGTTTATATAGACATCGAGGGGATCTAGGGTTTACATTGAGTCGGTTACATAAGAAGGGATCTTCGATCGCCAAGCTTGCCTTCCACGCCAAGTAGAGTCCAATCCGGACACGGTGCAGTCTTCGGCCTTCATGTCTTCACGGCCCATCAGTTTGGCCCATGGATAATAGGCCGGACGCCCGAGGACCCCTTAGTCCAGGACTCCCTCAGGTATATCTACTTGATGAAACATAAGTCTGAAACATTTGAAAAGTTCAATGAATTTCAGAGTGACGTAGAAAATCATCGTAACAAGGAAATAAAATTCTTATGATCTGATCGTGGAGGTGAATATTTGAGTTATGAGTTTGGTCTTCATTTGAAATAATGTGGAATAGTTTCACAACTCACGCCACCAGGAGCACCACGGCGTAATGTTGTGTCCAAACATCGTAATCATACTTTATTAGAAATGGTGCGATCCATGATGTCTCTTACTGATTTATCGCTATCATTTTGGGGTTATGCATTAGAGACAGGTGCATTCACGTTAAATAGGGCACCATCTAAATCCGTTGAGATGACACCATATGAACTGTGGTTTGGCAAGAAATCCAAGTTGTCGTTTCTTAAAATTTGGGGCTGCGATGCTTATATGAAAAAATCTTCAACCTGATAAGCTGCGAACCCAAATCGGAGAAATGTGTCTTCATAGGATACCCAAAGGAGACTGTTGGGTGCACCTTCTATCACAGATCCGAAGGCAAGATATTCGTTGCTAAGAATGGATCCTTTCTAGAGAAGGAGTTTCTCTCGAAAGAAGCGAGTGGGAGGAAAGTAGAACTTGATAAGGTAAATGTACCTTCTCCTGAATTGTAAAGTAGTTCATCACATAAATCAGTTCTAGTGATTCCTACACCAATTAGTGAGGAAACTAATGATGATGATCATGAAACTTTAGATCAAGTTACTACCGAACCTCGTAGGTCAACCAGAGTACGATCCGCACCAGGGTGGTATGTTAATCCTTTCTGGAAGTCATGTTACTATACCATGACGAACCTACGAACTATGAGGAAGCGATGATGAGCCCAGATTCCTCGAAATGGCTTGAGGCCATGAAATCTGAGATGGGATCCATGTATGAGAACAAAGTATGGACTTTGATTGACTTGCCCGATGATCAGCGAGCCATTGAGATTAAATGGATCTTTAAGAGGAAGACGGACGCTGATAGTAGTGTTACTATCTACAAAGCTCGAATTGTCGCAAAAGGTTTTCGATAAGTTCAAGGTGTTGACTACAATGAGATTTTCTCACTCGTAGCGATGCTTAAAAGTCTGTCCAAATCATGTTAGCCATTGCCATATTTTATGAAATCTGGCAAATGGATGTCAAAATTGCATTCCTTAATAGATTTCTTAAAGAAAGAGTTGTATATGATGCAACAAGAAGGTTTTGTCAATCCTAAAGGTGCTAACAAAGTGTGAAAGCTCCAGCGATCCATCTATGGACTGGTGCAAGCATCTCGGAGTTGGAATATACGCTTTGATGAGTTGATCAAAGCATACAGTTTTATACAGACTTGCGGTGAAGCCTGTATTTACAAGAAAGTGAGTGGGAGCAGTACAACCTTTCTAATAAGTATATGTGAATGACATATTGTTGATCGGAAATGATGTAGAATTTTATGTAAGCATAAAGGTATGATTGAAAGGAGTTTTTCAAAGAAAGACCTCGGTGAAGCTACTTACATATTGAGCATCAAGATCTATAGAGATAGATCAAGATGCTTGATAGGATTTTTTTCAATAAGTACATACCTTGAAAAGATTTTGAAGACTGTTCAAAATGAACATTCAAAGAAGGAGTTCTTGCCTGTGTTGCAAGGTGTGAAGTTGAGTAAAGACTCAAAACCCGACCACAACAGAAAATAGAAAGAGAATGAAAAGTCAGTCCCTATGCCTCAGCCGTAGGTTCTATAAAGTATGCTATGCTGTGTACCAGACCTATTGTATACCTTAGCATGATTTTGGCAAAGGAGTACAATAGTGATCTAGGAGTAGATCATTGGACAGCAGTCAAAATTATCCTTAGAGGACTAAGGAAATATTTCTCGGTTATGGAGGTGACAAAAAGTTTGTCGTAAAGGGTTACGTCGATGCAAGCTTTGACACAAATCCAGATGACCCTAAGTTTCAATATGGACACATATTGAAAGTGGGAGCAATTAGCTAGAGTAGCTCCGTGCAGAGGTAGACATAGAAAATTTGCAAAATACATACGGCTCTGAATGTTACAGACCCATTGACTAAACTCCTCTCACAAGAAAACATGATCACACCTTAGTACTCTTTGGGTCCTAATCACATAGCGATGTGAACTATATTATTTACTCTAGTAAACCCTTTGGGTGTTAGTCACATGGCGATGTGAACTAATCACATAAAGATATGAACTATTGGTATTAAATCACATGACGATGTGAACTAGATTATTGACTCTAGTGCAAGTGGGAGACTGAAGGAAATATGCCCTAGAGGCAATAATAAAGTTGTTATTTATATTTCCTTATATCATGATAAATGTTTATTATTCATGCTAGGATTGTATTAACCGGAAACTTAGTACATGTGTGAATACATAGACAAAACAGAGTGTCCCTAGTATGCCTCTACTTGACTAGCTCGTTACTGAAAGATGGTTAAGTTTCCTGACCATAGACATCTGTTGTCATTTGATGAACGGGATCACATCATTAGGAGAATGATGTGATGGACAAGACCCATCTGTTAGCTTGGCATAATGATCGTTTAGTTTTTCTGCTACTGCTTTCTTCATGACTTATACATGTTCCTATGACTATGAGATTATGCAACTCCCGAATACCAAAGGAACACTTAGTGTGCTATCAAATGTCACAATGTAACTGGGTGATTATAAAGATGCTCTACAGGTGTCTCCGATGGTGTTTGTTGAGTTGGCATAGGTCGAGATTAGGATTTTCCACTCCGTGTATCAGAGAGGTATCTCTAGGCCCTCTCGGTAATGATCATCACTATAAAGCCTTGCAAGCAATGTGACTAATGAGTTAGTTGGGGGATGATGCATTACAGAACGAGTAAAGAGACTTGCCAGTAACGAGATTGAACTAGGTATGAGGATACCGACGATCGAATCTCGGGCAAGTAACATACCGATGACAAAGGGACCAACGTATGTTGTTATGCGGTTTGACCGACAAAGATCTTCGTAGAATATGTAGGAGCCAATATGGGCGTCCAGGTTCCGCTATTGGTTATTGACCAGAGAGGTGTCTCAGTCATGTC
Organism: Triticum urartu; assembly: GCF_056163025.1. Classification (NCBI taxonomy): domain Eukaryota; kingdom Viridiplantae; phylum Streptophyta; class Magnoliopsida; order Poales; family Poaceae; genus Triticum; species Triticum urartu. The sequence continues at coordinate 85,621,197 of NC_141875.1, forward strand.
TACATAGTTCTCGAACCCGTAGGGTCCGCACGCTTAAACATTCATTGATGATATAGTATTATATGAGTTATGTATGTTGGTGACCGAATGTTGTTCGGAGTCCCGGATGAGATCACGGACATGATGAGGAACTCCAGAATCATCCAAAGATAAAGATTGATATATGGGATAATAGTGTTTGGTCTTCGGAAGGGTTCCAGAATTCATCGGAAGGTGTTCCAGATGTTTCCCGAAATGTTTGGGTACGAGAACACTTTATTTGGGCCAAAGGGGAAAGCCCACAAGGTTTCTGGAAAGCGCAAAAGGAAGTTTTGCGAAGTCCTGGGGCCTCCCTGGCGTCTGGGTCCAGACGCCGGGAACCCTATCGTCTGGCCCTGGAGTCCGAGAAGGACTCTTGCCTTTCGGGTGAAACCGACTTTGTGGAGTCTTTTACTCCAAGTTTCGACCCCAAGGTTCAACATATAAAATAGAGGGGCAGGGCTAGCACCCAAGACACATCAAGAAACACCAAGCCGTGTGCCGGCAACCCCGTCCCCTCTAGTTTATCCTCCGTCATAGTTTTCATATTGCTTAGGCAAAGCCCTGCAGAGATTGTTCTTCACCAACACCATCACCACGCCGTCGTGTTGCCGGAACTCATCTACTACCTCGCCCCTCTTGCTGGATCAACAAGGCGAGGACGTCATCGAGCTGAACGTGTGCTGAATGTGGAGGTGTCGTACGTTCGGTACTTGATCGGGACGGGTCGTGAAGGTGTACAACTACATCAACCGCGTTGATAAATGCTTCTGCTTTCGGTCTATGAGGGCACATAGACACACTCTCCCCTCTCGTTGCTATGCATCTCCTAGATAGATCTTGCGTGATCGTAGGAAATTTTTTGAAATTGCATGCTAAATTCCCCAACAGTGTACAGCCCCTCCCTCTCCCACACTATTTATAGGAGGAAAGGGGGAGGATTGGGTCACAGCCTTGGCCCCTCCTCCAAGGAAGGGGGCGCCGGCCTAGGGAGGAATCCTGCCTCCCCAAGGCACCTAGGGGGTGCCTTCCCCCTTAGGACTCTTCCCCTTTTCTTTGTTCTAGGCGCATGGGCTACTTGGGCCTAGTGCCCTTGGCCCATGTTGGCTAGGAAGCCCTCTCTATAGTCCATGTGGGCCCCGAGGGCAGGTATACCCCCCCCCCCTCCGGTGGACCCTCGGACCCCTTTCGGCACTCCTAGTACAATACCGATAATGCTCGAAACCTTTTTGGTGACCGAAACAGGACTTCCTATATATGAATCTTTACCTATGGACTATTTCGGAGCTCCTCGTGATGGCAGGGATCTCATCGGGACTCTGAACAACATTCAGTTACAAATGCACATATCCCAATACTACTCTAGCGTCATCGAATGTTAAGCGTACGGACCCTACGGGTTCGAGAATCATGTAGACATAACCGAGACACCTCTCTGTTCAATAACCAATAGCGGGACCTAGATGCCCATATTGCTTCCTACATATTCCACGAAGATCTTTACCGGTTGAACCACGATATCAAGGATTCAATTAATCCCGTATGCAATTCCCTTTGTCCGGCGATATGTTACTTGCCCGAGATTCGATCATCAGTATCTCCATACCTAGTTCAATCTCATTACAGGCAAGTCTCTTTACTCGTTCCGTAATACAAAATCCTGTGACTAACTCATTAGGCACATTGCTTGCAAGCTCTTTATGATGTTGTATTACCGAGAGGGCCCAGAGATATCTCTCCGTCATGTGGAGCGACAAATCCCAGTCTCGATCCATGCCAACCCAACAGACACCTTCAGAGATACATGTAGAGTACCTTTATGATCACCCAGTTACAAAGTGATGTTTGGATACACACTAAGTATTCCTCCGGTGTCAGGGAGTTGCACGATCTCATGGTCTGAGGAACGGATACTTGACATGATGAAAGTGGTAGCAAATAACTAAACGATCTGATGCTAAGCTTACGGTTGGGTCTTGTCCATCACATCATTCTCTTAATGATGTGATCCCGTTGTGAAATGACAACTCATGTCTATGGTTAGGAAACCTTAGCCATCTTTGATCAACGAGCCAGTCAAGTAGAGGCATACTAGGGACACCGTATAGTTTATGTATTCACACATGTATTTAAATTTCCGGTCAATACAATTCTAGCATGAATTATAAACATTTATCATGAATGAGAAATATGATAATAACCAATTTATTATTGCCTCTAGGGCATATTTCCAACTTGGTTTAAGTTTATGGATGATCATGCAAAAAAATTATGCGGGGTTGAATTTTGCATCTAGAAATCTTTTAGATTCCGATGTGGGTGGTAATTTTATGGAAATCACATTAGGAGAAGCTACTAACCTCCTAAATAATATTATGGCGAATTACTCTCAATGGCATACCGAAAGGTCTTCTACTAATAAAAAAAAGTGCATGCTATTGAAGAAATTAATACTTTGAGTGGAAAGCTGGACGAACTTATGAAATTGATTGCTAGCAAGAGTCCTCCTATTGATCCTAATGATATGTCTTTCTCTACGTTGATTGAAAATAATAATGAATCTATGGATGTGAATTTTGTTGGTAGGAACAATTTTGATAATAATGCATATAGAGGCAATTTTAATCCTAGGCCATTTCCTAGTAATTCCTCTAATAATTATGGTAATTCTACAAGAATTCTTATGGAAATTTTAATAAGGTACCCTTTGATCTTGAGAATAATATCAAATATTTTATTAACTCCCAAAAGATTTTCAATGCCTTGATAGAAGAAAAATTGCTTAAGTTTGATGATGTGGCTAGAAATGTTGATTTAATTTATCATGAGATTGATTTCCTTAAGATTATATCTATGCCACCCAAGCTTGATATTAATGATTCTCTGAAATCTATTCAATTTTTTATTAATGAAAGTAGGGAGAGAACTACTAGAATGCGAGCTAAGAGAGAATGGCTAGAAAAAACACGTTCTTCTAGTTTTTGTGATAATCATGATGAATATCTTAAAGTGATTGGTGTGACACCTATTGAATATTTGTTTGCTAATATAAAACTTGATAAATAAGGGACTCGAGATGAGTCAACTTTAGCTAGAAGGTGTCCCAGTAATTTGGAGGGTGATGATCTTAATGATTTTTTTTATCAAAGTGGGTTTGGCGAAGTGAAAACTTTAACTAGTGATGTGCCCACTCTTTTGGATTACAGGGAATTTAATTATGATATTTTTATTTTATTGAGTGTATTTCCTTGTTACAATCCATGCTCAATTCATCCAATGCTTATGATCAAAATAAGGCTTTTACTAAACATATCGTTGATGCTATGATGAAATATCTTGAAGAAAAACTTGAGTTGGAAGTTTCAATTCCTAGAAAGCTATATAATGAATGAGAACCTTCTATTAAAATTAAGATTAAAGATTATGAGTGCAATGCTTTATGTGATTTGGGTGCTAGTGTTTCCACTATTCCAAAATCTTTGTGTGATGTGCTAGGCTTCCATTAACTTGATGATTGTTCTTTAAATTTGAAGTTACCGGATTCCACTATTTAGAAACCTATCGGAAGAATTAATGATGTTCTTATTATTGCAAACATTGAAATATGAGCCAGTAGATTTCATTGTTCTTGATATTGATTCCAACCCTACTTGCCTCATAATTCTTAGTAAACCTTTCCTTAGAACGATTGGTGCAATTATTGATATGAAAGAAGGAAACGATAGATTTCAATTTCCATTAAGGAAGGGCATGGAACACTTTCCAAGAAAGAAAATTAACTTACCATATGAATATATTATGACGGCCACTTATGGATTGAATACCAAAGATGACAAAACCTAGATCTATGCGATATGCCTAGCTAGGGGCGTAAAACAATAGCGCTTGTTGGGAGGCAACCCAATGTTTTTTTGGTTTTTTTTGCTTTTTCTTCTGTTTTTGAATAAATATACCATTATACTTATGTTAAGATGGATTTTCAATGTTTTAATTAGTGTTTGTGCCAAGTAAGACCTTTGGGATGATTTGGAAGATTATTGATTCGATTCTATGAAAAAACAGAAACTTTTGCGTCCAGTAGAAGAATTGTTAAAATTTGCTAGAGCGTGATTAAATTCTAATTTTTTTACACAATATTGATATACAGATTGCCTACGTTGTGCTAAGTTTTCAGAATTTTTGGGGTTACAAAAGTTTGTAATCTCTAGATTACTACAGATTGTTCTATTTTTGACGGATTCTGTTTTCATTGTGTTGTTCTCTTGTTTTGATGAATCTACGGGTTGTATCAGGGGTATGAGCCATGGAGAAGTTAGAATACAGTAGATATAATGCTAATATAAAATTGGAATGAGTTTACAATAGTTCCTAAAAGTGGTGGTTTCCTTTATTATACTAATTGATCTCGTGATTTTTCTATTGAGTTTTTTGTTTTCAAGTTTTCAAGTTTTGAGTGAAGTTTCGATGGGCTAAGGAATAAGGAGTGGCAAGAGCCTAAGCTTGGGGATTCCCAGGGCACCCCAAGGTAATATTCAAGGACAACCAAGCGTCTGAGATTGTGGATGCCTCGGATGGCGGATGACCCACAAGTATGGGGGATCAATCATAGTCCTTTCGATAAGTAAGGGTGTCAACCCCAACGAGGAACAGAAGGAAATGACAAGAGGTTTCAGCAAGGTATTCTCTGCAAGCACTGGAATTATCGGTAACAGATAGTTTGTGATAAGATAATTCGTAACGGGTAACAAGTAACAAGTATAACCAGGGTGCAGCATGGTGGCCCAATCCTTTTTTTAGCAAAGTATAAGCATGGACGAACTCTTATATAAAGCAAAGCGCTCCCGAGGACACATGGGAATTATTGTCAAGTTAGTTTTCATCATGCTCATATGATTCGCGTTCATTACTTTGATAATTTGATATGTGGGTGGACTGGTGCTTGGGTGCTGCCTTTACTTGGACAAGCCTCCCACTTATGATTAACCCCTCTGCAAGCATTCGCAACTACGAAAGAAGAGTTAAGATAAATCTAACCATAGCATGAAACATGTGGATCCAAATCAGCCCCTTACAAAGCAACACATAAACTAGGGTTTAAGATTCTGTCACTCTAGCAACCCATCATCTACTTATTACTTCCCAATGCCTTCCCCTAGGCCCAAATCATGGTGAAGTGTCATGTAGTCGGGGTTCACATAACACCGTTAGAGGAAAGACAACATACATCTCATCAAAATATCGAACGACTACCAAATTCACATGATTACTTATAACAAGACTTCTCTCATGTCCTCAGGAACAAACTTAACAAGTCGCAAAGCATATTCATGTTCATAATCATAGGAGTATTGAATATCATTAAGGATGTGAAGATATGATCTTCCACCGAATAAACCAACTAGCATCAACTACAAGGAGTAGTCAACACTACTAGCAACCCATAGGTACCAATCGAGGTTTTGAGACAAAGATCGGATACAAGAGATGAACTAGGGTTTGAGAGGAGATGGTGCTGGTGAAGATGTTTGATGGATAATGACCCCCTCTCGATAAAAGGATTGTTGGTGACGATGATGGCTTTGATTTCCCCCTCCGGGAGGGAAGTTTCCCCGGCAGAACAGCTCCGCCGAAGTCGTAGATTGCTTCTGCCCAGGTTCCGCCTCGAGGCGGCGGTTCTTCATCCCAAAAGATTCCTTATGATTTTTTCCACATAAAACCCCCTCATATAGCAGAAGATGGACACTGGGGACCTGTCAGGGGGCCCAAAAGCCGTTGGGGTGCGCCCCCCATGCTTGTGGCCACCTGGTGGGTCCCCTCTGGTATTTTCTTTGCCCAGTATTTTTTATATATTCCAAAATAATTCTTTGTAAATTTTCAAGACTTTTGGAGCTGTGCAGAATAGGTCTCTCAGACTTGCTCCTTTCCGGTCCAGAATTCCAGCTGCCGGCATTCTCCCTCTTCATGTAAATCTTGTAAAATAAGAGACAAAAGGCATATGTATTGTACCATAATGTGTAGTAACAGACCATAATGCAATAAATATCAACATAAAATCATGACGCAAAATGGACGTATCAATGGCATCCCCTCTTTTGTCTACAATCCATCGGTAAATTACATGAGTTTATATTTTTATTCACTACATGATATGTGTTTTGCTTGGAGCGTCGTGTATTATATGAGTCTTTGCTTTATTTTCTTTTTAGTTTGCCATAGTAATCCTTGTTGGACACACCTTTTTGAGAGGGACACACATTAATCATGAATTTATTAGAATACTCTTTGAGGTTCACTTATATCTTTTGAGCTAGGTAGTTACTCTAGTGCTTCACTTGCATCTTTTAGAGCACGGCGGTGGTTATATTTTAAAGAAATTGATGAACTATCATGCTTCAATTATATTATTTTGAGAGTCTTATAAATAGTATGGCAATTTGCTTGGGTTACGAATTTAGTTCTAATATGATTTGTATTCAAGAGGGATATAATAAAAACTTTCATAAAGATCATTGAAACATATAAGAAGTTTGATTATGTGCATTTGTTTTGAGATATAAAGATGGTGATATTGGAGTCATGCTAGTGAGATATTGTTGTTTAGTAAGAATATTTGTGTTAAGGTTTGTGATTCCCGAAGCATGCACGTATGGTCTCTCATTATGCTATGAAATTGGAGCATGATTTATTATTGACTGTCTTCCTTTGTGTGGTGGTCAGGGGTCCGCGATGGTTAACTCCTACCAACCTCCCCCGTAGGGGCATGCGTAGTAGTCCTTTGCTTTGAGGGCTAATAAACTCTTGCAATAAGTATGTGAGTTCTTTATGCACTAATGTGAGTCCATGAATTATACACACTCTTACCTTTCCACAATTTGCTAGCCTCTTAGGTAGCGTGCATTGTCCCTACTCACCTCGAGTTTTGGTGCAAACATCACCGGTTCATCCAAACCCTATGACATGATACACTCTATCACACATAAGTGTCCTTATATCTTCCTCAAAGAAGCCACCATACCTAACTATTATGGCATTTCCATAGCCATTCCGAGGTATATTGCCATGCAACTTCCACCGTTCCATTTTATTATCACATATATCATCATTGTCATACTGCTTTGCATGATCATATAGTTGACATAGTATTTGTGGCTCTGCCACCATTCATATTTTTTATACATGTCACGCTAGATCATTGCACATCCCGGTACACCACCGGAGGCATTTATATAGAGTCATATTTTTATTCTAGTATCGCGTTGTAATTTTCTTTTGAGTTGTAAGTAAATAGAGGTGTGATGATCATATTCCTTATGAGAGCATTATCCCATTGAGGAATAAAAATAAGAGGCCAAATGACCCCAAGAAAAAAAGGCAAAGTGCCCAATAAAAAAGGGAAACAGAAAAAATGAGAGAAAAAGAGAGAAGGGACAATGTTACTATCCTTTTCCACACTTGTGCTTCAAAGTAGCACCATGTTCTTCATGATAGAGAGTCGCTTGAATACGAGACACATCACTCCTCAAGCATGTTTCGAGCAAGCAAGACAAACTAACTTCTACGACTCCGAGTTAAAGAGCGAGTATTCTCCAAGGCGACATTGTCCTCAAAAAGGTCGTGTCTCCAGAGTCCCAAAGCAAGCTCTGCATGAAATGGGAAGTGTTGCATCATGTCACAGTCCTAGGATCCAGAGCTCACTGCCTGTCCTCCATGGATGGTTCCTCCTACAGCTTCTGAACTAACCCCCACTACGTTCCAATACTTGCTAGCGCAGGGAATCGATCATCTGTGGATGTTCAGCCAAAGACCCTAGCCCCGGATTCCGATAACTTCTAACTTGATGGAGATTTATTCTTAGTTTCCATGGTACAATCCCTTTGCATTCTACAATTCCATTACTTACTTCCTGCAGTTAAAGATGGGATCCAACCTGTTTTGTTTGCTTGTTTCCTATAATCTGTGCTCGATTCCATATTTATGTATCCTTCGATTCTCGGGATAGATCTGATCTCCTTTATACTTACCTCAAACAACGAGTGAAGTCGAGATGTTGATGAGAAAGGGGCTTTTCTCAAGGCCGATTTTGTCACTTTCATATATTACTAGAGGTAATATTTCATTATAGAACTTGGCTTGTATATTCCAATGATGGGAAAAACAAAGACAATTTGGAATAGATGAAACGAACGCCGTTGAGAGAGCTGATACTTGATCTTGCAGATGTTGAAATGATCGGATCCACTTGAGGAGAGACAAACCGGTTGAAAAGAAATTAAAATGAGAAACTCGATGATCGAGAAGGATTAGTATTCACATAGGAATATGAGAACACCATTTAGGGAAGGTATGGAATCAACATTTGACTTCAAAGCAACTCGAATACCACAACTCAAAACAAAAACAAAGGGATTGGCTTGTAAAATAAGCCGGAACAAACATATGATAGAAATTTCGCCCGAAGTTTTCGTGGTGGGGCCTACACGGGCTCGATCGTACAGCACCATCATGTACAAGGCAGTGCACATGACATACGAAGCGTCCCCGAGTCGGCATAGCCAAGGACTCTTTAAGACACAACGAGACCACTGTAAAACCGACCGTGAATAGGCGGACCACTAGACGTCGAACCCCAATTTCATATCATACATCTGTCGGAAAAATATACTAAGAGCTACTTGAATTCCCACTTATGAAACTCCCGAAATTTTCCGGTTATGCAATCAGGTGTTGGGGATACAGGGGAAGCATAATATCTCAACCAAAACTAACAAATCCTACATCCAGCTGTATCCATCCTTCAACACATAACCAAGAAAAACTTCGGAAATCATCTACCTCAACCTTCGAAAAGCATCCGTTATACAAGTTATGGCAATACTCCCGAACTCCCGCCCCAGTACTGCGTGGCGTCGAGGTTATCTCACCAACGAACTGCATAAAAGAGATTTTCGATGTCGGCGTACTAAACTCAGGTATTTCAGAACTGCAACGATAAAATTATGATGACAACACCTCAGAGCTCAACTCCCCGGGACACCTCCACAAAACCCCTGACAGGAGGCACCAAGACAATGTTCTCATCATAAAACCATCGGAACGATTCCAAGATACCAGCGTGATCCTAAAATTTTAGTGAAATTTGAGAAGAGAAGAGTCAAAACTCTACGTCAGGATGCCTTACCAGAGCGATGGGGAGACTGGGAAGTAAAAAGAATTCCTAAACCCTCCGATATATAATTCCTAATTGACTCAAAACATTTTTCTAGACACAACTCGGCCACTAATAAAGATCAAGCAATGGGGCTCCTAAGGTTGGGGAAGGCTCTGATACCAACTTGTAACACCCTCGATGCGACTATATCTCCCACGTGTCGAGGCACGACTTAGAGGCATAATCGCATTGAAGGCATATGTCGCAAGTGAGGTAATCTTCACACAATTACATGTAATACATAAGGGAAAGAGATACATAGTTGGCTTACAATCGCCACTTCACACAATTACATGAATAAACATTACATCAATCAAATACACTCATGATCCGACTACGGAACCAAAATAAAAGAAGAACCCCAAATGCGACAAAGGTCCCCGATCGACCCCAACTGGGCTCCACTACTGATCAACTAGAGCGAAACAACACAAAGGACAAGATCTTCAACGAGCTCCTCCTGAGCTTGGTTGCGTCATCTGCACGGTTCAACGGCACCTGCAAGCTGGTTTTGGAAGTATCTGTGAGCCACAGGGACTCAGCAATCTCGCACCCTCGCGATCAAGACTATTTAAGCTTATGGGTAAGGTAAAAGGTATGAGGTGGAGCTGCAGCAAGCGACTAGCATGTATGGTGGCTAACATACGCAAATGAGAGCGAGAAGAGAAGCCAAAGCACGGTCGATAAAAGTATGATCAAGAAGTGATCCTGGACTACCTACGTCAACCATAACTCCAACAACCGTGTTCACTTCCCGGACTCCGTCGGAAAGAGACCATCACAGTTACACACGCGGTTGATTCATTTTAAATAAGGTCAAGTTCAGGTTTTTTACAACTGGACGTTAACAAATTCCCATCTGCCCATAACCGCGGGAACGACTTTCGAAAGTTCAAATCCCTGCAGGGGTGTCCCAACTTAGCCCATCACAAGCTCTCACGGTCAACGAAGGAATAGACCTCCTCCCGAGACGTTCCGATCAGACTCGGTATCCCGGTACTCCAAGACATCCTCGACAATGGTAAAACAAGTCCAGCAAGACCACCCGATGCGCCGACATCCCGATAGGAGCTGCACATATCTCGTTCTCAGGGCACACCGGATAAGCTAAGCGTACAGGAGCCGACGTAACCCAAGTTGCCAAGGGATGGCCCTGCACGGTGCTCTGGGTTGGACCAACACTTAGACAAGCACTGGCCCGGGGGGGTTAAAATAAGATGACCCTTGGGCGCGCGACCCCCAAGGGAAAAGAAAAGGCTGGGTGGCAAATGGTAAAACCAAGGTTGGGCCTTGCCGGAGGAGTTTTATTCAAAGCGAACTGCCAAGGGGTTCCCATTATAACCCAACCGCGTGAGGAACGTAAAATCCGGGAACATAACACCGATATGACAGAAACTAGGGCGGCAAGAGTGGAACAAAACACCAGGCATAAGGCCGAGCCTTCCACCCTTTACCAAGTATATAGATGCATTAATTAAATAAGATATATTGTGATGTCCCAACAAGTAAAATAAATGTCCCGACAAGGAACGGCCTCCAAGCTTCACCTGCAACTAGCAACGCTATAAGAGCGGCTGAGCAAAGCGGTAACATAGCCAATCAATGGTTTGCTAGGACATGGTGGGTTAGGGGTTTGACATGGCAATTGGGAGGCTGACAAGCAAATGGTAGGCATCGTAGCATTGGCATCGCAAAGAGCGAGCAAACTAGCATAGCAAAGATAGTAGTGATTTCAAGGGTATGATCATCTTGCCTGAAATCCCGCAAGGAAGAAGAACGAGTCCATGAAGAAGACAAACGGACGTAGACGAACGGGTCCTCACACACACGACGTTACCGGATCCAACACGAAGAAGCAATCACCGGAAAAGAAGCACACAACATAGTAAACAACCAACACTTCAACATGGCATGATGCATAATCGAGTATGATGCATGTCCGGTTTAAGTATGCATGGCATGGCAAAGTGCACAAGCAATCCTACAAATTAAATGGAGCTCAATATGCATCGGGATGCATATTGACAAAACACCACATCAATTATTTAGTTCTCTCTCGTTTATGTACCCCAACAATATTAAATGTTGATTAACATGGCAAGAGGCGAAGCACAACAAAACTACCCATCTAGGCAAGTTTAAATGAGGCCGGAAGCAACGAACAACAATTCCGGAAAATCCTCATATGCATAATTTAAGGTTTGGTACTGTTCTGCCCTAAACAATATTTTAGAGTTGTTAAACATGCAAGATGATGCCACCACGTTAAACTAGGCATTTTTCTACCCCATTTACATATAAAGATTATTAAAAATGGAGCTACGGTTATTTAGTTATGAATTAAATCATTTTAGCATGGCATAGGAGCAAATTAATGCAAACAACATTTTAAATATTTTAAACATAGATGAAAGTTGGATATTATTAATCTACACAAAATTCTGAGCAAGTTTCGTATATAACTTATTTTAATCCGATGCACGGTTAGTGAGTTATTAAATGCATGAACTAGGGGGACTTTACTGCAAAACTGCTGTCTCAGGAATAAATAGGAAAAACTCAGGCGCTGAAAAAAAACACATGACGGGCTGAATCTGGGGCAAGCCCAACAGTGGTAGGCGCTGGGAGGCAGCTCACCATGGGCTCGGCCTGGTTCGGTGGAGAGGTGGGAGCTGCAAAAGCGAGGCGAGGCCGGTTGGGCTGCGATCTGGCACGGGAGGAGGCACGCTGGGCCGGCCGGCCTTGGTTCAATCGGGGAAGGGTCAACGCGCAGCGACCCACGTACAGCAGCGGTCACCTCGTCTCATCCCGCACGAAGCAGAGGACCATGGCGACGGCGTAGCAAAGCTCTGGCGAGGGAGGGTCCGGTGGCGCTCGCGAGGGCTGGAACGGGTTACTGGGCGGCGGATCCGGCCTCGGGGCGCCAGATCCGGTCGATGGCGAGGCGAGACGGCAGGGAGGCGCGGATCTCCACCGACGACGACGACCTACGGGAGGGAGAGGATGAAGCAGGGAGGAGAGGGGCAGGTCAAGGAGGAGGAAGAGGGCGACGAGGCTCCTGCCTGGGGTTCGCCGGCGAGGGTGGTGGCTTGCGAGGACTTGGCCGGCGAGGAGGGATCGAGGAGCTCGGGCTCCTACCTCCTGGACGAGGGGAAGGATCGGGCGCGAGGTCCCTTGCTCAGCTGCTGCACGCACGGGAACGAGGAGGCAAGGGGATCAGTCGTCGGGGCCGGAACCGATGCAGAGGAGGTCACAGGCGAGGCGGGGGAAGACGACGGCAGCTGCTGCTTGCGAACACAGCACCCATGGTTGTCTCCTGTGAGCGAAAACAGAGAGAGGGAGGGGAAGATCGTGAGAACGGGAGGTAGGGAAGCAAGTGGGGAAAAGGAGCAGGGCTGTCGGGGCACTCATCTCCGGCGACTGGGAGCTGCTGCTCCGGCTGCGCTGGTTGGGTGGGCGACGGGATCCAGGGGAGGCACTAGTTGGTTGGGCATGGAAATTGAGGAGGAGCGGGGGCGGCTGTGGTTGAAATCGAGGAGGGGAGGATTTGGATCTGGGAAGATCCCAAGGTGGAAGGAGAGACCGGGTGGAGTGGCGGCGCGGTGATGGAATGGATGGGACGTCTCCCTAAATTTTAGGGTTGGATCTGATATTTATATCAGATGAGTTTTAGGTTAGGGGCTAACTCTTCCCTCCGATTAAAATTGGACAGTCGAGGATAAATAGCTTAGGAAAGTCCAATGAGAAACCGATGATATTTTGTAGACGTTTGGGGATGATCCGGATACAACGGTGGCGACAGCTCGGTTCGGGTCCGGGACAACTTTCGGGCGCGCGCGAGGAGGGTCGCGGGCTGACGAGAGAGGTTAGGTAGGGCCTGGTGGTGAGTGGTGGCTGTGTAGACGGTCTCGAGCTGAGAGAAGAGAAGAGAGGGAGGCCCGGCGACTATTTCCGGAGACCGAAAACGTTCGACGTTTTGACCGGCTACTATTGCCGCTATATTTATCCGTTGGGGCGTCAAACGAACTCCGATTGCGATGAAACTTGGCAGGCGGTCTGTCTACACTATAATAAGACCACACACCAAATTTCAACCCAATCCGAGAACATTTTCCGGCCACTTGTAAAATAATATTTCGGACATGCCGCGGGCGCGTGCAAGTGTGTCTGGGCTCAGAACGGACAATAGAGAGAAAGAGGAGACCGGAACAGATGCAAGTTTTAAAAACATGATGATGCAATGCACATGATGACATGATATGCAATGCATGACACGCAAGCAATGACAAGGCAACAACAGCGAATAACTGGACGACACCTGGCACATCGGTCTCGGGGCGTTACATATTACTAGAGGTAATATTTCATTATAGAACTTGGCTTGTATATTCCAATGATGGGCTTCCTCAAATGCCCGAGGTCTTCATGAGCAAGCAAGTTGGATGCACACCGACTTAGTTTTCTTTTTGAGCTTTCATACACTTATAATTTGTCATAAGATATTTAATGGAGGCTCACAATCATAAAAAGATGTCCAAGATGGTATGTTCGCATGTGAATCTTCTCTTCCCTTATTAATTCTTCCATGAATTGCATCATTGACCAATGCTATGTTTGTTAACTTTCAATAAATTTTACCATTTATACTTTTCCTTATGTGATGTCATTACTTACCATAAGATTAGCATATGATATTTTTCATTATTTCCTTTATTTTGATTGAAACAAAAAAAGTAAGGAAGCAAAAACTCAAACTAAACTTTATTATATAACTCTCACTCGATTACATAGATAGATAGATCATGAAACTAGTACTCGAAAATAGATCATACTAAATTTTTATTCAACTAAATCACAAAATAACTAAGGATCAAACTAAAAACTGGTGAAGATAATAGATGTGATGGTGATACAATACCGGGGCATCTCCCCCAAGCTTGGCACAAGCCAAGGGGAGTGTCCATACCCGTGTGTTTAAGTTTCCTTCTTTGGTGATGGTGGTGGTGATGATGTGGTGAGCTTGTCCTCCGGCTTCCATGGTAGGGGTTTAGCATCATAAGAGGATGCGCGAGTCTCCTGAGTCCTGAAACTGGTAGCTAAGCTCATACCTTTAAATCTTGCTTCATACTCGAAAACTTGATTTTGAAGATCATAGATTTGGCTTTGCAGAAAATTGATTTACTCATTGAAGGTGGAGACTATGTGCTTCATAGACCGGCCATCCACCATGTGATCACGGGTGAATCCCGTGATCATGGAGTGATTGACATTGAGTCCATGCTCCACCATCCCTTTGCACTTGAAGATCTCCTGCTCCACCGCCTCGAGCCTGGCCTCCACGCTTCCCGTCTTCTTAGGCCCTTGAACATCCTGGATGTGGAGCACCCGCTCACGCATCTCAATGGCTTGAGGGTGCTTCAACGCATCCGGTAGGTAGGGGTTGATGACCTTATCGAAGAACTTCTCCTTGGAAGAGCTTGGGGCAGCCATGGCGATCTACATCTGTTAGAAAAACAACACGAAACAAGAAGAGAGGATTTTTCTGCGATGCGGTGGTCAAATCATCTTGGGGTATATATAAAGAATTGTTATCTGGGGAAACAAGTATACCACAGGAAAACGGAGTCGGGAGGGTGCCCGAGGGGCCCACTACCTACTAGGGGGCGCGTGGGGGCAGGTGAGCCCTGGTGCCTAGTGGGCACCTGGGTTGCCTTCCCGGTAGTTTCTTATTTTATTTTTTTCTAATATTTCAAAATTGATAGAAAATATTTTTGCGGATTTTTCGAAGTCCATTTACTTACTATAGCACGTACCTCTTCCTTTTCAGGGTTCTGGTGTTCTTGAAGGTTTCTTTTATGTATTCCTCTGGTGTCATGGTTTGGATAATGTTAGTTTCAACATTGATAGGTGAACTAAAAACCTAAAACTAAAACCCTAAAATATCCTATACTTTATGGTGACCTTGTAGCCAATGTCAGGCCGGCCGCTACTCCTCCTTTGTCATCGTCGCCCGACCCACCGTCAGAGTCGAGTTGGGCTTGGGTATGCGGAAGATGCTGGCGTTGCGTGATACGTCTCCAACGTATCTATAATTTTTTTATTTTTCCATGCTATTATAGTATCAATCTTAGATGTTTATTATGCAATAATATGCAATTAAATATCTTTTTGGGACTAACATATTAACCTAGTGCCCAGTGCAAGTTGTTGTTTTTTGCTTTTCAAAAAATTAGTATCAAACGGAGTCCAAATGCTATGAAACGTTTTGACGATTTTTTGGACTAGAAGGGAGCTTATAAGCTTCGGGAGAAGACCTGAAGAGTCACGAGGGAGCGACAAGCCTGCCGGGCGCGCCCTGGGGGGCAGGCTTGTGGGCCCCTCATGGCGCCTCCTGACCTAATTCGACCTCTATAAATTTCCAAATATTCCCAATACATCAGAGCGCCACCCAAATAAATTTTTCCACCCCCACGAGTTTCTGTTCTTCGAAGATCCCATCTGGAGACCTTTTCTGATACTCTGCCGGAGGGGGAATCAATCATGGAGGGCCTCTACATCAACCTTGATTCCCTTCCGATGATATGTGACTAGTTTACCATAGACTTACACGTTCATAACTAGTAGCTAGATGGCTTATTCTCTCTCTTTGATCTTCAATACAGTGTTCTCCTCGATGTTCTTGGAGATCTATTCGATGTAATCCTTTTGTGAGGTGTGTTTGTTGGGATCCGATGAATTGTGGGTTTATGATCAGATTATTCATGAATATTATTTGAGTCTTCTCTAAATTCTTTTATGCATGATTGTTATAGCTTTCTATTTCTCTTTGATCTATCCGTTTGGTTTGGCCAACTAGATTGGTTTATCCTGCAATGGGAGAGGTGCTTTGTGATGGGTTCGATCTTGCGTTGCTCAATCTCAGTGACAGAAAGGGACATGACGTGTATTTGTATCATTGCCATTAAGGATAAAAAGATGGGGTTTATTCATATTAATTGGGTTTACTTTGTGTACATCATGCCATATGATGACCCACAAGTATAGGGGATCAATCGTAGTCGTTAACCAGGGGCAGAAGGAATGTCAAGCGATTTTCAGCAAGGTAATTTATGCAAGCACTGAAATTTTCGGTAATAGATAGTTTGATAGTAAGATAATTTGTAACGGGAAAGTAACGGTAATGGTAAATAAAGTGCAGCAAGGTGGCCCAATCCTTTTTGTAGCAAAGGACAGGCTGGAATGATCTCTTATAATAAGCAAAGCATTCTTGAGGACACACGAGAATTTCATCTAGTCACTTTCATCATGTTGGTTTGATCTGCATTCACTACTTTGATAATTTGATATGTTGGTGGACCGGTGCTTGGGTGCTATTATTACTTGAACAAGCCTCCAACTTATGATTAACCCCCTCACAAGCATCCGCAACTATGAAAGAAGAATTAAGATGACAATCTAACCATAGCATTAAACATATGGATACAAATCAACCCCTTGCGGAATAGCACATAAACCAGGGTTTAAGCTTCTATCACTCTAGCAACCCATCATCTAATAACTACTCCACAATGTATTCCCTTAGGCCCAAAGATGGTGAAGTGTCATGTAGTCGACGTTCACATAACACCACTAAGGGAATCACAACATACATATCATCAAAATATCGAACGAATATCAAATTCACATGATTACTTGCAACATGAGTTCTCCCGTGGCCTCAAGAACATGGGCAACTACTCACAAATAATATTCATGTGCAAGATTAGAGGGATATTAAATAGCATAATGGATCTGAACATATAATCTTCCACCAAATAAACCATCTAGCATCAACTACAAGATGTAATCAACACTACTAGTCACCCACATGTACGAATCTGAGGTTTTGATACAAAGATTGAACAAAGAGATGAACTAGGGTTTGACATGAGATGGTGTTGTTGAAGATGTTGATGAAGATTGGCCTCCCAAAGATGAGCGGGTTGTTGGTGATGATGATGGCTTCGATTTCCCCTCCCGGAGAGAATTTCCCCAGCCGAGTCGCTCCACCGGAGGGAAAAAGCGCTCCTGCCCAAGTTCCGCCTTGAGACGGCGACACTCCATCCCAAAAGTCCTATCCTGATTTTTTTCTAGGTCAAAAGACCTTATGTACCAGATGATGGGCACCAGAGGTGGGCCATGTTGGGGAACGCAGTATTTCAAAAAAATTCCTACGATAACGCAAGATCTATCTAGGAGATGCATAGCAACGAGAGGGGAGAGTGTGTCTACATACCCTCGTAGACCGAAAGCGGAAGCGTTCAGAAACGCGGTTGATGTAGTCGAATGTCTTCGCGATTCAACCGATCAAGTACCGAACGCACGGCACCTCCGTGATCTGCACACGTTCAACTCGGTGACGTCCCTCATACTCTTGATCTAGCTGAGGCCGAGGGTGAGTTCCGTCAGTACGACGGTGTGTTGACGGTGATGATGAAGTTACCGACGCAGGGCTTTTCCTAAGCACTACGACAATATGACCGAGGTGTAAAACTGTGGAGGGGGGCACCACACACGGCTAAAGATCAACTTGTGTGTCTATGGGGAGCCCCCCACCCCCGTATATAAAGGGGGAAGAAGGAGTTCGGCCGTCCCTAAGGGGCGCGCCAAAGGGGGGATCCTACTCCAAGTAGGAATCGGTCCCCCCCTTTCCTAGTCCAAGTAGGAGAAGATGGAATGAGAGGGAGAGGGAGAGGGAGAGGGAAAGAGGGGTCACACCCCCCTCCCCTAGTCCTATTCGGATTCCCCTTGGGGGCGCATGCCACCTCCTGGCTGCTGCCCTCTCTCTCCCCTAAAGCCCACTAAGGCCCATTACCTCCCCGGGAGGTTCCGGTAACCCCTCCGGCACTCCGGTTTTATCCGAAACTATCCGGAACACTTGTGTCCGAATAACATGGTCCAATATATCAATCTTTATGTCTCGACCATTTTGAGACTCCTCGTCATATCCGTGATCTCATTCGGGATTCCTAACAACCTTCGGTACATCAAATCACATAACTCATAATACAAATCGTCATCGAACGTTAAGCGTGCGGACCCTATGGGTTCGAGAACTATGTAGACATGACCAAGACACATCTCCAGTCAATAACCAATAGCGTAACCTAGATGCTCATATTGGTTCCTACATATTCTACGAAGATCTTTATTGGTCAAACCGCATAACAACATATGGTGTTCCCTTTGTCATCGGTATGTTACTTGCCCGAGATTCGATCGTCGGTATAATCATACCTAGTTCAATCTCATTACATGCAAGTCTATTTACTCGTTCTGTAATGCATCATCCCGCAACTAACTCAGCAGTCACATTGCTTGCAAGGCTTATAGTGATGTGCTTTACCGAGAGGGCCTAGAGATACCTCTCCGACAATCGGAGTGACAAATCCTAATCTCGATCTATGCCAACTCAACAAACACCATCGGTGACACCTGTAGAGCATATTTATAGTCACCCAGTTATGTTGTGATGTTTGATAGCACACAAGGTGTTCCTCCGGTATTCGGGAGTTGCATAATCTCGTAGTCATAGGAGCATGTATAAGTCATGAAGAAAGCAATAGCAATAAAACTAGACGATCAAAATGTTAAGCTAACGGATGGGTCTTGTCCATCACATCATTCTCTAATGATGTGATCTCGTTCATCAAATGAAAACACATGTCCATGGCTAGGAAACTTAACCATCTTTGATTAATGAGCTAGTCAAGTATAGGCATACTAGGGTCACTCTGATTGTCTATGTATTCACACATGTACTAAGTTTCCGGTTAGTACAATTCTAGCATGAATAATAAACATTTATCATGATATAAGGAAATATAAATAACAACTTTATTATTGCCTCTAGGGCATATTTCCTTTAGTCTCCCACTTGCACTAGAGTCAATAATCTAGATTAGACACTAATGATTCTAACACCCATGGAGTCTTGGTGCTGATCATGTTTTGCTCGTGAGAGAGGCTTAGTCGACGGGTCTGCAACATTCAGATCCGTGTGTATCTTGAAAATCTCTATGTCTCCCTCCTTGACTTGATCGCGGATGGAATTGAAGCGTCTCTTGATGTGCTTGGTTCTCTGTGAAATCTGGATTCCTTTGCCAAGGCAATTGCACCAGTATTGTCACAAAAGATTTTCATTTGACCCGACGCACTAGGTATTACACCTAGATTGGATATGAACTCCTTCATCCAGACTCCTTCATTTGCTGCTTTCGAAGCAGCTATGTATTCTGCTTCACACGTAGATCCCGCCACGACGCTCTACTTAGAACTGCACCAACTGACAGCTCCACAATTCAATAAAAATACGTATCCGGTTTGCGACTTAGAGTCATACGAATCAGTGTCAAAGCTTGCATTGATGTAACCGTTTATGACGAGCTCTTTGTCACCTCCATAAACGAGAAACATATCCTTAGTCCTTTTTAGGTATTTTAGGATGTTCTTGATCGCTGTCTAGTGATCCACTCCTGGATTACTTTGGTACCTCCCTCCTAAAGTAACAGAAAGACACACATCAGGTATGGTACACAGCATTGCATACATGATAGAACCTATGGCTGAGGCATAGGGAATGAATTTCATTTTCTCTCTATCTACTGCAGTGGTCGAGCATTGAGTCTGACTCAACTTCACACCTTGTAACACAGGCAAGAACCCTTTCTTTGCTTGATCCATTTTGAACTTCTTCAAAACTTTATCAAGGTATGTGCTTTGTGAAAGTCCAATTAAGCGTCTTGATCTATCTCTATAGATCTTGATGCCTAATATATAAGCAGCTTCACCGAGGTCTTTCATTGAAAAATTCTTATTCAAGTATCCTTTTATGCTATTCAGAAATTCAGTATCATTTCCGATAAACAATATGTCATCCACATATAATATCAGAAATGCTACAGAGCTCCCACTCACTTTCTTGTAATACAGGCTTCTCCAAAAGTCTGTATAAAATCATATGCTTTGATCACACTATCAAAGCGTATATTACAACTCCGAGATGCTTGCACCAGTCCATAAATGGATCACCGGAGCTTGCACACCTTGTTAGCACGTTTTGGATTGACAAAACCTTCCGGTTGCATCATATACAACTCTTCTTGAAGCTATCCATTAAGGAATGCAGTTTTGACATCCATTTCCCAAATTTCATAATCATAAAATGCGGGAATTTCTAACATGATTCGGACGGACTTAAGCATCGCTACGGGTGAGAAGGTCTCATCGTAGTCAACTCCTTGAACTTGTCGAAAACAAGTCGAGCTTTGTAGAGAGTAACATTACCATCAGCGTAAGTCTTCTTCTTGAAGATCCATTTATTCTCTATGGCTTGCCGATCATCGAGCAAGTCAACCAAAGTCCATAATTTGTTCTCATACATGGATCCCATCTTAGATTTCAGGGCCTCAAGCCATTTCGCGGAATCTGGGCTCATCATCGCTTCCTCATAGTTTGTAAGTTCATCATGGTCAAGTAACATGACCTCCAGAACAGGATTACCATACCACTCTAGTGCGGATCTTGCTCTGGTTGACCTACGAGGTTCGGTAGTAACTTGATCAGAAGTTTCATGATCAACATCATTAACTTCCTCACTAATTGGAGTAGGAATCACTGGAACTGATTTCTATGATGAACTACTTTCCAATGTACAGTTACCTCATCCAGTTCTACTTTCCTCCCACTCACTTCTTTCGAGAGAAACTCCTTCTCTACAAAGGATCCATTCTTAGCAACGAATATCTTGCCTTCGGATCTGTGATACAAGGTGTTCCCAATAGTTTCCTTTGGGTATCCTATGAAGACACATTTTTCCGATTTGGGTTCGAGTTATCAGGTTGAAGCTTTTTCACATAAGCATCGCAGCCCCAAACTTTAAGAAACAACAACTTGGGTTTCTTGCCAAACCATAGTTCATATGGTGTCGTCTCAACGGATTTCGATGGTGCCTTATTTAACGTGAATGCAGCTGTCTCTAAAGCATAACCCCAAAATGATAGCGGTAAATCAGTAAGAGACATCATAGATCGCACCATATCTAATAAAGTGCGGTTACGACATTCAGACACACCATTACACTGTGGTGTTCTAGGTGGCGTGAGTTGCGAAACTATTCTGCATTGTTTCAAATGAAGACTGTAACATCCCAAATTTTCAATTTGGAATGTTATACACTAGATCATATGCATATCATATTTTCTTGCATTTTGGTTGATCCTAGAAATTTCACGCAACTCAAGGACCCTCGGAGAGAGTTGGAGACTTCGTTATTTTCATATTTGAGAGTTCTCTCGAATTTTGAAAATAGGATCATTTGATTTATTTATTTTATCTTCAATAATTTTTCCGGTGTCAAAATATATGAGAGAGGGAATAATATGACTTTCCCAAATTTAGGAAAAATGAAGATATAATAAATAGACCAATTTTGCTTTCCGGAGTTTTATTTGCATTTTATTTGGATAGGGAAAAATGCGCGTTTTCAAAAATTGCATTTTAGGTCCGGAGAAAAGTTCATTTTGTTCGGCTCATTTTTAGGAGTCGGGGAAAATTTACTTTAGATTTTTCGGAGTTCGTTTAGATCCCCTTTTGTTTTTTTTTCTGCGCGAGGAAAACTATTTAAAAAAAATTGAGCAGCGCCTTGGGCCAAAGGCCCAAGCCAAGCCACCTACCGCCGCGCTCCCAGGCGCCAAGCGCCGAGCCAGGAGCCGGTCGGCCGCCGCCGCCTCTTGCTAGGACCGAATCCTTTTAGGATTCTAGGGCGCCCCCTTGTCCCCTTTTCCTTATTTCGTTTTCTTTAGTCCTACTCCGTTTATTTTCTAGATCTTTCCTACTCCTATTCTAATTCCTTGTCCTCTACCCCAAGTAAACCCCTCCCCTCCCCAATATAAATACCCAAGCACCCCCCCTCTAAACACATCAAATCAAAGCTCTCCTCCACACCGCGCCTTGCACCGCCGCATCACACCGCGCCCTGCGTCACCGCCGCCGCGCCGCCTCACCCGCGCCACCGCCCCACACCCCGCGCCACCGCCGCACCTTACCGCCGCCGCGCCGCATCACACCGCGCCCTGCGTCACCGCCGCCGCGCCGCCTCACCCGCGCCGCCGCCGCACCTTGCCCACGCCGCCGCCCTACGCCGACGCCGCCGGAGCCCCGTTCACCGGAGACCTCGCCAAGGTAGCCCCGCGCTACATCTATTCTTTTCCTCGGATCGTTTTCTTCTAATAGTTCCGATTCTTTTCTTCTCTAAACCGTTCCGGTTTTCTAGATCAGTTTTTCGATCGGTTTTCTTCTCCAAAACCCTAGATCGGATTCGTTTTCTTCTCCGATTTAGTTGCTTTGGACCGTTCGCCGGACCGTTCGTCCTAACGAACGTGATCACCGGATTCTTCTAGGTTAACGAACGTCCGTTCGTTTAACCGTTCTTCTTTTTCTTTTCGTCGGATTTATTCCGCGATCGCGATCTCAGATCCGATCTTCTTCCTAGTCTATTTTTCCGCTCGTTTATCGGAATCAGGTGATTCAAGCGCCTGGAGTTTCGTCTCGAAACCGCCGTTCCGTCTAATCAACTTGAACAAGCTTTTGTTACAGTAAAATTTTGACCTAGTTTCAACTTGCTAGAACCGAGTTGTTTTCTTCCGCCGTTTGTTTTTCGTTCTTTCTTTGCAACCGGAGTTCTTAAGTTGAACTACCTGGTTCGTTCTCTTGTTTGAGTTTTACCTGTGCATTAGATGAGTACTTATTGTATGCTTGTTGTTTGTCTGCGATAGATTACCCGGATTGCGCCGCTTGTTACTTCGAAACCCTAGGACTCGCGGATCATCAGCAAGGCAAGTAACACTTTGATCATACCTTTTCTACAACCCATGTTTTATTGCATTAGATCAATCCTCACACATTGCATGATTAGGATCTAATTAAATTGTGGGATGGGAAGTACATGAGGCAGTACCTATTACCTGTATTATTATGAAACCTTTGGGAGTTACTCTACGTTTGCTTATATTGCCATGCTATGCTAGTAGACGTGGATTGGGTGAGTGATATCCATGACAGATGTGAGATTGATAATTTTAATGGTTTATCTAAGGTGGCAACTTAAACACACATCTGGGTGGATTGAGGCACCTGATGTCTATCAGGACTTGCCTGTTTTTTTTGGACCGCCACCCAGGCTCAAAGGGATCATAAGATCTTTCATGCTAGAAACTTCCGTGTGCAGCCACAAGCCATTATGGGCTCTGGCATAGTTGACTAAGTTGTGCGAACTCTTACGGGGTGGACTAGCAGATGTAGGGGATGTAGGTGTACCGGTCTACCCCACATGTAAGGTGCTAGTGCTTCTGAAAGACTATGTCTCGGTCATCCGTTTCTCAAACACCATGTAGTGCGAGAAACCAAACGGAGGCGATCGAGTCTTGTGGGGAAAAGTGCGCAACCTCTGCAGAGTAACAAACTAATCATGATTAGCCGTGTCCCCGGTTATGGACAACTTGAGTATCTAGTACTTGAATATCATTGTGAATCTCAACATGTTACTTCTAATTAATGTTATTGGGTTTTAATTATCCTTAATTGGGATTGAGAATGCTGTCAACCATTCTCAATGTTTCACAACCACCATGATAGTTAAATAAATTTATTCCTTTGCAGTAGGGAAAAATTGGCTTTACGCAAAACTGTAACCATAGAGCTTTCCACCAGCCATATATGCATGTAGTATAGCTGTTTCATTCCATTACTCTCTATGTGTTACTTTGCCAGCATATTCCATGTGCTGACCCGTTTTCGGGCTGCAACGTTAATGTTGCAGACTTTTCAGACGACGATTGAGGTGCGTGTAGGTCGTGGTTCTATACTCAGTGATGCCGCTGGAGTTGATGGACCCATTTATCTTCCAAGTCTTCCGCTGTTATCTTTAAAATATGGCCTTAAGTCATATTTATTGTAATAAGTTCTTTTTGAGCCATCGATGTAATAAGTGTGTGATTGAAACTCTGCTATAAAACCTCGATGTACTGTGTGGTGTCAGCATTACTGATCCAGGGATGACACCGTAGCACAGTAGACGTGATCCATTCGGGTCAGGTCGCTACAGAGATGGTATCAGAGCACACGCTGATTGTAGGACACGACCACTAAGTTAAAGCCATAGATCACCCTTCTCTTCTCATTTTCTAACTCCTCATCTTTTCTACTCTTTTAGGATGACGCACGCGAAGATTAAGTACGCTCAACCGGATGAAGGCACACCATTTGGATTTCACCTGAAGGAAGTCACCAAGTACCTGAACATTGGATTACCAAGCTTCACAGGAACCTTCAACGCCACTCTGCCTGAAGAGGAGCGCTGGAAGATTCAAGCTCACGTTCCGGGAAGAACATTCGCGCCAATCACGAAGCCCATAGATAGTGTTTTCAATGCACCAACCTGGAGTCTAGGAAGGAGCATGGCAGCTCATATCACCATAGGACGCATTGGAGAAGTTTATCAAGAAGACCTCAAGGACACTATCTACCAGATTTGCGGACGCCGTGATGAACAATGGGAGTTAGTCAGGACCAAGAAGGATAGATCCATTGCATCTTTCATCCAGGAGTTAAACCAGCACATTCGACGCCACGAGAACCAGATGTGCAATGATATGGTAGAGTTAAAGAATGCGAAGGCAAGGATCATCGAGCTAGAAGGAGAACTAAGGTCTACGCGCAAGGACTACATGGACGAGATCTTAGCTCTAGCAAGGCACAATTGCGATCTTAAGCAAGAGATTGAAGAACTCAAGAGGAAGTTAGCATCCCAGGAGGAAGACAAGTACGTCGCATGTCCAGACAACTACATCATCATCGACGACACCGATTCGGATCCAAGTGAACCCGACTTTGAAGACGAAGCTGGAGCAGATATCATGGAGTCTTCCACCGGTTCAAATTTCTAGATGACCACCAGATAGTAGTAGTATTCCCCCATGTAAACACATTATAGTCGAGCACTTTTGCGATAGTTAGACCGTTTGTAAGCCCTTGTTTGATTGATTGAAGTGATTTTGTGTGCATTTGCCTCATGAGCATATGGGTAGTGTTTTCCCTTTAGACCTCATTCTATTCTCAATTCTCGTCTTTTCTAAACCCTCAGATGCCTCCGAGACGTGACAATGGATTTCCACCGGAGCTCACTCAGTTGATCCAGCAGCAGAATCAATTGATGCAGATGTTAGTTCAGAATCAGCAGAACAACAACAACAACCCACCACCACCACCTGTTGACCACTTAGCCCATTTCCTTAGGCTGAATCCGCCAGTGTTTTCTAGTAGCACCGAGCCGATAGTAGCAGACGATTGGCTCCGCAAGATAGGAAGGGAGTTGACCACTGCAGGATGCACGGATGGTGAGAAAGTGAAGTTTGCCGCACACCAGCTTGACGGACCCGCGGCAGCATGGTGGGAGAATTTCACAGCCACTTACCCAGTTGACACTGTCACATGGGATCAGTTTCAGCAAGCTTTCCGCACTGCCCATGTTTTAGCAGGAGCTATGGCCATAAAGAAGCGTGAGTTTCGCAACTTACGCCAAGGAGGAAGGACTGTTGGCCAGTATGTGGAAGAGTTTAGTAAGCTAGCCCGTTATGCCCCAGATGACGTTGCTACGGATGCAGCCAAGCAGGAGAAGTTTCTGGAAGGATTGAATGATGAACTAAGCATGCAGTTGTTGGTAGCAAGTTTCAACAACTACCAGGAGTTGGTAGATCGTGCCATCATGATTGAAGGGAAGCAACAGCAGATTGAGAACCGTAAGAGGAAGTATGGACAGGGGAAGTATAACTCTGGAGCCCAGTAGAAGCCCCGTTTTACCCCTAAACCGGGATTTAAGTTTCAGCACACCCATGGAGGAGGTAGCTCGCACAACCATAATGGCCACAAGAATGGTAATGGGAATGGAGGAAGCAACGGCCAGAACCGAACAACCCCATCAACCCCAACCAAGAGAGACCTGAGTCAAGTCACCTGTTTCAAGTGTTCAAAGACCGGACATTATGCCAATGAATGTCCTGAAGGCCAGAATGGAAATGGCAATGGAAGCTCTGGGAAGAAGCCGAACCCTTTCAATAGGGGACAGGTGAACCACGTTAATGTGGAGAAGATTGAAGATCAGCCCGATGCAGTAATCGGTAAGTTTTTGGTTAAGTCATTTACTGCACTCGTTCTTTTTGATACTGGTGCATCGCATTCATACATATCAAGGGGATTTGTGGAAAAGTATAGCCTGCCCACTAGGATTCTTAAAACACCTATGCTAGTAAGCTCGCCAGGAGCAGAATACATGGCCAGACAAGGATGTTTTCAAGTACCATTGAGTATAGGAAGGCATGTATTCCCAACGGATTTAATTATTCTGGAATCCCAAGGTCTGGATGTCATTCTTGGTATGGATTGGCTGTCGATGTATGGAGGAAACATCGATTGCGCTAGTAAGACAATTTTGCTTACCACACCAGAAGGAAGAAGGATCAAGTATGTATCCCGGCATGTGCCAAACAGGACACAAGTGAATTGCTTATCAGGAGTTGTGCAGGAGGAAGTACCAGTGGTAAAGGATTTTCCTGATGTATTTCCTGAGGAATTACCAGGCATGCCACCGGATAGAGACATTGAGTTTTTGATTGAGTTATTGCCAGGTACAGGCCCAATATCGAAGCGACCGTACCGTATGCCAGCAAAGGATTTGGTGGAAATTAAGAATCAGATTAAGGAGTTATTGGATAAAGGTTACATTCGCCCAAGTTCTTCACCTTGGGGATCACCCGTACTTCTAGTGGAAAAGAAGGATGGATCATTAAGGATGGTTGTAGATTATCGGGGATTGAATGAAGTAACCATCAAGAATAAGTACCCACTACCAATGATCAATGATCTGTTTGATCGATTGCAAGGAGCTAAAGTGTTTTCCAAGATCGATTTGCGATCAGGGTACCATCAGTTGAAGATTCGAGAGCAGGACATACCTAAGACAGCATTCACCACAAGATATGGACTGTATGAGTATACCGTTATGTCATTTGGATTGACTAACGCACCTGCCTATTTTATGAACCTGATGAACAAAGTGTTTATGGAGTTTTTGGATAAGTTCGTCGTAGTGTTCATTGATGACATCCTAGTTTATTCAAAGAATGAAGAGGAGCATAAGGAACATTTGCGTTTGGTTTTGGAGAAATTAAGGGAACATCAGTTATATGCCAAATTCAGCAAATGTGAGTTTTGGTTGAAGGAAGTTGGATTCCTCGGACACGTTATATCCGGAGAAGGTATAGCAGTTGACCCCACAAAGGTTGAGACCGTAACCGAATGGGAAGCACCAACAACAGTTGGAGAGATCCGGAGTTTTCTTGGACTCGCAGGATACTACC
This sequence comes from Triticum urartu, assembly GCF_056163025.1. Classification (NCBI taxonomy): domain Eukaryota; kingdom Viridiplantae; phylum Streptophyta; class Magnoliopsida; order Poales; family Poaceae; genus Triticum; species Triticum urartu. The sequence goes on from NC_141875.1 coordinate 85,648,875, forward strand.
GGACATTTATTGAGAATTTCTCAAAAATTGCGAAGCCTATGACGGAATTGTTGAAGAAGGATACTAAGTTCAAATGGACTGAGGAGTGTGAGGCTAGTTTCCAGGAGTTGAAGAAACGTTTGGTTACCTCACCGGTATTGATTTTGCCAGATCAGACCAAGGATTATGAGGTGTATTGCGACGCTTCACGTCGAGGACTTGGAGCAGTGCTTATGCAGGAAGGGAGAGTTGTTTCGTATGCATCACGACAACTGAAGCCTCATGAGTTGAATTATGCCACGCATGATTTGGAGTTAGCAGCCGTAGTGCATGCGTTGAAAACGTGGAGACATTTCCTCATTGGAAATCATTGTGAGGTGTACACGGATCATAAGAGTTTGAAGTACATTTTCACTCAGAAGGAGTTGAACCTCCGACAGAGGAGATGGTTGGAGCTCATCAAGGATTATGACATGAGATTGCATTATCATCCCGGAAAGGCTAATGTAGTAGCTGACGCATTGAGCCGTAAGAGCCATGTCAATACGATAATGACAGGAAGTATACCCAAGGAGTTAGCAGAAAACCTTTGTGAACTAAGCTTAGAGATAGTTCCGAAAGGCTATGTAGCAGCATTGGAGATTCAATCAACATTGATGGATAAGATCAGAGAAGCTCAGAAATCTGACAAGGAGATTGCTTCTATAAAAGAGAGAATGAGCGAAGGAAAAGCAAATGGATTTCGTGAGGAGGAGCATGATACCCTATGGTTGAGGACCGTGTTTATGTGCCCAATGACCCGGAGATCAGGAAGTTGATTTTGCAGGAGGCACATAATTCACCATATTCGATTCACCCAGGGAATACCAAGATGTATTTGGATTTGAAGGAAACATTCTGGTATACCGGAATGAAGAAGGATATTGCAGCATAACAAACTGCTACGTATGCTGATACAGTTTGTGACGTATGTCAGAGAGTAAAGGCAGAGCATCAGAAGCCAGCAGGATTGTTACAACCACTGCCGATACCCGAATGGAAGTGGGATAAGATAGGCATGGATTTTATCACAGGGCTACCCAGGACAAAAGCCAGATATGACTCGATATGGGTAGTAGTTGATCGTTTGACGAAGGTAGCACATTTCATTCCAGTTAAGACCACTTACACCAGTGCTAAGTTGGCAAAGATATACATGACTAGAATCGTTTGTTTGCATGGAGTTCCGAGGAGTATCGTATCAGATAGAGGAACCCAATTTACCTCAAAGTTTTGGAATCAGTTGCATGAAACTTTAGGAACCAGACTAGAGTTCAGCACAACTTTTCATCCGCAGACAGATGGACAGACCGAGAGAGTCAATCAGATTTTGGAAGATATGCTGAGAGCTTGTGCACTAGATTATGGATCAAGTTGGGACGAAAACTTACCGTATGCGGAGTTTTCTTATAACAACAGTTACCAAACCAGTTTGAAGATGGCCCCTTTCGAAGCTTTATACAGAAGGAGGTGCAGGACACCGTTATCATGGAACGAAGTTGGAGACCGTCAATTCTTTGGACCAGATTTGATTAAGGAGTCTGAACGGAAGGTTAAGTTGATTCGCGATAGGCTCAAGGTAGCCCAGTCCAGGCAGAAGAGCTATGCAGATTCTAAACGCAAGGAGACAGTTTACGAAACCGGAGACAGAGTTTACCTTCGAGTATCCCCACTTCGAGGAGTTAAGCGCTTTGGAGTTAAGGGAAAGTTAGCACCGCGTTTCGTTGGACCATTTAAGATCTTGAAACGTATGGGAGAAGTCGCTTATAAGTTGGAACTACCAGAAGGACTGTCAGGAGTTCATGATGTATTCCATGTTTCTCAGCTGAAGAAATGTCACGCCGAGATGGCGGAGGTACCGCTAAGAGATACAGTGCCATTAGAAGCAATTCAGTTAAAGGATGACCTAACATATGAGGAGAAGCCAGTCAAGATTCTCGAGTATGCCAGCAGAGTTACTCGCAGCAAGGTTATCAAGTTTTGCAAAGTTCAGTGGAACCACCACTCAGAAGATGAAGCCACCTAGGAGAGAGAAGAAGATTTGCTCAAAGACCACCCTCACCTATTTTCTAGCCAACCCGAATCTCGAGGGCGAGATTCATCTTAAGGGGGGTAGGTTTGTAACATCCCAAATTTTCAATTTGGAATGTTATACACTAGATCATATGCATATCATATTTTCTTGCATTTTGGTTGATCCTAGAAATTTCACGCAACTCAAGGACCCTCGGAGAGAGTTGGAGATTTCGTTATTTTCATATTTGAGAGTTCTCTCGAATTTTGAAAATAGGATCATTTGATTTATTTATTTTATCTTCAATAATTTTTCCGGTGTCAAAATATATGAGAGAGGGAATAATATGAATTTCCCAAATTTAGGAAAATGAAGATATAATAAATAGATCAATTTTGCTTTCCGGAGTTTTATTTGCATTTTATTTGGATAGGGAAAAATGCGCGTTTTCAAAAATTGCATTTTAGGTCCGGAGAAAAGTTCATTTTGTTCGGCTCATTTTTAGGAGTCGGGGAAAATTTACTTTAGATTTTTCGGAGTTCGTTTAGATCCCCTTTTGTTTTTTTTCTGCACGAGGAAAACTATTTAAAAAAAAATTGAGCAGCGCCTTGGGCCAAAGGCCCAAGCCAAGCCACCTACCGCCGCGCTCCCAGGCGCCAGGCGCCGAGCCAGGAGCCGGTCGGCCGCCGCTGCCTCTTGCTAGGACCGAATCCTTTTAGGATTCTAGGGCGCCCCCTTGTCCCCTTTTCCTTATTTCGTTTTCTTTAGTCCTACTCCGTTTATTTTCTAGATCTTTCCTACTCCTATTCTAATTCCTTGTCCTCTACCCCAAGTAAACCCCTCCCCTCCCCAATATAAATACCCAAGCACCCCCCCCCCCCTCTAAACACATCAAATCAAAGCTCTCCTCCACACCGCGCCTTGCACCGCCGCCACGCCGCATCACACCGCGCCCTGCGTCACCGCCGCCGCGCCTCCTCACCCGCGCCGCCGCCCCACACCCCGCGCCGCCGCCGCGCCGCATCACACCGCGCCCTGCGTCACCGCCGCCGCGCCGCCTCACCCGCGCCGCCGCCGCCACACCCGCGCCGCCGCCGCACCTTGCCCACGCCGCCGCCCTATGCCGACGCCGCCGGAGCCCCGTTCACCGGAGACCTCGCCAAGGTAGCCCCGCGCTACATCTATTCTTTTCCTCGGATCGTTTTCTTCTAATCGTTCCGATTCTTTTCTTCTCTAAACCGTTCCGGTTTTCTAGATCAGTTTTTCAATCGGTTTTCTTCTCCAAAACCCTAGATCGGATTCGTTTTCTTCTCCGATTTAGTTGCTTTGGACCGTTCGCCGGACCGTTCGTCCTAACGAACGTGATCACCGGATTCTTCTAGGTTAACGAACGTCCGTTCGTTTAACCGTTCTTCTTTTTCTTTTTGTCGGATTTATTCCGCGATCGCGATCTCAGATCCGATCTTCTTCCTAGTCTATTTTTCCGCTCGTTTATCGGAATCAGGTGATTCAAGCGCCTGGAGTTTCGTCTCGAAACCGCCGTTCCGTCTAATCAACTTGAACAATCTTTTATTATAGTAAAATTTTGACCTAGTTTCAACTTGCTAGAACCGAGTTGTTTTCTTCCGCCGTTTGTTTTTCGTTCTTTCTTTGCAACCGGAGTTCTTAAGTTGAACTATCTGGTTCGTTCTCTTGTTCGAGTTTTACCTGTGCATTAGATGAGTACTTATTGTATGCTTGTTGTTTGTCTGCGATAGATTACCCGGATTACGCCGCTTGTTACTTCGAAACCCTAGGACTCGCGGATCATCAGCAAGGCAAGTAACACTTTGATCATACCTTTTCTACAACCCATGTTTTATTGCATTAGATCAATCCTCACACATTGCATGATTAGGATCTAATTAAATTGTGGGATGGGAAGTACATGAGGCAGTACCTATTACCTGTATTATTATGAAACCTTTGGGAGTTACTCTACGTTTGCGTATATTGCCATGCTATGCTAGTAGACGTGGATTGGGTGAGTGATATCCATGACAGATGTGAGATTGATAATTTTAATGGTTTATCTAAGGTGGCAACTTAAACACACATCTGGGTGGATTGAGGCACCTGATGTCTATCAGGACTTGCCTGTTTTTTTTGGACCGCCACCCAGGCTCAAAGGGATCATAAGATCTTTCATGCTAGAAACTTCCGTGTGCAGCCACAAGCCATTATGGGCTCTGGCATAGTTGACTAAGTTGTGCGAACTCTTACGGGGTGGACTAGCAGATGTAGGGGATGTAGGTGTACCGGTCTACCCCACATGTAAGGTGCTAGTGCTTCTGAAAGACTATGTCTCGGTCATCCGTTTCTCAAACACCATGTAGTGCGAGAAACCAAACGGAGGCGATCGAGTCTTGTGGGGAAAAGTGCGCAACCTCTGCAGAGTAACAAACTAATCATGATTAGCCGTGTCCCCGGTTATGGACAACTTGAGTATCTAGTACTTGAATATCATTGTGAATCTCAACATGTTACTTCTAATTAATGTTATTGGGTTTTAATTATCCTTAATTGGGATTGAGAATGCTGTCAACCATTCTCAATGTTTCACAACCACCATGATAGTTAAATAAATTTATTCCTTTGCAGTAGGGAAAAATTGGCTTTACGCAAAACTGTAACCATAGAGCTTTCCACCAGCCATATATGCATGTAGTATAGCTGTTTCATTCCATTACTCTCTATGTGTTACTTTGCCAGCATATTCCATGTGCTGACCCGTTTTCGGGCTGCAACGTTAATGTTGCAGACTTTTCAGACGACGATTGAGGTGCGTGTAGGTCGTGGTTCTATACTCAGTGATGCCGCTGGAGTTGATGGACCCATTTATCTTCCAAGTCTTCCGCTGTTATCTTTAAAATATGGCCTTAAGTCATATTTATTGTAATAAGTTCTTTTTGAGCCATCGATGTAATAAGTGTGTGATTGAAACTCTGCTATAAAACCTCGATGTACTGTGTGGTGTCAGCATTACTGATCCAGGGATGACACCGTAGCACAGTAGACGTGATCCATTCGGGTCAGGTCGCTACAAAGACCAAACTCATAACTCAAATATTCACCTCCATGATCAGATTGTAGAAACTTAATTTTCTTTTTATGATGATTTTCCTCTTCACTCTGAAATCCTTTGAACTTTTCAAATGTTTCAGACTTATGTTTCATCAAGTAGATATACCCATATCTACTCAAATCATCTGTGTGGGTCAAAAAATAACGATACCCGCCACGAGCATCAACACTCATCGGACTGCATACATCAGTATGTATTATTTCCAATAAGTTTGTTGCTCGCTCCATTGTTCCGGAGAACGGAGTCTTAGTCATCTTGCCCATGAGGCATGGTTCGCAAGCATCAAGTGATTCATAATCAAGTGATTCCAAAAGCCCATCAGCATGGAGTTTCTTCATGCACTTTATACCAATATGACCTAAACGTCAGTGCCACAAATAAGTTGCACTATCATTATTAAACTTATATCTTTTGGCTTCAATACTATGAATATGTGTATCACTACTATCGAGATTCAATAAAAATAGACCACTCATCAAGGGTGCATGACCATAAAAGATATTTCTCATATAAATAGAACAACCATTATTCTCTGATTTAAATGAATAATCGTCTCACATCAAACAAGATCCAGATATAATGTTCATGCTTAACGCTGACAGCAAATAACAATTATTCAGGTCTAATACTAATCCCGAAGGTAGATGTAGAGGTAGCATGCCGACCGCGATCACATCGACTTTGGAACCATTTCCCACGAGCATCTCACCTCGTCCTTAGGCAGTCTTTGCTTAATACGTAGCCCCTGTTTCGAGTTGCAAATATGAGCAACAGAACCAGTATCAAATACTCAGGCGCTACTGTGAGCATTAGTAAGGTACACATCAATAACATGTATATCAAATATACCTTTCACTTTGCCATCCTTCTTATCCACCAAATACTTGAGGCAGTTCCGCTTCCAGTGACCAGTCCCTTTGAAGTAGAAGCACTCAGTCTCAGGCTTAGGTCTAGGACTTGGGCTTCTTCACTTGATCAGCAACTTACTTGCAGTTCTTTTTGAAGTTCCGCTTCTTCCCTTTGCCCTTCTTCTTGAAACTAGTGGTCTTTTTTACCATCAACACTTGATGCTCCTTCTTGATTTCTACCTCCGCAACCTTTAGCATTGTGAAGAGCTCGAGAATTGTCTTATCCATCCCTTGCATATTATATTTCATCACGAAGCTTTTGTAGCTTGGTAGAAGTGATTGAAGAACTCTGTCAATGACACTATCATCAGGAAGATTAACTCACAGTTGAGTCAAGTTGTTGTGGTACCCAGACATTCTGAGTATATGTTCACTGATAGAATTGTTCTCCTCCATCTTGCAGCTATAGAACTTATTGGAGACTTCATATCTCTCAATTCGGGCATTTGCTTGAAATATTAACTTCAACTCCTAGAACATCTCATATGCTCCGTGACGTTCAAAACGTCGTTGAAGTCCCGACTCTAAGCCGTAAAGCATGGCACACTGAACTATCAAGTAGTCATCAGCTTTGCTCTGCCAGACGTTCATAACATCTGGTGTTGCTCCTGCAGCGGGCTTTGCACCCCACGGTGCTTTCAAGACGTAATTCTTCTGTGCAGCAATGAGGATAATCCTCAAGTTACGGGCCCAGTCCGTGTAGTTGCTACCATCATCTTTCAACTATCTTTCTCTAGGAACGCGTTAAAATTCAAAGGAACAGTAGCACGGGTCATTCATCTACAACAACATAGACATGCAAAATACTATCAGGTACTAAGTTCATGATAAATTAAAGTTCAATTAATCATATTACTTAAGAACTCCCACTTAGATAGACATCCCTCTAGTCATCTAAATGATCACGTGATCCATATCAACTAAACCATATCTGATCATCATGTGAGATGGAGAAGTTTTCAATGGTGAACATCACTATGTTGATCATATCTACTATATGATTCACGCTCGACCTTTCGGTCTCAGTGTTTCGAGGCCATATCTGCATATGCTAGGCTCGTCAAGTTTAACCTGAGTATTCTGCTTGTGCAAAACTTGCTTGCACCCGTTGTATGTGAACGTACAGCTTATCACACCCGATCATCACGTGGTGTCTCGGCACGACGAACTATAGCAACAGTGCATACTCAGGGAGAAAAATTATACCTTGAAATTTAGTGAGAGATCATCTTATAATGCTACCGTCGTACTAAGCAAAATAAGATACATAAAAAGATAAACATCACATGCAATCAAAGAAGTGATATGATATGGCCATCATCATCTTGTGCCTTTGATCTCCATCTCCAAAGCATCGGCATGATCACCATCGTCACCGGCTTGACACCTTGATCTCTATCGTAGCATCATTGTCATCTCGCCAACTATTGCTTCTATGACTATCACTACCGCTTAATGATAAAGTAAAGCAATTGCATGGCGATTGCATTTCATACAATAAAGCGACAACCATATGGCTCCTGCCAGTTGCCGATAACTTTGTTACAAAACATGATCATCTCATACAACAATTTATATAATCACGTCTTGACCATATCACATCACAACATGCCCTACAAAAACAAGTTAGGCGTCCTCTACTTTGTTGTTGCAAGTTTACGTGGCTGCTACGGGCTTTAGCAAGAACCGTTCTCACCTACGCATCAAAAACCACAACGATTTTTCATCAAGTGTGCTGTTTGAACCTTCAACAAGGACCGAGCGTGGTCAAACTCAATTCAACTAAAGTTGGAGAAACAGACACCCACTAGCCACCTATGTGCGAAGCACGGCGGTAGAACTTGTCCCATGAATGCGATCATGTAATGTTGGTCTGGGCCGCTTCATCCAACAATACCGCCGAATCAAAGTATGACATGCTGGTAAGCAGTATGACTATTATCGCCCACAATTCTTTGTGTTCTACTCGTGCATATAACATCTACGCATAGACCTGGCTCGGTTGCCACTATTGGGGAACGCATTATTTCAAACAATTCCCTATGATCACGCAAGATCTATCAAGGAGATGCATAGCAACGAGAGGGGAGAGTGTGTCTATGTACCCTCGTAGATCGAAAGCGGAAGCGTTTAGTAACGCAGTTGATGTAGTCGAACGTCTTCGTGATTCAACCAATCAAGTACCGAACGCACGGCACCTCCGCGATTTGCACACGTTCAGCTCGGTGATGTCCCTCGTACTCTTGATCCAGCTGAGGCTGAGGGTGAGTTCCGTCAGTACGACGGTGTGTTGACGGTGATGATGAAGTTACCGGTGCAGGGCTTCGCCTAAGCACTACGAAAATATGAGTGAGGTGTAAAACTATGGAGGGGGGCACTACACACGGCTAAAGATCAACTTGTGTGTCTATGGGATGCCCCCCTCCCCTGTATATAAAGGGGGGAGGAGGAGGCCGGCCAGCCCTAAGGGGCGCGCCCGAGGGGAGGAATCCTACTCCAAGCAGGAATCGGTCCCCCCCTTTCCTAGTCCAAGTAGGAGAAGAAGGAAGGAGAGGGAGAAGGAGAGGGAAAGAGGGGCTGCGCCCCCCTCCCCTAGTCCTATTCGGACTCCCCTTGGGGGAGGCTCTACCTCCTGGCTGCTGCCCTCTCTCTCCCCTAAATCCCACTAAGGCCCTCCGGCACTCCGGTTTTATCCGAAACTATCCGGAACACTTCCGGTGTCCGAATAACATGGTCCAATATATCAATCTTTATGTCTCAACCATTTCGAGACTCCGAACAACCTTCGGTACATCAAATCACATAACTCATAATACAAATCGTCATCGAACATTAGGCGTGCGGACCCTATGTATTCACACATGTACTAAGTTTCCAGTTAATACAATTCTAGCATGAATAATAAACATTTATCATGATATAAGGAAATATAAATAACAACTTTATTATTGCCTCTAGGGCATATTTCCTTCATGATGATACCGATGATCGAATCTCGGGCAAGTAACATACCGATGACAAAGGGAACAACGTATGTTGTTATGCGGTCTGACCGATAAAGATCTTCGTAGAATATGTGGGACCAATATGAGCATCCAGGTTCTGCTATTGGTTATTGACCGGAGACGTGTCTCGGTCATGTCTACATAGTTCTCGAACCCGTAGGGTCCGCACGCTTAAAGTTTCGATGATGGTTATATTATGAGTTTATGAGTTTTGATGTACCGAAGGTTGTTAGGAGTTTCGGATGTGATCACGTACATGACGAGGAGTCTCGAAATGGTCGAGACATGAAGATTGATATATTGGAAGCCTATATTTGGGTATCGGAAGTGTTCCGGGTGAAATCGGGATTTTACCGGAGTACCGAGGGGTTACCGGAACCCCCCGGGGGATTAATGGGCCATAGTGGGCCTTACTGGAGAAGAGGAGAGTCGTCCAGGGCAGGGCCACGCGCCCCTCCCCCCTAGTCCGAATAGGACAAGGAGAGGAGGCGGCGCCCCCCCCCCCTTTCCTTCCTCTCTCCCTTCTCTTTCCCCCTTCTCCTAATGCAACAAGGAAGGGAGGGAGTCCTACTCCCGGTGGGAGTAGGACTCCTCCTGGACGGCCGCACCTCCCCCCCCTGCTACTTTATATACGGGGGCAGGGGCACCCCATAGACACAACAATTGATCGTTTGATCTTTTAGCCGTGTGCGGTGCCCCCCTCCACCATAGTCCACCTCGATAATACTGTAGCGGTGTTAGGCAAAGCCCTGCGTCAGTAGAACATCATCATCATCACCATGCCATCATGCTGACGAAACTCTCCCTCAACACTTGGCTGGATCACAGTTCGAGGGACGTCATCGGGCTGAACGTGTGTTGAACTCGGAGGTGTCGTACATTCGGTACTTGATCGGTTGGATCGTAAAGACGTACGACTACATCAACCGCGTTGTGCTAACGCTTCCGCTTTCGGTCTACGAGGGTACGTGGACAACACTCTCCCCTCTCGTTGCTATGCATTACCATGATCTTGCGTGTGCGTAGGAAATTTTTTGAAATTACTACGTTCCCCAACAGTGGCATCCGAGCCAGGTTTTATGCGTTGATGTTATATGCATGAGTAGAACACAAGTGAGTTGTGGGCGATACAAGTCATACTGCTTACCAGCATATCATACTTTGGTTCTGCGGTATTGTTGGATGAAGCGGCCCGGACCGACATTACGCGTACTGATAACCCACAAGTATAGGGTATCACAACAGTTTTCGAGGGTAAAGTATTCAACCCAAATTTATTGATTCGACACAAGGGGAGCCAAAGAATACTCTCAAGTATTAGCAGCTGAGTTGTCAATTCAACCACACCTAGAAACTTAATATCTGCAGCAAAGTGTTTAGTAGCAAAGTAATATGATAGTAGTGGTAATGGTAGCAAAAGGTAACAGTAGTAAAAGTAATGTTTTTGGTATTTTGTAGTGATGATAGCAATAGCAACGGGAAAGTAAATAAGCGAAGAATAATATATGGAAAGCTCGTAGGCAATGGATCAGTGATGGAGAATTATGCCGGATGTGGTTCATCATGTAACAGTCATAACCTAGGGTGACATAGAACTAGCTCCAGTTCGTTGATATAATGTAGGCATGTATTCCGAACATAGTCATACGTGCTTATGGAAAAGAACTTGCATGACATCTTTTGTCCTACCCTCCCGTGGCAGCGGGGTCCTTACGGAAACTAAGGGATATTAAGGCCTCCTTTTAATAGAGAACCGGAACAAAGCATTAACACATAGTGAATACATGAACTCCTCAAACTACGATCATCACCGGTAAGTATCCCGATTATTGTCACTTCGGGGTTAACGGATCATAACACATAATAGGTGACTATAGACTTGCAAGATAGGATCAAGAACACTCATATATTGATGAAAACATAATAGGTTCAGATCTGAAATTGTGGCACTCGAGCCCTAGTGACAAGCATTAAGCATAGCAAAGTCATAGCAACATCAATCTCAGAACATAGTGGACACTAGGGATCAAACCCTAACAAAACTAACTCGATTACATGATAGATCCCATCCAACCCATCACCGTCCAGCAATCCTACGATGGAATTACTCACGCATGGCGATGAGCATCATGAGATTGGTGATGGAGGATGGTTGATGATGACGATGGCGACGGATTCCCCACTCCGGAGCCCCGAACGGACTCCAGATCAGCCCTCCCAAGAGGTTTTCGGGCTTGGCGGCGGCTCTGTATCGTAAAACGCGATGATTTCTTCTTTCTAGTTTTTTTCTCATCGAAACTCAATATATGGAGGTGGAGTTGGAGTCGGAGAGGCAACAGGGGGCCCACGAGGTAGGGGGCGCGCCCCCCACCCTCGTGGCAAGGTGGTGGGCCCCTAGCCTTCATCTTTGGCAGGTATTTTTCTTATTTTCTGAAAAGTGGCTCCGTGAAGTTTCAGGTCATTCTGAGAACGTTTGCTCCTGCACATAAATAACACCATGGTAATTCTACTGAAAACAGCGTCAGTCCGGGTTAGTTCCATTCAAATCATGCAAGTTAGAGTCCAAAACGAGGGCAAAAGTGTTTGGAAAAGTAGATACGTTGGAGACGTATCAACTCCCCCAAGCTTAAACCTTTGCTTGTCCTCAAGCAATTCAGTTGACAAACTGAAAGTGATAAAGAAAAACTTTTACAAACTCTGTTTGCTCTTGTTGTTGTAAATATGTAAAGCCAGCATTCAAGTTTTCAGCAAAGATTATAACTACCACATTTGCAATAACGCTCAGGTCTCGAGTTACTCATATCAATAGCATAATCAACTAGCGAGCCATAATAATAAATCTCGGATGACAACATTTTCTCAAAACAATCATAATATAATATAACAAGATGGTATCTCGCTAGCCCTTTCTGAGACCGCAAAACATAAATGCAGAGCACCTTTAAAGACCAAGGACTGACTAGACATTGTAATTCATGGTAAAAGAGATCCACTCAAGTCATACTCAATGTAAACTAACAGTAATGAATGCAAATGACAGCAATGCTCTCCAACTGGTGCTTTTTAATTAGAGGAGGATGACTCAACATAAAAGTAAACAGATAGGCCCTTCGCAGAGGGAAGCAGGGATTTGTAGAGGTGCCAGAGCTCGGTTTTGAAATAGAGGTTGATAATATTTTGAGCGGTATACTTTCATTGTCAACATAACAACCAAGAGATGGCAATATCTTCCATGCTACACACATTCTAGGCGGTTCCCAAACAGAATGGTAAAGTTTATAATCCCCCTTCCACCAACAAGCATCAATCCATGGCTTGCTCGAAACAACGAGTGCCTCCAACTAACAAGAGTCCCAGGGGGAGTTTTGTTTGCAATTATTTTGATTTAGTTTGCATAAAGCATGGGACTGGGCATTGATGTCTACTACACAACCTTCTTCTTGTAGACGTTGTTGGGCCTCCAAGTGTAGAGGTTTGTAGGACAGTAGCAAATTTCCCTCAAGTGGATGACCTAAGGTTTATCAATCCATAGGAGGCGTAGGATGAAGATGGTCTCTCTCAAGCAACCCTGCAACCAAATAACAAAGAGTCTCTTGTGTCCCCAACACACCCAATACAATGGTAAATTGTATAGGTGCACTAGTTAGGCGAAGAGATGGTGATACAAGTGGTATATGGATGGTAGATAAAGGTATTTGTAATATGAAAATATAAAAACAGCAAGGTAACTAATGATAAAAGTGAGCGTAAACAGTATTGCAATGATAGGAAATAAGGCCTAGGGTTCATACTTTCGCTAGTGTAAGTTCCCTCAACAATACTAACATAATTGGATCACATAACTATCCCTCAACATGCAACAAAGAGTCACTCCAAAGTCACTAATAGCGGAGAACGAATGAAGAGATTATGGTAGGGTACGAAACCACCTCAAAGTTATTCTTTCCAATCAATCCGTTGGGCTATTCCTATAAGTGTCACAAACAGCCCTAGAGTTCGTACTAGAATAACACCTTAAGACACAAATCAACCAAAACCCTAATGTCACCTAGATACTCCAATGTCACCTCAAGTATCCGTGGGTATGATTATACGATATGCATCACACAATCTCAAATTCATCTATTCAACCAACACAAAGGACCTCAAAGAGTGCCCCAAAGTTCTACCGGAGAATCACGACGAAAACGTGTGCCAACCCCTATGCATAGGTTCATGGGCGGAACCCGCATGTTGATCACCAAAACATACGTCAAGTGAATCACGTTGTATCCCATTGTCACCACAGATATGCACGGCAAGACATACATCAAGTGTTCTCAAATCTTTAAAGACTCAATCCGATAAGATTACTTCAAAGGGGAAACTCAATCCATTACAAGAGAGTAGAGAGGGGAAGAAACATCATAGGATCCAAATATAATAGCAAAGCTCGCGATACATCAAGATCGTATCATCTCAAGAACACGAGAGAGAGAGAGAGAGAGATCAAACACATAGCTACTAGTACATACCCTCAGCCCCGAGGGAGAACTACTCCCTCCTCGTTATGGAGAGCACCGGGATGATGAAGATGGACACCGGAGAAGGATTACCCCCTCTGGCAGGGTGCCGGAACAGGTCTAGATTGGTTTTCGGTGGCTACGGAGGCTTCTGGCGGTGGAACTCCCGATCTATTGTGCTCATGGGTGTTTTTAGGGTATATGGAGATATATAGGCGGAAGAAGTACGTCAGGGGGGGCACGAGGGGCTCACGAGGGTGCAGGGCGCGCTCGGGGGGTGGCGCGCCCCCCTGCCTCGTGACCTCCTCGCAGATCCCCCGGCGTGCACTCCAAGTCTTCTGGGCTTCTCTCCTTCCAAAAATGAGTTCCGTGAAGTTGCAGGTCAATTGGACTCCGTTTGATTTTCCTTTTCTTCAAAACCCTAAAACAGGGTAAAAACAGAAACTGGCACTGGGCTCTGGGTTAATAGGTTAGTCCCAAAAAATGATATAAAAGTGTATAATAAAGCCCATAAACATTCAAAACAGTAGATAATATAGCATGGAGCAATCAAAAATTATAGATACGTTGGAGACGTATCAGCATCCCCAAGCTTAATTCCTGCTCGTCCTCGAGTAGGTAAATGATAAAAACAGAATTTTGATGCGGAGTGCTACTTGGCATAATTTTAATGTAATTCTTCTTAATTGTGGTATGAATATTCAGATCCGAAAGATTCAAGACAAAAGTTCATATTGACATAAAAATGATAATAATTCAAGCATACTAACTAATCAATTATGTCTTCTCAAAATAACATGGCCAAAGAAAGTTCATCCCTACAAAATCATATAGTTTAGTCATGTTTCATTTTCGTCACACAAGAATGCTCTCATCATGCACAACCCTGATGACAAGCCAAGCAATTGTTTCATACTTTAGTAATCTCAAACTCATAAACTTTCACGCAATACATGAGCGCGAGCCATGTATATAGCACTATGGGTGGAATAGAATAATGAGGGGGTTATGTGGAGAGGACAAAAAGGAGAAAGTCTCACATCAACGAGGATAATCAATGGGCTATGGAGATGCCCACCGATTGATGTTAATGCAAGGAGTAGGGATTGCCATGCAACGGATGCACTAGAGCTATAAATGTACGAAAGCTCACAAAAGAAACTAGTGGGTGTGCATCCAACTTGCTTGCTCACGAAGACCTAGGGCACTTGAGGAGGCCCATTGTTGGAATATACCAGCCAAGTTCTATAATGAAAAATTCCCACTAGTATATGAAAGTGATAACATGAGAGACTCTCTACTATGAAGATCATGGTGCTACTTTGAAGCACAAGTGTGGTAAAAGGATAGTAACATTGTCCCTACTCTCTTTTTCTCTCATTTTTTTGGGCCTTTCCTTTTTTTATGGCCTTTCTCTTTTTTTGGGGGGCCTTCTCTTTTTTATGGCCTTTCTCTCTCTTTTTTTATTCCTCACTTGGGACAATGCTCTAATAATGATGATCATCACACTTCTATTTATTTACAACTCAATGATTACAACTCGATACTAAAACAAAGATGACTCTATATGAATGCCTCCGGCGGTGTACCGGGATATGCAATGAACCAAGAGTGACATGTATGAAAGAATTATGAACGGTGGCTTTGCCACAAATACTACGCCAACTACATGATCATGCTAAGCAATATGACAATGATGAATGTGTCATGATGAACGGAATGGTGGAAAGTTGCACGGCAATATATCTCGGAATGGCTATGGAAATGCCATAATAGGTAGGTATGGTGGCTGTTTTAAGGAAGATATAAGGAGGTTTATGTGTGACAGACCGTATCATATCACGGAGCTTGGATGCACCGACGAAGTTTGCACCAACTCTCAATGTGAGAAAGGGCAATGCACGGTACCGAAGAGGCTAGCAAGGATGGAAGGGCGAGAGTGTGTATAATCCATGGACTCAACATTAGTCATAAAGAACTCACATACTTATTGCAAAAATCTACAAGTCATCAAAAACCTCGGGACTACGTGCATGCTCCTAGGGGGATAGATTGGTAGGAAAAGACCATCGCTCATCCCCGACCGCCACTCATAAGGAAGACAATCAAATAACACCTCATGTTTCAAATTTGTTACACAACGTTTACCATACGTGCATGCTACGGGACTTGCAAACTTCAACACAAGTATTCCTCAAATTCACAACTACTCAACTAGCATGACTTTGATATTATTACCTCCATATCTCAAAACAATCATCAAGCATCAAACTTCTCTTAGTATTCAATACTCTATATGAAAGTTTTATTATTCTTGGATGCCTAGCATATTAGGATTATTTAAACAAATTACCATGCTATTTAAGACTCTTAAAATAATATAAGTGAAGCATGAGAGTTCATCTATTTCTTCAAAATAAAACTACCACCATGCTCTAAAAGATATAAGTGAAGCACTAGAGCAAATGACAAACTACTCCGAAAGATATAAGTGAAGATCAAATGAGTAGTCAAATAATTATGAAACTATGTGAAGACTCTCTAACATTTAATAATTTCAGATCTTGGTATTTTATTCAAACAGCAAGTAAAGCAAAATAAAATGACATTCTAAGAATGGCAAACATCATGTGAAGAAGCAAAAACTTAGGATCAACCAAAACTAACCAATAGTTGTTGAAGAAGAAAAGTGGGATGCCAACTGGGGCATCCCCAAGATTGAGCTTTTGTGTCTCCTTAATTCCTCTCATATCACAGTCTCCCTAAATCTCAAAATCTTCATCCACACAAAACTCAACAAGGACTCGTGAGATAAGTTAGTATAAACCATTGCAAAAACCTTATCATACTCTACTTTAGCAAATCACTAAAATTATTGTTCAACATTGCATACTAAATGCCTCTGCATATTTAATAGTCCTATCCTCAAATAGAATCATTAAAGAAGCAACCATATGTAAACAAAGCAAACATAACAGCAATCTGCCTAAACAGGATAGTCTGTAAAGAATGCTGCAACATCCATACTTCCCTAGGTCCAAAAATTATGAAAGAAAATTCCCACTGTAGTAAATTTATCATATCTTAATATGCAAAAGGTTTCAACATTTTATCACATTTTGAATTTTCTAGGGAATTATTGCAACAGCGGTAAACTTTCTGTTTTCAAACAGCAACATGTGGACTTCTAAAATAGGCTTAGTAAAGGCTATCAATGCCACTTTTATTGAAATAAACGATGCAAAACATTGTTCTAAGTAACATCAAGCAAATCATAACAAAATAAATTGACGCTCCAAGCAAAACACATATCATGTGGTAAATAAAAATATAGTTCCAAGTAAAGTTACCGATGAACGGAAACGAAAGAGGGGATGCCTTCCGGGCATCCCCAAGCTTAGGCTCTTGGTTTTCCTTGAATATTACCTTGGGGTGCCTTGGGAATCCCCAAGCTTAGGCTCTTTCCACTCCTTATTCCATAATCCATCGAATCTTTACCCAAAACTTGAAAACTTCACAACACAAAACTTAACAGAAAACTCGTAAGCTCCGTTACTATAAGAAAATAAATCACCACTTCAAGGTACTGTAATGAACTCATTCTTTATTTATATTGGTGTTAAACCTACTGTATTCCAACTTCTCTATGGTTTATAAACTATTTTACTAGCCATAGATTCATCAAAATAAGTAAACAACACGTGAAAAACAGAATCTGTCAAAAACAGAATAGTCTGTAGTAATCTGGATCAAACATATACTTCTGGAACTCATAAAATTCTCAAATAATTTGCTGGACCTGAGGAATTTATCTATTAATCATCTGCAAAAATAATTAACTAAATAGCACTCTCCAAATAAAAATGGCAGCAATTCTCATGAGCGCTAAAGTTTCTGTTTATTTGCCGATCTGAAATGGTATAAATTGACAGCACACTAACCATTGATACTTATGAGTTCTTGATCTGTAATCCAGTGGTGTCGTGAAGCTGCCAACTCCTTCACAATGTCATTTCCTGCCATGTCTTGACCTGAACAATACCATATTGTGTTAATGCAAATTTAAACTGTGTCACTTTATTCGTCAATAAGAAATGTGATGAATTGTCAGCACTGGTACATTTATGTGCAAAACCTGTCATCTGTCTGCTTGTTTATCTTTCAGAGTGAGGAAGATATAAGTGTTGAACAAGCGCAGTCTCATCATCTTGCTCAGCTGCTTGCGCTGCAGCTCCCCAGCAGTGCTAACCTTTCTTGAACTCTATTGAAGTGCTGTTGTTTTGTATATTATTTTGTCGACGTGTTTATTTGCACTGGTGGCGATATTTGATGCCCAGTGTATGTAATCTGCTGTCTGCTTGTGCTTCATTATCATAGTGGCGAACTTTGATGCCCAGTGGATGTAATATGCCGTAATTTCTTTATTGTATAGTATAGGTTTTTTCTTATTCACGATGGTGCAGTTATTTTACTGTATATATCATGTCTTCGCAGTAAACCGGCCAAACCGTAAAATTACGGTACATAATCGGGCCGTCATGCAATCACGATGTAGGTTGGGCCTGAAACGTGTCGATCAGCTCACGGGCCGGCAGCAGCCCGAAATGAACCCCGGCCCATGATTGTGTGAATCAAATCACGGGCTTTTAACAGGCCAAAATTGTCTGGGTCCTTGTTTGGCCCAATCAGATATCGGCTGCGAGCAGGCCGGATGCATACCGGGCCATAGTTAGGCCCAACTATATGGTGGGCTTTCAATAGGCCGAAATTAATATAGGGCCGAAATGTTAAACGGGCCCTTAACAGGCCAAAACTAATATCAGGCCGAATTACTAAGTGGGCCTTTAGCAAGTGGGCCCAAAAGCATAGTGTCCAGTTGACGGGCCGAATCTGATATGGGCCATAATTGAGCCCAAAGCCTCTTAAAGGGTCGGACCTGATCTGGGCCGTAATTTGGCCCAGAACGTGGTAGGCTTTTAATGGGCCGGATCTCATATGGGCCACTATTAGGCCCGGAGCGTGGCAGGCCATTAATGGACCGGATCAAATATGGGCCGGCATTTGGCCCAAAACATGGCAGCCAGTTAATGGGCCGGCCTACTAGAGTCCTCAAAATCTTGTGGGCCTACAGCTAGGCCGGCCCATTAATGTCGGCGAAATCCCATGGGCCTTTAGCTAGGCCGGCCCATTATGACCCGCAAGAATCTTGTGGGCCTTTACCTGGGCCGGCCCATTATGGCACAAAAAAATCTTGTGGGCCTTTACCTGGGCTGGCCCATTATGGCCCGTAAAATCTTGTGTGCCTTTAGCTGGGCCAGCCCATTATGGTCTGCAAAATTTCATGGGCCTTTAGCTGGGCTGGCCCATTATGGTCCGCAAAATCTTGTGGGCCTCTAGTTGGGCCGGCCCATTTAAACTTGTTGGGTCGTGCCACGTGTCGACATATCATAGGCGCCTTCTGTCCAGTGAGTGGATGACATCTGTCCCGACGATGAGCCGACACGTGTTTCCTCTAGCCAATGATGATTTTACACGTGGAAAATCCCCATTGGTCGGGCTGTTAACGGGTTATCGGATCCAAAACCCGACCCGATAGCTTAACGGCGTTCCATTACGGTGGATGCCACGTGTCGGTCACCCTTGACGAAAGCACTTCTGTGACGCGCGATTTATCGTCATGGAAGTGGACACTTCCGTGATGATAATTTTGGTAATGTCATGGAACACTTCTACGACAGCACAGGTATGACTATCTTGATTCTGTCATAAATTTGTCATGGATGTACATGCATGACAAAAAAAGCGACCTACTGTGACAAACATGTATCATCACGGAAGTGTATTTTTTTTGTAGTGAGTCCACCTCGATAATACTGTAGCGGCGCTTAGGCGAAGCCCTGCGTCCGTAGAACATCTTCATCGTCACCACGCTGTCGTGCTGATGAAACTCTCCCTCAACACTCGGCTGGATCGGAGTTCGGGGGACGTCATCGGGCTGAACATGTGCTGAACTCGGAGGTGCCGTACGTTCGGTACTTGATCGGTCGGATCATGAAGACGTGCGAATACATCAACCGCGTTGTGCTAACACTTCCGCTTTTGGTCTACGAGGGTACGTGGACAACACTCTCCCCTCTCGTTGCTATGCATCACCATGATCTTGCGTGTGCGTAGGAAATTTTTTGAAATTACTACGTTCCCTAACACATCATACCTAGTTCAATCTCGTTACCGGCAAGTCTCTTTACTCGTTTCGTA
Organism: Triticum urartu; assembly: GCF_056163025.1. Lineage (NCBI taxonomy): Eukaryota > Viridiplantae > Streptophyta > Magnoliopsida > Poales > Poaceae > Triticum > Triticum urartu. Next base: position 85,668,704 of record NC_141875.1, read on the forward strand.
ATGCATCATCCCGCAACTAACTCATTAGTCACATTGCTTGCAAGGCTTATAGTGATGTGTATTACCAAGAGGGCCCATAGATACCTTTCCGACAATCGGAGTGACAAATCCTAATCTCGATCTATGCTAAATCAACAAACACCATCGGAGACACCTGTAGAGCATCTTTATAGTCACCCAGTGACGTTGTGACGTTTGATAGCACACAAGGTGTTCCTCCGGTATTCGGGAGTTGCATAATCTCATAGTCATAGGAGCATGTATAAGTCATGAAGAAAGCAATAGCAATAAAACTAGACGATCAAAATGCTAAGCTAACGGATGGGTCTTGTCCATCACATCATTCTCTAATGATGTGATCCCGTTCATCAAATTACAACACATGTCCATGGCTAGGAAACTTAACCATCTTTGATTAACGAGCTAGTCAAGTAGAGGCATACTAGGGACACTATGTTTGTCTATGTATTCACACATGTACTAAGTTTCCGGTTAATAAAATTCTAGCATGAATAATAAATATTTATCATGATATAAGGAAATATAAATAACAACTTTATTATTGCCTCTAGGGCATATTTCCTTCAGGCCAAGGGGCCCACTACCCACCATGGCGTGCCTAGAGGGGGTGCGCGCCTTGGTGCCTAGTGAGCACCTGGGTGTCCTCCTTTGGTATTTTTTCTCTAATATTTATTATATAATCCAAAATAATTCTCCATGAAATTTTAGCTCATTTGGAGATGTGCAAAATAGGTATCTCCGACATAACTTTTTCAGGTCCAGAATTCCAGCTGCCGGTATTCTCCCTCTTTGTGTAAACGTTGCATATTATGAGAGAAAATGCATTAGAATTACTCCGCAAAGTGTTATAATGCATAAAAACACTATAAATATTAGTAGGAAAACATGATGCAAAATGGACGTATCACCATCTTGCTTAAGGCGTTTCTCCGTTCTTTATGAACTTAATACTCTATATGCATGTTGGATAGTGGTCGATGTGTGGAGTAATAGTACTAGGTGCAGGCAGGAGTCGGTCTACTTGTCTCGGACGTGATGCCTATATACATGATCATTGCCTTGAATATCATCATAATTATGCGCTTTTCTATCAGTTGCCCAACAGTAATTTGTTTACCCACCGTATGCTATGTTCAAGAGAGAAGCCTCTAGTGAAAACTATGGCCCTCGGGTCTATATTTATCATATATTAAAATCTAAAAATACATTGCTGCAATATATTTACCATTATTTTATTTTGTGTTTTTTTATCTATCTATCACTATGAAATTTTATCCTTGCAATTAACTAGCAAGGGATTGACAACCCCTTGATTGTATTGGATGCAAGAATTTATTATTCTGTGTGCAGGTGTTGTTCACGAGGTCTTGTGTGGTTCTCCTACTGGATTGGTAACATTAGTTCTTAACTGAGGGAAATACTTATCTCTATTATACTACATCATCCTCTCCTCTTCGAGGAGATACCAACGCAGCCCACAAGTAGCAGGAAGAATTCCTGGCGCCGTTGCCAGGGAGATGTCACCAAAGCCTATCAAGCACCATCGCATAAACTTTCATCTCCTTGCATTTACTTTCATTTGCCATTTGCCTCTCATTTTTATCTCCCTTACTTCTAAAATGTTTTCACAAAAATACAAAAATATTTTTTGTTTGTCTTTTTTGCTTGTTTGCTTGCTTTGTCGCGATGTCTCAAGAAAATACACAGTTGGGTGACTTTTCCAATATTAACGATAATGATTTTATTAGTACTCCAATTGCTCCTCCAGCCACTAGTGCGGAGTCTTGTGATATTAATGCCACTTTGCTAAATCTTATTATGAAAGAACAACTTTCTGGTAGTCCTAGTGAAGATGTTGCATCCCATCTTAACACTTTCATTAAATTGTGTGATATGCAAAATAAAAAAGATGTGGATAATGATATTGTCAAATAAAAATTATTTCCGTTCTCACTGTGAGATTGTGCTAAAACTTAGTTTTCATCCTTGCCACAAAATAGTATTGGTTCTTGGGATAAGTGTAAGGATGCTTTTATTACCAAGTATTTTCCTCCCGCAAATTATTTGTCTTAGAAATAAAATTATGAATTTTAAGAAACTTGAGCATGAAAATGTTGCCCAATCTTGGGGGAGGATGAAATTAATGATAAGAAATTGCCCCACTCATGGTTTAAGTTTATGGATGATTATACAATTTTTTATACGGGATTGAACTTTGTTTCTAGAAATCTTTTAGATTCTACCGCGGGGAGTACCTTTATGGAAATCACCCTAGGAGAAGCTACAAAATTCCTTGATAATATTATGGTAAATTATTCACAATGGCATAATGAAGGAACTCCCACTGGTAAAAAGGTGAATTCTGTTGAAGAAATTAATACTTTGAATGATAAAGTAGATGCGCTTATGAAAATGGTTGCTAGTAAGAGTGCTCATATTGATCCTAATGGTGTGTCATTTGGGGAAATCCCAACGCAGCTCACAAGTAGCAGTGGGCTGGGGAGAGGGCGGCGGTCGTTGGAGGCGTCGTCTTCGGCGGCGGCGGCGGCAATCTCGGCGAGGTACCATTCCTCGCCATACCTGGCCATATATCCGTCGAGGCGGCGAAAATGACGCTTGGGCGTGTCTAACGTCGTCATGGAGTGGTCGAGGGCCCAGGTGTATGCCAGGTCTGGGTCCGTTGTGATGTGTGGCGGTGGGACGTCGGAGTCCACGAACTGGGATCGGCGTGCGGCGTTGCACCGGTCCCACCGGTGCTGCTCCCGGTCAGCGTACTCCTACGCCGTCATGGCACTCCGGGATGACGATGATGAGGAGGAGCCACCGCAGAGGTAGTGTAGAATGTGCCCATGCACCTTGGGTAGGTGGGGTGGTGGCTAGTGGCGTTCCTCCTTGACGACGCAGCGAGGCGGCGGCGAGGGGCGCTCCACCTTCATGACGCGTCGGGAGGCGACGAGAGCCGCTCTTCCTTCACGGTGCACTGGGGCGGCGGGGAGAGCCGCTCTTCCTTCACGCGGTGGCGGAGAGCATGGAAGGGATGCTGGCTCTAGCTTCACACGGAGGAGCGCCCCGATGGCGGAGTCGGGCCGTTGGTGTGGATGACGGAGTGACAGAGCATCAGCTCCACCTGCTCCTTGAACTCCACGTCGGTGCCGGCGTAGACTTGGCCCGGCACCGCTGGCGCGGACTGCGGGGGCGGCGGTTGCTGGTCCTCCTTGTCACCGGAGGAGATGACGATCTTCGCCTACGTCGAGTCGTCGTCAGCGGACGAGGATGATAGCCCCGGAGTCCGAGGGCAGCGTCTCCACGGGCCGCCAGATCCCGCCCCAAAACCGCATGCCGGCGCCGACGGCCAGGACTTGCCCATCACCAGAGATGTGGAGGGGGTGTGGCGATGAGGAGGAGGAGGAGCGCGGTTTAAATAGCCGTGGTCAGGCCATGCGAAGGGCCGGTCAGCCGCTTCAGTGCGGCGCATCGGCCGAAGTTGGTTCCACGGGAACCTGCGTCCGCATTGAAGCGGCGGCTACCGAGAGGACGCGTTGGTCAGTGTCGCCCTCCCTCCCTCCCTCAGGTCACATCGCGGCATCAAGGCCTCCCTCCGTGTAGTCTGTGCCGACATGAATGCGGCGTGGTAAGCGGCGCGTGCAACAGCAAGAAAGCGCGGGAGGGGCGGGTAACGGGTTTTTGGTGGGCTAGAGCAGTCAGAAGCGGGCTTGGGAGCTGTACGAACTCCCGCAAATCTCCCCCATTTTTGTCTCTGATTTGCGGGAGAAATCGCGTCCGGATCTCTCCGTGGACCGATACAGGTCGATGTTGGATTGTAACGCCCCGAGACCAATGTGCCCGGTGTCTTCCAGTTATTCGCTGTTGTTGTCTTGTCATTTTCTTGCGTGTCATGCATTTCATATCATTTCATCACGTGCATCGCATTTGCATACATGTTCGTCTCATGCGTCCGAGCTTTTTCCCCATTATCTGTTTTGCATTCCGGCGCTCCTATGTCCTTCGGTGTCCCCTTTTGCCTCTTTTCGTGTGCGGGTGTTAAATATTCTCGGATTGGACCGAGACTTGCCAAGTGACCTTGGTTTACTACCGGTATACCGCCTGTCAAGTTTCGTGCCATTTGGACTTCGTTTGATACTCCAACGGTTAACCGAGGGACCGAAAAGGCCTCGTGTGTGTTGCAGCCCAACACCCCTCCAAAGTGACCCAAAACCCACCTAAACCCCCTCCATCATCTAGGCCGTTCGATCATGATCAGGTGGCCGCAAACCGCATCTCATTTGGACTCTCCTAGCTCCCTCTACCTATATATATGTGGCTCTCCCCGAATTTTTCACGGATGAACCCTAACACCCGGTCCTCTCGCGCCGCCGGACATGTCCGCCCGCCGGCGGACGCGTCCACCCCTCCGCCATGTCGCCCCGGCCAACCGGGAGGCGACACGTCACCGCCTCCGCCGCCTCAGCCAACCGCGCGCCACCACCTCACCGCCCTCTCTCTCCTCCCACCGTGGGCCCGAGGAGACCCAGATCCGGCCCGCCCGGGCCCAGATCTCGCGCCCGAGCGCCGCCCGTGCCCGCGTCTCCTTTCCCGCCGGCCGCCGCCGTTCACCGCCACACTCCGCCGCCCGCGCCGGCTCGGCCCCGACGCCGCATCGCCGCCCCGTCGCCCGCATCCGCGAGCCGCCTCCGGCCAGCTGCGCCGCCCGGCTCCTCCTCGTCGGCGTTTGTCGGCGCCTCGCCGCCACAAGCTCCGGCCACCTCGCGCCCCTCGTCGGCGTCCTCCTACCTCGCCGGAATCCGCTCCAGTCGGATCAGGTAGCTGGGTGGATGAGATCCACCAGCTCTCCGAACCAAACACCGTGCCCCGCGCCCTGGGTCGCCTCGTCCCGCATCCCTCGATCCCGTTGACTTTTCGCGAGGGTATAAATCTGCTAAGTCCCCAGTATTTTCGGGCATTTTCATCGCATCATAACTTTGCATCCGTAGCTCCGTTTTGGGCGTGTAGCATATCAAATTGTTCGCCTCGACGAGTACTTCATTTCATCTCATTGCATCATGTTCATTTGAGCTCATCTTGATGCCCTAAATGATGTTGGAAGAGTGCTAGTTTCTGTTAGTTTCCGATTCATATCAGTAATTGGACATTTGTCATTTTTGCCATGATTGATGTGTGCCTCCTGTGAACTTGAGCCCTACATGTGTTTTGAAGTATGCCATGCCATCTTTACAGGGGTGTATGCCATGTATTTTTATGATCTTTGTGGTGACTAGCACAAGCATGTAAAGTAGCCCTCGTGATATTGTTGTTTTCAGGGACTTAGAATTTCATTAAGTCCTTTTCCTGCTATAATTTTTATGCCATGTATTCATGTTGCTACAGAGTGATCCATGCCTCTTTCGAGCATGATCAGTAAGGATGTTTTGTAGATATTGTGGTGCTCTACCCATCCATGTCTTTGTTTGCAATTATTGAGCAGCCTAGCTGGAGTCAATCGAGCTCTACTTTTGCTATAAAATATTCCTCGCAGAATGTTTACATGTTAAGCAATTTTGCCGAGATTGTTGTAATTTATCCATGCATGCTATGATGTTCTTCTTGCCATGTTTAGCTTCTATGCCATGTCTACTTGCTAGGTGTATGCTTAGTTTGTCATGCAATGCCTTGTGGTGAGTGCATCGAGCTCGTAAACATGCCTACTTAATATCTGTTTTGCCATGTTCCAGTTTTCTGCTAATTCTGAATCTGTTAACGATATTGCTATGTTCACATGGATGCCATTGTATTTTCTGATCCCTTTTGGCTTATGGTCAGTAAGGGACTTTTGTTGTATGCTTTGAGTAGCTTCTTGCCATGCCTTGCTTTGCTATGATATGTTCCTCTAGCATATAGTTATCTTGCTCTAAACATTGCTTCCTGATGTTAAATTCCTGACTTGATGTTATTTTCACTAAGTCTGTAACCTGATATCTTTTGCACTTTTGTCATGCTTGTTTGAACCTGCTATTGAGTGATTTAGCCGTAGCTCAGTGTTCATCTTTTGTCAAGCATCTTAAGTGGATCCCTGCCATGTGTTTTGTTGCTATGTTAGAGTGTTGTAGCTTGTTGTTCTTGATGCATTTAGATGGTCTCGTGCTATTAATCACAGATCGGTGCCATATTTGTTTTGCTTGCCATTTGCAAACCGTGCATCTGATTCTGATGATCTTTATATCGATTTCGACCGAAATCATCTCCTATTTCTAGTGGCACTCTTGGTTTTCCAAGTTGAGGCCAGGTTCAATCTTTCCTTTCCGAAACATGCATATGCATCGCATATCACATCCCGCATATCATGCCATGTTTTGCATCATGTTGCTTGCGCATTGCACCGTGGTTGATTGTGTTCTTGCTTTGGGTAGAGCCAGGAGACGAGTTCGTGTTCGAGGTTCCCTTTGAGTACGCTTTCGAGGATCAAGCTTCTGTCTTCTCGGAGAACTTTGCAGGCAAGATGACCATACCCTCGAAATCACTTCTATCTTTGCTTGCTAGTTGCTCGTTCTATTGCTATTCATATGCCGCGATACCTACCACTTGCTTTATCATGCCTCCCATATTGCCATGTCAAACCTCTAACCCACCTTGTCCTAGCAAATCGTTGTTTGGCTATGTTACCGCTTTGCTCAGCCCCTCTTAGCTGCTAGTTGCAGGTGAAGATTGGAGTTTGTTCCTTGTTGGAACATGTTCTTTGTTGGGATATCACAATATCTCTTATTTAATTAATGCATCTATATACTTGGTAAAGGGTGGAAGGCTCGTCCTTATGCCTGGTGTTTTGTTCCACTCTTGTCGCCCTAGTTTCCGTCATACCGGTGTTATGTTCCTTGATTTTGCGTTCCTTACACGGTTGGGTAATAATGGGAACCCCTTGACAGTTCGCCTTGAATAAAACTTCTCCAGCAAGGCCCGACATTGGTTTTACCATTTGCCACCTAGCCTTTTTCTTTCCCTTGGGTCAGCCAACCCAAGGGTCATCTTTATTTTTAACCCCCCCCCCAACCTGAGCGATGTCCGGCGCCCCCTGGGCAACCAGGGTTTATGCCAACCCGACGTCTTGCTCATCCGGTGTGCCCTGAGAACGAGATATGTGCAGCTCCTATCGGGATTTGTCGGCACATCTGGGTGGCTTTGCTGGTCTTGTTTTACCATTGTCGAGATGTCTTGTAACCGGGATTCCGAGTCTGATCAGATTGTGTTGGGAGAAGGAATATCCTTCGTTGACCGTGAGAGCTTGTGATGGGATAAGTTGGGACACCCCCCCCAGGGTTTTGAACTTTCGAAAGCCGTGCCCGCGGTTATGGGCAGATGGGAATTTGTTAATGTCCGGTTGTAGAGAACTTGACACTTGACTTAATTAAAATACATCAACCGCGTGTATAGCCGTGATGGTCTCTTTCCGGTGGAGTCCGGGAAGTGAACACGGTGTCGGAGTTATGATTGACGTAGGTTGTTCTAGGATCACTTCTTGATCATAGTTTCTCGAACGTGCTTTGCCTTCTCTTCTTGCTCTTTTTTGCGTATGTTAGCCACCATATATGCTAGTGCATGCTGCAGCTCCACCTCATACATTTTACCCTTCCTATAAGCTTAAATAGTCTTGATCGCGAGGGTTTGAGATTGCTGAGTCCCCGTGACTCATAGATTACTTCCAAAACCAGCTTGCAGGTGCTGATGATATCGTGCAGGTGACGCAACCGAGCTCAAGGAGGAGCTAGATGAAGACCTTGTTTGTTATGTTGTTCCATTTCCAGTTGATCAGTAGAGGAGCCCAGTTGGGGCGATCGGGGATCTGTAGCATTAGGGGTAGTCTTCTTTTATTTTGGTTCCGTAGTCGGACCGTGATTGTATCTGGTTGATCGTAATGCTTTATTCATGTATTGTGTGATGTGGCGATTGTAAGCCAACTATGTATCCCTTTCCTTATTCATTACATGGGGGTGTGAAGATTACCTCTCTTGCGACATTGCCTACAATGCGGCTATGCCTCTAAGTCGTGCTCCAACACGTGGGAGATATAGCCGCATCATGGGTGTTATAAGTTGGTAATCAGAGCCATCCCCGACTTAGGAGCCCCCTGCTTGATAGAATCGTTGGCGTTGTTGAGTCTAGAAAAATGTTTTGAGTCATTTAGGATTATATATCGGAGAGTAGGATTCTTTTTACTCCTCGGTCCCTTCGTCGCTCTGGTGAGGCATCCTGACGTAGAGTTTTGACTCTTCTCTTCTCAAATTTCACTAAAAAAAATTAGGATGACGCGTGTATCTTGGAATCGTTCCGATGGTTTTGTGATGAGAACATTGTTCTTGGTGCCTCCTGACATTTAGGGGTTGTGGCAGTGTCCCGGGGAGTTGAGCTCCGAGGTGTTGTCGTCACAATTTTATCGTTGCAATTCTGGAATACCTGAGTTTTGCCGACATCGAAAATCTCTTTTATGCCGTTGTTGGTGAGATAACCTCGATGCCACACAGTACTGGGGCAGGAGTTCGGGAGTATTGCCATAACTCGTATAACGGATGCTTTTCAAAGGTTGAGGTAAACGATTTCCGAAGGTTTCTTGGTTATGTGTTGAAGGATGGATACAGCTGGATGTAGGATTTGCTAGTTTTGGGTGAGATATTATGCTTCCCCTATATCCTCAACACCTGATTGCATAACCGGAAAATTTCGGGAGTTTATAAGTGGGAATTCAAGTAGTTCTTAGGATATCTTTCCAACAAATATATGATATGAAATTGGGGTTCGACGTCTAGTGGTCCGCCTATCCACGGTTGGTTTTACAGTGGTCTCGTTGTGTCTTAAAGAGTCCTTGGCTATGCTGACTCGGGGACGCTTCGTATGTCATGTGCACTGCCTTGTACATGATGGTGCTATACGATCGAGCCTGTGTAGGCCCCACCACGAAAACTTCGATCGAAATCTCTATCATATGTTTGTTCCGGCTTTTTCTGCAAGCCAATCCTTTGTTTTGTTTTCAGTTGTGGTATTCGAGTTGCTTCGAAGTCAAGTGTTGATTCCATACTTTTCCTAAGTAGTGTTCTCATATCTCTATGCGAATACTAACCCTTCTGGATCATCGAGATGGTCATGTCAATTCTTTTTCAACCGGCGTGTTTCTCTTCAAGTGGATTCAATCCTTTTCAACATCCGCAAGATCCAATCTCAGTTTTTTCTCAACGGTGTTTGTTTCATCCGTCTCCAAGTTGCCTTTGTTTTCCCGCCCACCCACCCCTTTTTCTTCAAGGACTCAGATTTCTTAATCAAGTATCATCTTATTGATGAGAAGTCTCTCCATTCTTTTCTTTCAATGTTCTTATCCGGTGATTCTCGGGAAGATACTAACGGAGCCTCAAGTTCATCATTATTCGTTCTTTTTCTTCTCCGCTGGATTCAAGTCAAGCTTTGTTGATCATATCCTTTCCTCATTTCAAATGTTTTCTCATGCCAGTGTACCTCTTAATCTTTCACTTCTCGCTATTCAATTTTTTTCGGAGTGCTGAAGATATCTCAGAAGATTTGTGTCTCCATAATTAATCCGCTCAAGATATCTCGGGGATGTTATCATAGTCAAGCCTTTTAATTCAACCGGTGCATTCTCTCTTTTAAATCGTTCAACGGTGTTTTTCTTTTGAGTGGGCCCTAACCCACAGGTCTTTGTCCAGGATCTTACCTGACTCTTCTAATTTTCCCGGAGCTATCCTAAATTCTTTTTAAAGTTTGATGTAAGAATGAATTTTTCATCAGTCAAATGCTTTTCTCCAAGATCTTTCAAATTCTTTTCATCATTGGCTCTACCTTTTCTAATTTTCATCCCGGAGTACCTCAACAATTCATGGTGGTGTTTCTCGTCGTCATTCTCAAATTTCGAAGACCGAAGAAGAGTTTTTCCTCCAAATCTTATCCGTTCTCTTGAAGATTCGTGGTTCTAGCTTGCCGCCATCCTCTCATAATTGTTTTTGATTGTGAGAACTCTTTTTACCCATCCGATGCAGTTCAGGAGCCTTTTCAGTTTGTTAATCCGGAGGCCATCAATTCAGGTTTATTCATTCTTAGATTTCTACTATTGTTCTCCAAATCTTACCGGTGCATCGTTCAAGTGTTCTCTAATCAGCTCGTCAACTCTTCGTTCTCATGTATCTAAATTCTCTCAAGCATCTTCATTTATTTGCTAATCCTCTCCGATGTTTCTTCATCTTTTATTCGTTCATTTTTCAATTCTTACGGTGGTTCTTCCAAGATTCTTCTTCCTTCGTTTATCATATCAATTTATTCGATGTTCAAATCCTACCGATGGCTCGTGGAAGACTTTCTCAAGTTGGCGCTATATCTATCTTAATTCTTTTTACAAGAATAAGAAGTATGCCAAATCCGTTGCTTGTCATCAATTAAATTGGTGAAGGATACGCATAACATAATTCTTATTCTTGTTTCATTGAGTGAATTCAATTCCTTATTCCGGAGGTTCTTCAAATTCTCAGTTTCTATTGTTTCGTTTTTTTCTTTCCCAGAGTTCCAAGTTTTCTCGATTATATCATCGTAAAATCCATCTAATCATTGCAAGGATCCACCTTGTGTTTTCAACTCTCTTTCCTTTCGTGTGATCATCCTTTTGTTTACCAGAGTTCTTCATGGAGGCTCTACATGATGGTTCAAAAAGGATTTAATTCCTTCTCCAAGCTTTCATCAAGATCCTTTTCTAAGGAGCTCAAGCATTCTTCATCTTGCAATCCGGAGTGCAATTCTTTCTTCCATGTCATTGGAGGTGGTGTTATGTCATTCTTGATAATTTTTCCTTCGTGTTTCATGATTCACAAGTTATCAAGAATGAGGTATTTTGAATCCATCAATTTCTTCTTTGGACTTATCTTGGGTTATATTTCACGTAAAGCCTTCCCTAAGGATTGTTGCTATTTATGGTGCTTATAAATGAACCAAGTTCTTCATCTATCCCCCAGGTGAAATAAGTTTTCTCGTCTCCTTGTTCATATCAAACCAATTCTTTTTCCCATGAGTGGCAGGTTGTCACCTCATAATTTGAGATGTATTCCATAAGACCATAACAACCTTGTTCTTTTCGTTGTTGATAATCCAACAACTCAGTTCTATCATTTCTCATAAGCGTGCTCTCCCAAGATCTCGTGTTCCCTCCGTTCATTCCATTTCCATTCTTTCATTTCTTCCGGAGGCATTGTGATGTTTCTCAATTCAACCAATCTTCTTGTTGTGTCAGGATCATGTTCTTTTCATTCTTATCCATTTAAACGGAGTGTTGTGCCCTTTTTGCTCAAGTTCTTTTCACCTTATCAAGTCTTGCATCTCTTTTCATCCGGAGTGCTGCCCGAATTTGTTCTTTCTTGTTTCTCTTTCCTAACGGAGTGTTTTCAACTGCGATCACCTTCGTGGTATTCTTTCTTTCAAGTTGTTCAACTTTTCAAGGTTCTTTGGTTTCACTCGTTTGTCAAAGAAGCAACTTAGTTTTACCTCTTCTCTTTCTCTTCCGTTTTCCCTCTGGTGTCATTCTAGATCTCGGGACGAGATCCTCTCGTAGTGGTGGAGTGTTGTAACGCCCCGAGACCGATGTGCCAGGTGTCTTCCAGTTATTCGCTGTTGTTGTCTTGTCATTTGCTTGCGTGTCATGCATTTCATATCATGTCATCATGTGCATCGCATTTGCATACATGTTCGTCTCATGCGTCCGAGCTTTTTCCCCGTTGTCCGTTTTGCATTCCGGCGCTCCTATGTCCTCCGGTGTCCCATTTTGCCTCTTTTCATGTGCGGGTGTTAAATGTTCTCGGATTGGACCGAGACTTGCCAAGCGGCCTTGATTTACTACCGGTAGACCGCCTGTCAAGTTTTGTGCCATTTGGACTTCGTTTGATACTTCAACGGTTAACCGAGGGACCGAAAAGGCCTCATGTGTGTTGCAGCCCAACACCCCTCCAAAGTGGCCCAAAACCCACCTAAACCCCCTCCATCATCTAGGCCGTTCGATCGCGATCGCGTGGCCGCAAACCGCACCTCATTTGGACTCTCCTAGCTCCCTCTACCTATATATATATATGTGGCTCTCCCCGAATTTTTCACGGATGAACCCTAACCCCCGCTCCTCTCGCGCCGCCGGACATGTCCGCCCGCCGGCGGACGCGTCCACCCCGCCGCCACGTCGCCCCGGCCAACCGGGAGGCGACACGTCACCGCCTCCGCCGCCTCAGCCAACCGCGCGCCGCCACCTCACCGCCCTCTCTCTCCTCCCACCGCGGGCCTGAGGAGACCCAGATCCGGCCCGCCCGGGCCCGGATCCCGAGCCCGAGCGCCGCCCGTGCCCGCGTCTCCTTTCCCGCCGGCCGCCGCCGTTCGCCGGCGCGCTCCGCCGCCGCCCGCGCCGGCTCGGCCCCGACGCCGCATCGCCGCCCCGTCGCCCGCATCCGCGAGCCGCCTCCGGCCAGCCATGCCGCCCAGCTCCTCCTCGTCGGCGTTTGTCGACGCCTCGCCGCCGCAAGCTCCGGCCACCGCGCGCCCCTCGTCGGCGTCCTCCTACCTCGTCGGAATCCGCTCCGTCCGGATCGGGTAGCTGGGTGGATGAGATCCACCAGCTCTCCGAACCAAACACAGTGCCCCGCGCCCTGGATCGCCTTGTCCCGCATCCCTCGATCTCGTTGACTTTTCGTGAGGGTATAAATCTGCTAAGTCCCCAGTATTTTTGGGCATTTTCATCGCATCATAACTTTGCATCCGTAGCTCCGTTTTGGGCGTGTAGCATATAAAATTGTTCGCCTCGACGAGTACTTCATTTCATCTCATTGCATCATGTTCATTTGAGCTCATCTTGATGCCCTAAATGCTGTTGGAAGAGTGCTAGTTTCTGTTAGTTTCCGATTCATATCAGTAATTGGACATTTGTCATTTTTGTCATGATTGATGTGTGCCTCCTATGAACTTGAGCCCTACATGTGTTTTGAAGTATGCCATGCCATCTTTACAGGGGTGTATGCCATGTATTTTTGTGATCTTTGTGGTGACTAGCACAAGCATGCAAAGTAGCCTCGTGATGTTGCTGTTTTCAGGGACTTAGAATTTCACTAAGTCCTTTTCCTGCTGTAATTTTTATGCCATGTATTCATGTTGCTACAGAGTGATCCATGCCTCTTTCGAGCATGATCAGTAAGGATGTTTTGTAGATATTGTGGTGCTCTACCCATCCTTGTCTTTGTTTGCAACTATGGAGTACCCTAGCTTGAATCAATCAAGCTCTACTTTTGCTATAAAATGTTCCTGGCAGAATGTTTACATGTTAAGCAATTTTGCCGAGATTATTGTAATTTATCCATGCATGCTATGATGTTGTTCTTGCCATGTTTAGCTTCTATGCCATGTCTACTTGCTGGGTGTATGCTTAGTTCGTCATGCAATGCCTTGTGGTGAGTGCATCGAGCTCGTAAACATGCCTACTTAATATCTGTTTTGCCATGTTCCAGTTTTTTGCTAAGTCTGAATCTATTAACGATATTGCTATGTTCATATGGATGCCATTGTATTTTCTGATCCCTTTTGGCTTATGGTCAGTAAGGGACTTTTGTTGTATACTTTGAGTAGCTTCTTGCCATGCCTTGCTTTGCCATGATATGTTCCTGTAGCATGTAGTTATCTTGCTCTAAACATTTCTTCCTGATGTTAAATTCCTGACTTGATGTTATTTTCACTAAGTGTGTAACCTGATATCTTTTGCACTTTTGCCATGCTTGTTTGAACCTGCTATTGAGTGATTTAGCCGTAGCTCAGTGTTCATCTTTTGTCAAGCATCTTTAGTGGATCACTGCCATGTGTTTTGTTGCTATGTTAGAGTGTTGTAGCTTATTGTTCTTGATGCATTTAGATGGTCTCGTGTTGTTAATCATAGATCGGTGCCATATTTGTTTTGCTTGCCATTTGCAAACCGTGCATCCGATTCCGGTGATCTTTATATCGATTTCGACCGAAATCATCTCCTCTTTCCAGTGGCACTCTTGGTTTTCCAAGTTGAGGCCAGGTTCAATCTTTCCTTTCCGAAACATGCATATGCATCGCGTATCACATCCCGCATATCATGCCATGTTTTGCATCATGTTACTTGCGCATTGCACCGTGGTTGTTTGGCTATGTTACCACTTTGCTCATCCCCTCTTATAGCGTTGCTAGTTGTAGGTGAAGATTGGAGTTTGTTCCTTGTTGAAACATGTTCTTTGTTGGGATATCACAATATCTCTTATTTAATTAATGCATCTATATACTTGGTAAAGGGTGGAAGGCTCGACCTTATGCCTGGTGTTTTGTTCCACTCTTGCCGCCCTAGTTTCCGTCATACCAGTGTTATGTTCCTTGATTTTGCGTTCCTTACACGGTTGGGTTATAATGGGAACCCCTTGACAGTTCGCCTTGAATAAAACTCCTCCAGCAAGGCCCAACATTGGTTTTACCATTTGGCACCTAGCCTTTTTCTTTCCCTTGGGTCGGCCAACCCAAGGGTCGTCTTTATTTTTAACCCCCCCCCCCGGGCCAGTGCTTCTCTAAGTGTTGGTCTAACCTGAGCGATGTCCGGCGCCCCCTGGGAAACCAGGGTTTATGCCAACCCGGCGTCTTGCTCATCCGGTGTGCCCTGAGAACGAGATATGTGCAGCTCCTATCGGGATTTGTCGGCACATCTGGGTGGCTTTACTGGTCTTGTTTTACCATTGTCGAGATGTCTTGTAACCGGGATTCCGAGTCTGATCGGATTGTCTTGGGAGAAGGAATATCCTTCGTTGGCCGTGAGAGCTTGTGATGGGCTAAGTTGGGACCCCCCCCCCCCAGGGTTTTGAACTTTCGAAAGCCGTGCCCGCAGTTATGGGCAGATGGGAATTTGTTAATGTCCGGTTGTAGAGAACTTGACACTTGACTTAATTAAAATACATCAACCGCGTGTGTAGCCGTGATGGTCTCTTTCCGGCGGAGTCCGGGAAGTGAACACGGCGTTGGAGTTATACTTGACGTAGGTTGTTCTAGGATCACTTCTTGATCATAGTTTCTCGAACGTGCTTTGCCTTCTCTTCTCGCTCTCTTTTGCGTATATTAGCCACCATATATGCCAGTGCTTGCTGCAGCTCCACCTCATACCTTTTACCCTTCCTATAAGCTTAAATAATCTTGATCGCGAGGGTGTGAGATTGCTGAGTCCCCGTGACTCACAAATTACTTCCAAAATCAGCTTCAGGTGCCGATGATATCGTGCAGGTGACGCAACCGAGCTCAAGGAGGAGCTAGATGAAGACCTTGTTCGTTATGTTGTTCCGTTTCCAGTTGATCAGTAGAGGAGCCGAGTTGGGGCGATCGGGGATCTGTAGCATTAGGGGTAGTCTTCTTTTATTTTGGTTCCGTAGTCGGACTGTGATTGTATCTGGTTAATCGTAATGCTTTATTCATGTATTGTGTGAAGTGGCGATTGTAAGCCAACTATGTATCCCTTTCCTTGTTCATTACATGGGGGTGTGAAGATTACCTTTATTGCGACATTGCCTACAATGCGGTTATGCCTCTAAGTCGTACTTCGACACGTGGGAGATATAGCCGCATCGTGGGTGTTATATGGATGGCTTCCGTGGTCCGGACAGTTCGATCTGAACGATTGCGGGAGGTTTACTGATCCGCTTTGGAGATGTCCTTAGGACAGCTTTCGAGATATTTCATGCAAATCAAATCAGGAAAGCACAAAAGCATGGGTGAGGGTATGAGGAAGAAAAAAACTAAGACGTGCATTTTCTCCCATCGGAGTGAGCAGCAAGAGAGAAAGAGGGCTCCTCCGTCGCCATGCGGACGGGGCTGAGTGTGCATCTCGAGGCCCATCTGACGGCCTAGTAGGAAGATCCCCCTGCGATCGTACGGCCCGACGGGACATGGGCCGGGGAGGAGGGGGCTCGGCGCACGTGATCTGGCGGGCCGGCACGTGGTGGGCAATGTACGTTGTAGTACGTACTGCTGCCAGTGTCTCAAAAAGGGGGGAAAAGTACTGCTGCCGTCAGTACCACAATTTTTTATGCTCTACTGACATGCTTAAAAATGAAAAACGTCCATGAAAAGGCGCGGAGGAAACGGAAGGAACGGCCCATGGCCAGTTTTGTTTTGTTTTTTGTCTGAATTATTATTACGCTTTTTTTGGGTGCTGCTGCGGACCCTGCGGTGACAGCGGTAACAGATACGTGTGCTAGATAGATCATGTTACATTCTTTTGCCGTCAGGTCGTTCAGAGCGAAGCGCACATGAAAGAGAAAACCACCACGCTTTCGGTAAGCCGGATAGAGCTAAACTCAAAGATCTTTCACGTGGCCTAAAGATCAAATCCATCCATCCATCGATCTACATAAAATATACTACTCGGTCATGCGACGTACGTATGCACGCAAGCAGCTTCACTGAACCGAACGAAACCATCCAAGAATCTTTGCATAAACTAGCACGCTAGCTCGAACTAAACATACACAGCAGCAGGTCCACCATGGTGGCCAGAAGACAGGTTGACTCGAAACCCTTCTTGCTCGCTCGCATCGTTCGCTCCGTGTGAAATCTGCTTCCTACAACGGCTCTGGTTTCACTTTCACCCCGTTTGGCAAGTAAATAAATTGACAAGAGCAGCAGGGCGCCGCTGCACTTCACGAGAAACTAGAAATTCCCCAGGGCAGGGCATGGCAGACCGATCGTGGACCATACATACTCTAACTCACCACCACGCCCTGCAAAGGTTTATTGCCGCCATTTACGCCCGCTTCATGGTGGTGGCCATGCTCATGCGCGCAGGGGCGCAGAAATAATGCTCAACTCACCCACTGATCAATTTTCAGAAGCCATAAATTCAGACATCTGCAGCTACTCCGGGAAAAACATGGTAGTACTATGTTTTTCAGTGGGAAAAACATCGCCATTTTTTTACTCCGGGAAACAAACAAACAAACAGCAGCAAAGGACTCGTGCCGACCGATGTCGCTCTCCCCCGTGCGTCACTCGCCGCACTCGATGGGTCGAGAGAGGTGCAAATGCTGCTGCCGGTACAACTACACGACCTGCCTACTGTACAAGGTTCCAAGCCAACAATGGCGATGTGTCTGCGGGTGGCGACGCGACGTCAACAAGCCCTTCCCGTCGTTTGCTGCTGCATCCTACGGCTTGTCCTTCGATCGGCATTGTTTGTTTCTTCTGCTTAATTCGTGGCTCCCAACCACCGCTAGCTCGTTCCGGGTAGGAAAACTAAAGTGGAAAAAATCAGTTGTCCTACTGGCAGTAGCTACTACATATTTTACAGTGCACTCTTGATTTATTTATTTTTAAGTAAAATTTTCGATCTATTCATCAACTGTCAGGGTAGTATAAAAAAACACCATAAGTTCCAGGTCCGTAGACCACCTAGCGACGACTATAAGCACTGGAGCGAGCCGAAGACGCGCCACCGTCATCGCCCCTCCCTCGTCGGACCTGGCAAATCTTGTTGTACACAATCGGGAAGTCGTCGTGCTAAGCGTCCATAGGACCAACACACTAAAACAACAACAAACCCCCGAGAGAAGCGTAGATCGGAATAATCCAACCTATAGGCACACGAACTCAGACGAACAAAGACCAGTCCACGTGGATCCACCGAAGACAGACGCCGACCGAATCCCACGAGATCCATCGGAGACAAATCTCCACATGCCCTTTGATGATGCTAAAAACACCACCAGAACGTGAGCTAGGCGGGGAGGACCTCTTCCATCTACAGAGAGCCGCCGCCTTGCATCTCTGACCAAGACACAAACCCTAACAAAACTAAAAAAACATTTTTAAAAACGGAGCCCTCCTGCCGGCAAGGGCTAGGATCCAACGCGCCTCTATGGTCCTAAGACCACAAGAGACGAGGTAGACCGGTGACGTCTCCGGCGGGAGGCAAGAGAAACCCTAGCACGATGGGTGTAGGGTACAAGCGGCCGCTGCTGTGCGTGGTGTCGTACATACCTTTTCTAGCTACCACCATATTGCATTAGGAAGTTATCATTGTTTTAAAGTTGGATTTTGAGAAAGCTTTTGATCTCACTGAGCACCAAACCATAAAAGAAATCCTTATTGCAAGAGGTTTTGGCCCCATATGGCTTGTGTGGATGGACATGATTTTTCCTGGTTTTTTCTCGGTTATGCTCAATGGAGTGTCTGGCAAACAGTTTTTATGCAAGAGAGGGGTGAGACAGGGAATCCTCTCTCTCTATTACTTTTTGCGCTGGCTGCTGACTTATTACAGTCTATCATGAATGAGGCTATGCAAAACAACTTGATCAGTAAACCTTTGGAAGCTCATCCCTACCAAGATTTCCCAGTAACCCAATATGCTGATGATATTGTCTTGATTATACCTGCATATGAAACCCAAGTAGAACAACTAAAAACCTCCTCCTTCACTTCATTGTTTTCACTGGTTTGAGGGTGAATTTTGAAAATTATGCTATGGTGCCTATCAATACCAGCTCTGATAAGATGCAAGCTCTAGCTGTCAAACTAGAATGCAGCATTGGAAGTTTCCCTTTCACATACCTTGGTCTTCCCCTAAGCCTTTCCAAGCCAAAAATGGAAGATTGTGTACTGGTTATCAGAAGGATTGATAAAAGACTTTCTCGATGTTCTACTTTTCTATCATATGAAGATAAGCTCACTTTGATTAAGTTAGTCTTCACCAGTTTACCCACTTTCTTCATGTATACTCTAGATCTACATGTGGGCATTTTAGACCAAATCTACTTGAGACACTACTTGTGGAGGAAATATATGACATGGAGGACAGAGGTACATCACTCATTTCACAAAAAAAGGTTTGCATCCCCAAGGAACAAGGAGGTTTGGAAATTCTTGACATTGCCAATCACAATAAATGCCTTCTTATGAAACATCTTCATAAATTCCTCCATAATGAAAATTTGTCAGGGGTAAAGCTTATTTGGGAATCCTATTACCTTGATGGTGTGATTACAAGCAAGCTTGTGGGCTCTTTCTGATGGAAAAAGCATCCTTAAATTGCTACCTCAGTTCCAAGTTGATGGCTAGAGGAGAAGTTGGACAGGGTAACACAATTACTTTCTGGCAAGATAATTGGGGTCATGGGACAATTAAAGACAAATTTCCAGAGCTTTTCTCCTACTCCTCCAATGTTAACTTGACTGCCAAAGAGTTTCTCCAAGCAACAGATATTGTGGAAAACTTCCATACTCCACTCTCGGCCAAGGCTCGTCAACAATTTCAAGAGTTGCAAGCCATTACTCACGAAATGCAGATCAACTCATGTTGACAGATGGATGTATCCATGGTGTACCAATTATTCCTCCAACAAGGTGTACAATGAGTTGTCCAAAGGAGACCTTGCTGCACAAATGCTGCCATGCAAAGTTACAAAATATTTTTACTGGTTGCTAATGCATGATAGAGTCAATACAAGAAATCTGCTACACAGAAAGACATTCTTCTTACCACCATATAATTGTGAATTATGCCAGAGTAACACCGAGGAAATTGTTATGCATCTTCTCTGGGACTATGACTTTGCTTTAAGCTATTGGAATTCCATCTTGTTACACAAACAGATGCATTCAAGTTTATAATGAGATCTTATTCACAATTCAAGCTCTGCCTGCCCCCATTGCCATGGAGATCACTACCATGGGTTGCTGGAATTGTTGGAAATATGCCCTAGAGGCAATAATAAATTGATTATTATTATATTTCCTTGTTCATGATAATCGTTTATTATCCATGCTATAATTGTATTGATAGGAAACTCAGATACATGTGTGGATACATAGACAACACCATGTCCCTAGTAAGCCTCTAGTTGACTAGCTCGTTGATCAATAGATGGTTACGGTTTCCTAACCATGGACATTGGATGTCGTTGATAACGGGATCACATCATTAGGAGAATGATGTGATGGACAAGGCCCAATCCTAAGCTTAGCTCAAAGATCGTGTAGTTTGTATGCTAAAGCTTTTCTAATGTCAAGTATCATTTCCTTAGACCATGAGATTGTGCAACTCCCGGATACCGTAGGAGTGCTTTGGGTGTGCCAAACGTCACAACGTAACTGGGTGGCTATAAAGGTACATTACAGGTATCTCCGAAAGTGTCTGTTGGGTTGGCACGAATCGAGACTGGGATTTGTCACTCCGTGTAAACGGAGAGGTATCTCTGGGCCCACTCGGTAGGACATCATCATAATGTGCACAATGTGATCAAGGAGTTGATCACGGGATGATGTGTTACGGAACGAGTAAAGAGACTTGCCAGTAATGAGATTGAACAAGGTATCGGGATACCGACGATCGAATCTCGGGCAAGTATCGTACCGCTAGACAAAGGGAATTGAATACGGGATTGATTAAGTCCTTGACATCGTGGTTCATCCGATGAGATCATCGTGGAACATGTGGGAGCCAACATGGGTATCCAGATCCCGCTGTTGGTTATTGACCGGAGAACGTCTCGGTCATGTCTACATGTCTCCCGAACCCGTAGGGTCTACACACTTAAGGTTCGGTGACGCTAGGGTTATAGAGATATTAGTATGCGGTAACCCGAAAGTTGTTCGGAGTCCTGGATGAGATCCCGGACGTCACGAGGAGTTCCGGAATGGTCCGCAGGTAAAGAATTATATATAGGAAGTGCTATTTCGGCCATCGGGACAAGTTTTGGGGTCACCGGTATTGTACCGGGACCACCGGAAGGGTCCCGGGGGTCCACCGGGTGGGGCCACCTGCCCCGGGGGGCACATGGGCTGTAGGGGGTGTGCCTTGGCCTATATGGGCCAAGGGCACCAGCCCCAAGAGGCCCATGCGCCAAGAGAGAGAAAAAAGGGGAGAGTCCTAAAAGGGGAAGGCACCTCCGAGGTGCCTTGGGGAGGATGGACTCCTCCCCCCTTTGGCCGCACCCTTCCTTGGAGGAAGGGGCAAGGGCTGCGCCTCCCCCCTCTCCCTTGGCCCTATATATAGTGGGGAAAAGGAGGAGCAACCATACCTAAGGCCTGGCGCCTCCCTCTCCCTCCCGTGACACATCTTCCTCCTCCTGCAGCGCTTAGCGAAGCCCTATTGGAATCCCGCTACTTCCACCATGCCGTCGTGCTGCTGGATCTCCATCAACCTCTCCCTCCTCCTTGCTGGATCAAGGCATGGGAGACGTCTCCGTTCCGTACGTGTGTTGAACGCGGAGGTGCCGTCCGTTCGGCACTAGGATCATCGGTGATTTGAATCACGACGAGTACGACTCCATCAACCCCGTTCTCTTGAATGCTTCCGCGCGCGATCTACAAGGGTATGTAGATCCACTCCTCCCTCGTTGCTAGATGACTCCATAGATAGATCTTGGTGACATGTAGGAAAATTTTGAATTTATGCTACGTTCCCCAACAGTGGCATCATGTGCTAGGTCTATGCGTAGTTTCTATGCACGAGTAGAACACAAAGTAGTTGTGGGCGTTGATTTTGTTCAATATGCTTGCCGTTACTAGTCTTATCTTGATTCGGCGGCATCGTGGGATGAAGCGGCCCGGACTGACCTTACACGTACTCTTACGTGAGACGGGTTCCACCGACTGACATGCACTAGTTGCATAAGGTGGCTAGCGGGTGTCTGTCTCTCCTACTTTAGTCGGATCGGATTCGATGAAAAGGGTCCTTATGAAGGGTAAATAGCAATTGGCATATCACGTTGTGGTTTTGCGTAGGTAAGAAACGTTCTTGCTAGAAACCCATAGCAGCCACGTAAAACATGCAAACAACAATTAGAGGACGTCTAACTTGTTTTTGCAGGGTATGCTATGTGATGTGATATGGCCAAAGGATGTGATGAATGATATATGTGATGTATGAGATTGATCATGTTCTTGTAATAGGAATCACGACTTGCATGTCGATGAGTATGACAACCGGCAGGAGCCATAGGAGTTGTCTTTATTTATTTATGACCTGCGTGTCAACTTAAACATCATGTAATTACTTTACTTTATTGCTAACCGTTAGCTGTAGTAGTAGAAGTAATAGATGACGTGACAACTTCAAGAAGACACGATGATGGAGATCATGATGATGGAGATCATGGTGTCATGCCGGTGACAAGATGATCATGGAGCCCCAAGATGGAGATCAAAGGAGCTATATGATATTGGCCATATCATGTCACTATTATTTGATTGCATGTGATGTTTTATCATGTTTATACATCTTATTTGCTTAGAACGATGGTAGTAAATAAGATGATCCCTTACAACAATTTCAAGAAGTGTTCTCCCCTAACTGTGCACCGTTGCTACAGTTCGTCGTTTCTAAGCACGCCGTGATGATCGGGTGTGATGGATCCTTACGTTCACATACAACGGGTGTAAGACAGTTTTACACATGCAAAAACACTTAGGGTTAACTTGACGAGCCTAGCATGTACAGACATGGCCTCGGAACACAGAAGACCAAAAGGTCGAGCATGAGTCGTATAGAAGATACGATCAACATGAAGATGTTCACCGACGTTGACTAGTCCGTCTCACGTGATGATCGGACACGGCCTAGTTGACTCGGATCATGTAATCACTTAGATGACTAGGGGGATGTCTATCTAAGTGGGAGTTCATAAGATGAACTTAATTATCCTAAACATAGTCAAAAGGATTTTGCAAATTATGTCGTAGCTCGCGCTTTAGTTCTACTGTTTAGTTATGTTCCTAGAGAAAAATTAGTTGAAAGTTGATAGTAGCAATTATGCGGACTAGGTCCGTAAACTGAGGATTGTCCTCATTGCTTCTTAGAAGGCTTATGTCCTTAATGCACCACTCAGTGTGCTGAACCTCGAACGTTGTCTGTGGATGTTGCGAACATCTGACATACACATTTTGATAACTACGTGATAGTTCAGTTAAACGGTTTAGAGTTGAGGCACCAAAGACGTTTTGAAACGTCGCGAAACATATGAGATGTTTTGAGGGCTGAAATTGGAATTTCAGGCTCGTGCCCACGTCAAGAGGTATAAGACCTCCGACGATTTTCTTAACCTGCAAACTAAGGAGAAAAGCTCAATTGTTGAGCTTGTGCTCAGATTGTCTGAGTACAACAATCGCTTGAATCAAGTGGGAGTTAATCTTCCAGATGAGATAATGATGTTTCTCCGAAGTCATTACCACCAAGCTGCTAGAGCTTCGTGATGAACTATAATATATCAGGGACATATATGATGATCCTTGAGATATTCGCGATGTTTGACACCGCGAAAGTAGAAATCAAGAAGGAGCATCAATTGTTGATGGTTGGTGAAACCACTAGTTTCAAGAAGGGCAAGGGAACAAAGGGATACTTCATGAAACGGCAATTCAGCTGCTTCTCTAGTGAAGAAACCCAAGGTTGAACCCAAACCCGAGACTAAGTGCTTCTGTAATAAGGGGAACAGCCATTGGAGCAGAATTACCCTAGATACTTGATAGATTAGAAGGCTGGCAAGGTCGATAGAAGTATATTGGATATATATTGTGTTGATGTGTACTTTACTAGTACTCCTAGTAGCACCAGGGTATTAGATACCGGTTCAGTTGCTAAGTGTTAGTAACTCGAAATAAAAGCTACGGAATAAAACGGAGACTAGCTAAAGGTGAGCTGACGATATGTGTTGGAAGTGTTTCCAATGTTGATATGATCAAGCATCGCAAGCTCCCTCTACCATCGAGTTTGGTGTTTCCGTTGAGCATAGACATGATTGGATTATGTCTATCTCAATACGGTTATTCATTTAAGGAGAATAATGGTTACTCTGTTTATTTGAATAATACCTTCAAATGGTCTTACACCTAAAATGAATGGTTTATTGAATCTCGATCGTAGTGATACACATGTTCATGCCAAAAGATAGTAATGATAGTACCACCTACTTGTGGCACTGCCACGTAAGTCATATCGGTATAAAACACATGAAGAAGCTCCATGTTGATGGATCTTTGGGCTCACTCGTTTTTGAAAGGTTTGAGACATGCGAACCATGTCTATTGGTGTATATGCATGAAGAAACTCCATGCAAATGGACCGTTTGGACTCACTTGATTTTGAATCACTTGAGACATGCAAATAATACTACATGGGCAAGATGACTGAAAGCCTCGTTTTCAGTAAAATGGAACTAGAAAGCAACTTGTTGGAAGTAATACATTTTGATGTGTGCAGTCCAATGAGTGCTGAGGCATGTAGTGGATATCATTATGTTCTTACTTCACAGATGATTTGAGTAGATGTAGAGTATATTTACTTGATGAATCATGAGTCTGAATTATTGAAAGGTTCAAGTAATTTCAAGGTGAAGTTGAAAGATCGTCGTGACAAGAGGATAAAATATCTATGATATGATCATAGAGATGAATATCTGAATCACGAGTTTGGCACAGAATTAAGACATTGTGGAAATTGTTTCACAACTAATACAGCCTGGAACACCATAGTGTGATGGTGTGTCCGAACATCATAACTGCACCCTATTAGATATGATGCATACCATGATGTCTCTTATCGAATTACCACGATAGTTCATGGGTTAGGCATTAGAGACAACCACATTCACTTTAAAAGGGGCACCACGTAATTCCGATGAGATGACACCATATGAACTATGGTTTAGAGAAACCTAAGCTGTCATTTCTTAAAAGTTTGGGGCTGCAACGCTTATGTGAAAAAGTTTCAGGCCGATAAGCTCGAACCCAAAGCGGATAAATGCATCTTCATAGGACACCCAAAACAGTTGGGTATACCTCCTGTCTCAGATCCGAAAGCAATAAGGGATTGTTTCTAGAATCGGGTCCTTTCTCGAGGAAAAGTTTCTCTCGAAAGAATTGAGTGGGAGGATGGTGGAGACTTGATGAGGTTATTGAACCGTCACTTCAACTAGTGTATAGCAGGGCACAAAGAGTTGTTCCTGTGTCACCTACACCAATTGAAGTGGAAGCTTATGATATTGATCATGAGACTTCGGATCAAGTCACTCCCAAACCTCGTGGGATGACAAGGATGCGTACTACTTCAGAGTGGTACGTAATCCTGTCTTGGAAGTCATGTTGCTAGACAACAATGAACCTACGAGCTATGGAGAAGCGATGGTGGGCCCGGATTCCGATAAATGGCTCGAGGCCATATAATCCGAGAGAGGATCCATATATGAAAACAAAGTGTAGACTTTGGAAGAACTACTTGATGGTCGTAAGGCTATTGAGTGCATATGGATTTTAAAAGGAAGACGGACAATGATGGTAAATGTCACCATTAAGAAAGCTTGACTTGTCGTTAAGATGTTTTCTGACGAGTTCAAGGAGTTGACCACGGTGAGATTTTCTCACTCGTAGCGATGCTAAAAGTCTATTGGAATTATATTAGCGATTACTGCATTATTTATGAAATCTTGCAGATAGGATGTCAAAACATTGTTTCCTCGATGATTTTCTTGAGGAAAGGTTGTATGTGATACAACCGGGAGGTTTTGTCAATCCTGAAATATGCTAATAAGTATGCAAAGCTCCAGCAATCCTTCTAAGGACTGGAGTAAGCATCTCGGAGTTGGAATGTATGCTTTGATGAGATGATCAAAGATTTTGGTGTATACAAAGTTTATGAGAAACTTGTATTTCCAAAGAAGTGAGTGGGAGCACTATAGAATTTCTGATGAGTATATGATGTTGACATATTGTTAATCAGAAATGACGTAGAATTTCTAGAAAGCATATAGGGTTATATGAAAAGTGTTTTTCAATGGAAAAGCCTGGATTAAGCTACTTGAGCATTGAGCATCAAGATCTATAAGGATAGATCAAAACGCTTAATGGTACTTTCAAATGAGCACATACCTTGACGTGATCTTGAAGGTGTTCAAGATGGATCAGTCAAAGAAGGAGTTCTTGGCTGAGTTATAAGGTATGAAGTTAAGACTTAAAGCTCGACCACGGCAGAATAGAGAGAAAGGACGAAGGTCGTCCCCTATGCTTAAGACATAGGCTCTACAGTATGCTATGCTGTGTACCGCACCTGAAGTGTGCCTTGCCATGAGTCAATCAAGGGGTACAAGTGTGATCCAAGAATGGATCACAGGACAGCGGTCAAAGTTATCCTTAGTAACTAGTGGACTAAGGAATTTTCTCGATTATGGAGGTGGTAAAAGAGTTCGTCGTAAAGGGTTACGTCGATGCAAGCTTAACACCTATCCGGATAGCTCTGAGTAGAGATGCCGGATACGTATAATGGAGCAACAATTTGGAATAGCTCCAAGTAGAATAGTTATTTGGAATAGCTCCAAATAGAACGTGGTAGCTACATCTAGGAGATGACATAGAGATTTGTAAAGCGCACACGGATCTGAAAGGTTCAGACCCGTTGACTAAAACCTCTCTCACAAGCAACATGATCAAACCCAGAACTCTTTGGGTGTCAGTCACATGGCGATGTGACCTGTGAGTGTTAATCACATGGCGATGTGAACTAGATTATTGACTCTAGTGCAAGTGGGAGACTGTTGGAAATATGCCCTAGAGGCAATAATAAATTGATTATTATTATATTTCCTTGTTCATGATAATCGTTTATTATCCATGCTATAATTGTATTGATAGGAAACTCAGATACATGTGTGGATACATAGACAACACCATGTCCCTAGTAAGCCTCTAGTTGACTAGCTCGTTGATCAATAGATGGTTACGGTTTCCTGACCATGGACATTGGATGTCGTTGATAACGGGATCACATCATTAGGAGAATGATGTGATGGACAAGACCCAATCCTAAGCTTAGCTCAAAGATCGTGTAGTTCGTATGCTAAAGCTTTTCTAATGTCAAGTATCATTTCCTTAGACCATGAGATTGTGCGACTCCCGGATACCGTAGGAGTGCTTTGGGTGTGCCAAACGTCACAACGTAACTGGGTGGCTATAAAGGTACATTACAGGTATCTCCGAAAGTGTCTGTTGGGTTGGCACGAATCGAGACTGGGATTTGTCACTCCGTGTAAACGGAGAGGTATCTCTGGGCCCACTCGGTAGGACATCATCATAATGTGCACAATGTGATCAAGGAGTTGATCACGGGATGATGTGTTACGGAACGAGTAAAGAGACTTGCCAGTAACGAGATTGAACAAGGTATCGGGATACCGACAATCGAATCTCGGGCAAGTATCGTACCGCTAGACAAAGGGAATTGAATACGGGATTGATTAAGTCCTTGACATCGTGGTTCATCCGATGAGATCATCGTGGAACATGTGGGAGCCAACATGGGTATCCAGATCCCGTTGTTGGTTATTGACCGGAGAACGTCTCGGTCATGTCTACATGTCTCCCGAACCCGTAGGGTCTACACACTTAAGGTTCGGTGACGCTAGGGTTATAGAGATATTAGTATGCGGTAACCCGAAAGTTGTTCGGAGTCCCGGATGAGATCCCGGACGTCACGAGGAGTTCCGGAATGGTCCGGAGGTAAAGAATTATATGTAGGAAGTGCTATTTCGGCCATCGGGACAAGTTTCGGGGTCACCGGTATTGTACCGGGACCACCGGAAGGGTCCCGGGGGTCCACCGGGTGGGGCCACCTGCCCCGGGGGGCACATGGGCTGTAGGGGGTGTGCCTTGGCCTATATGGGCCAAGGGCACCAGCCCCAAGAGGCCCATGCGCCAAGAGAGAGAAAAAAGGGGAGAGTCCTAAAAGGGGAAGGCACCTCCGAGGTGCCTTGGGGAGGATGGACTCCTCCCCCCTTTGGCCGCACCCTTCCTTGGAGGAAGGGGCAAGGGCTGCGCCTCCCCCCTCTCCCTTGACCCTATATATAGTGGGGAAAAGGAGGAGCAACCATACCTAAGGCCTGGCGCCTCCCTCTCCCTCCCGTGACACATCTTCCTCCTCCCGCAGCGCTTAGCGAAGCCCTGTTGGAATCCCGCTACTTCCACCACGCCGTCGTGCTGCTGGATCTCCATCAACCTCTCCCTCCTCCTTGCTGGATCAAGGCATGGGAGACGTCTCCGTTCCGTACGTGTGTTGAACGCGGAGGTGCCGTCCGTTCGGCACTAGGATCATCGGTGATTTGAATCACGACGAGTACGACTCCATCAACCCCGTTCTCTTGAACGCTTCCGCGCGCGATCTACAAGGGTATGTAGATCCACTCCTCCCTCGTTGCTAGATGACTCCATAGATAGATCTTGGTGACACGTAGGAAAATTTTGAATTTATGCTACGTTCCCCAACAGGAATATCTGGATGCGAAATAGTAAAATCTTCAAGGCACAAGATGCATCAGTTCAAACATGGAAAACCTCTCTTAGGTTGGATCTGCTTCTGCCGAGGCACAAAATAAAGGATAAATTTGAAGCTCAACTTTCTAGCTGGATTGATCAATCTCTGACTTAAGCTTCCATGTTACCTCTAGGCTTTACTAAAACAGGAATAGGCTGAGTTTTCTTTTCCTTCTTTTTACTTTACGTACTTTGTATATACTTTGCTTTAATGAAATTTTCGTAGAATGATTGTTCTGCGGTTTCGGTTCAAAAAAAAGTCGGCCAAATATATATGACAACTCCAACAGATTCACCATATTGGTAGCCTCTAAAGCACATCAGGAGCATGGAAGGTTCGAAAACAGCTCAGCGTAGGTGACTGAGCCCAAATCGCGGCGGTCAGGACGATGGAGGTGGCACCAAACAAAATATGGCTGCGGAATGTGGGCGGCGGCAATATGAAGCACACGTTTTGAAACCTCCATGGTGCTAAACTTTTGGTGAATGAAAGGCGCGTTATATTGTTTCGCCCAAACTTCAAATATGAAGGCTCGGGGCTTGGTTGGAAGCACGCTCCAAAAAAATTATAACAATTTAGGACAGGATAATGACTTTGCTACAGTGATTTTTTAATAAAAAACTTGACATTTGTTATGGGGATGGGGCTGATATGACGACGCTGCGGTGGAGTTGTTCTTATACTTTCTCCAGTCAATTTTATTCCTTATATAAGACACTTCTGCTTTGGTACACCCCCTTAAACACAAGAACATCTCAGTAACCCATACCTCTTCATAAGTAAGGGCATGATAGTCCTTCACCTGTCATATTTTTTTTAGAAACGTCTGCCATATACCATATACGTATACGCTGTACATGAAGGGACGCGCTGAGCTGACCCATTCATCCTCTCTTTTGATTTTTGAAGCCGCAAAAAAAGTTGCGTGCTACAAAAATCGAACCGAGCTCCTTCAAGTATAACCACGTCTGCACTAACCAACTGAGCAACCAGACCTTATGTGCTAGGTATGTTTTTTATTATTAAAATAGAGCACTCGAAAAGCGCAATATTTTCTGTTTGGTTTTTTCTTTTCCTTTTTTTCTTAAATGCATGAACTTTTTAAAATTCATGATTTTTCTTTTCGAAAATGATGACAAAATTTAAAATTCTTGATTTTTCTTCCTAATTACTGAACTTTTTTCCCCAAAAATGATCAGTTTCTTTTCACAAATTTGTGAACTATTTCGCAAATTGGTGATTTGCTTTTGAAATTGTTGATCTTCTTATAAAATTGATGAACTTTGTTTCTAAATCAATGAACTTTTTTCAAATTTATGATTCTTTTTCCAAATCAATGAAATTTTCTTCAAAATCGATGAACTTATTTTAAATTTTTGATGATTTTTTTCTAAATCAATAAATGAAACATAAAAAATAAAAATAAAATAATATAAAAGCCCATGTAAAAAACCAAAAAAAAACCCAGCCTAATTGAAAAGGAAAACCAGAGTCTTTCTTTTTAGCATTATATTTGACGCACTACAAAAGATGAAAAAAGAAAAACTTAGACCATGATCAACGGAGGGTGTTCGAGTGGGCGAGAAGGCTTTGTTTGAGAGCACGTCATCTCCCGACATGCTTGAAATGGCCTAAATTTTTTCATGCCTTGTATGACCAATTCAAGTCAGCATGCCAAGTTGTTTCAGTTTTCGACAAGTTTTGCATTTTCGGAGTTTTCTCTGTCAACGGCCGATAAATGGGTGGACGTGTCGCAACTTGCATACGGTGTTAGAAATCATACAAATCTGGCATGGATGACTACAATGGTCATGCCCACCTACTTGAAAAAGTTAGGGTTATTTTAAGAATGTCTAAAACTAGATCATGTTTAGTGATGGGTGTTTGGGTTGGCCAGAAGGCCCAGCCTGAGGGTACGGCGACATCCTCCAAATGGCCTCAAAAAAATTCCACCACATCCTATGATCAAATCAAGACACCATGCCAAGTTGTTTGAGTTTTTGATAATTCTTGCATTTTTTGAAGTTTCCTCAGTGAAAATTGGCCGATAAATGGCCGGACATGACGCAATTTGCATACGGTGTGGGAAATTCGTTCAAACCTAGCATGGATGTCTATCATGGGCATGCCCACCTACTGAAAAAAGGTTGGTGTCATTTTATGCATGTCCAAAAATAGATCAAGTTCAACAGAGGGTGTTCGGGTAGGCAAGAAGTGTCTGCCTGAGAGCATGTTTTCTCGGCATCCATTCAACTGACCCCAAAAATTTCCATGATCTTATATGACCAATTAAAGGCACCATGCCAAATTGTGTTGGTTTCTGACAAATTTGGCATTTTCTGGAATTTTCTCGGTTATAAAAGGCAGATAAATGGCCGAACGTGTCGCAACTTGCATACGGTGTTGGAAATCATTTAAACCTACCATGGATCCTTACCATGGGCGTGCCCACCTGCCTGCAAAAGTTGGGGTCTTTTTTAAAATGTTCAAAGCTAGATCATATTCAACGGAGGGTGCACCCGCATGGCCATGCCCATGGCAGGTAACCATGCCAGGTTTGAACAATTTTTGACACCGTATACAAGTTGCGACACATCCGGCCATTTTATTTGTCTTCTTTTATTGAGAAAACTCTAGAAAATATAAAATTTATCGAAAACCAAATCAACTTGGCACAGTGTCTTGAATTGGTCATAAAAAGGCCATTGGAAAATCTGGGTCCATTTCAAATCTAGGCGACAACATCGCTCTCGTCGGGCGCATGTTGGGCCGGCCAAAGAGCTCGCGGATTTGAAAAAAGTTTATCAATTGTTTATGTAATATTCATGGATTTGAAACTTTTCGCAATTTTTTTAAATGTTCACTAAGAAAATTTGCAAAAACAACTTTCTCGGTTTTGGGAACCACGGCTTCCCAACCATTTTTTCGGTTTTGGGAACCTTCTCGAAGGTCGTGAACCACGTTTTTCTGTTCCTTCTTTTCCATTTTTGTTTTTTCTGTTTATTGTTTCTATATCTCATAAATCAAAATTTCCAGAACTCAAATATTGTTTGTATTTTCTGAAATATCATTAGAAAATGTGTACAATTTGTGAAATATCATTAGATGCATCATGAATTTAGTTCTCATATTGTATAGCTTTTGTATTATAGATGTTGATTTTTTCCATATACTCCCTCCGTTCCAAATTTCTCGTCGCAGAAATGGATGTATCTAAAACTAAAATATATCTAGATACATCCATACCAGCGACAAGTAATTCGAAACGGAGGAAGTAGATTGATAAACTTTATGAAGTTTGACTTCAAACAAATTTATATACCAAGTAAATAGGACGGGAGGGAGTATATATTGATATGTCTTGTTTCTCCACACTGCGGCACGTGTATTCTATGCTTCATTAGTGTGTCACCTTTTTTCTGCCCGTTTGGAAGATTCTACAAAAGGGTATATTCTGTCTCAGGAGTGGCAGTTCCAGATATCCTTACGGCCTTGTTCGGTTACACCCTTTGTCAAAAGGATTGGAGGGGATCGTTTTTACCGGTCGGACCGCTGGTTCACCGGTTCGATTGTTGGTTTTTTAATAAATAAAATATTATATATTGATTAATATATGTGCTAATATAGAGTGAAACAATGCTCAAATAAAATTATAACCATGTAGTGGACAACAAAGTAGCACAACCAAGTTGGTTATTGGGCCATGGGCAGGCCCCGCCTACTGCTCACATGCCATTGGATCGAATCCCACTTTCCCAATTTCTATTAAAACTTTTTTCCTGGTTTTTCCCGGTTCGATTACCCGGTTTTTTCACCGGTTTTCCGGAAAACCGGCCGGTTCGATCGGTTTTTTCCGGTTTGATTGCATATCGGTCTTATTAGCTTAAAAACCCGATGAGGCTGCCGGTTCCGGTTTTTTCCGGTTCGACCGCCGGTCCGGTCTGGTTTTTTAAACTATGCTTGTACGCGATTAAATCCACACTTTTGGAATCTTTGTGAATACCAGAGTATATGTTTCCTGATCCGTTTCTTAAAAATAAATAAACGAACTACTCTCCTTTTATAAATATAAGGCTTTTTAGAGATTTTAATATGAACTAGATATAGATGTATATAGACGTAGTTTTGCGGGCTCGCTCATTTTTCTGAATGTAGTTCATATTAAAATATCTTAATAGTCTTATATTTTAGAATGGAGGGAGTAGGTAGCTAGCTAAAACTCCCACCTTAATTAATTAATTAGCTAGGTATTAATTTGATCCTCAGAAAGTAGCACTAGCACTAGTGAACCTACTCCGGCCTTTGTTTGAGACCGAGCATGGGATTGAGGGAGATGGTCCATGATTTGTGTCCTGTTGAAACGATGAAGACAATGTAGGCAAAGCCCTGTTTGAATTGTTTTTTTGTTTTGTTTTCAGGATCCCCTGTTTTTTTAGGGAAATTGAGGATCCCCTGTTTGATTTGTTTTTTTTTTTGAGGGGTGTTTGATTTGTTTGTTTTGTACTGGAGTGCTAAAGCCGTGTGGCCCACGTCGCACTCATAGCGTGGCCCAGGGTTAGGATACGAATTATTGCTAGGCCTGAGACCTAATAACAAAAATGTTGGGCGAAGACAATGTAGTTGCTTCTTCCCTTCTTCAATGTATATTTTCTTTGTTGCCATAGCTTTTAAGTTCCAGTCCTAGATCTCAAACTATTTAATACATCAGTATTTCTTCTACACAATTACTAAAATTTCAGATTCCCACACAAAAAAATATTAAACTTTCAGATAGCTGGTACAGAAATTCTTTTTTTAATATGACAGAATTGAATAAACTTTTCTGCGAATTAACTTGACAAAAAAGCTGGATAAATTACATTTGTCGCTTAAAAAAGAGAAAATTAATTCTTAGTACTCCATAGCGCAATCAGAAGTTTTAATTTCTCGCATACAGAAGTTTTAGTTCCTACTACCAATCAGTAAATATAACATGTTTACTATTTTTAGTACTCCATAGCACAAGTTTTTTTAGGGGTCTCCGTAGCGCAAGTAGACAGACCGCAATGGAAGTGATCATGTTTCTGGCGATTCTCATGGCCAAATCTGCATGCATGTGGGGCTCGCCTGGTCAAAATGCATTTGCATGATCAATTAGTAGGTAGCCTTTAGTGGCCGTGTGTTTGCCTTTAGTTTGTGGGATCAGGGTCACTCCAGTTACTCTAATTATTCATCCCCGACCCTATCATACGATGCTACATTATGCATGGCTCCACTCCATGATTGCTTTGCTTGCACAAAATAATTGATCGAAGAAAACGGAAAGAGAAAAGGATCCTGAGACAGCCGAAGCTCTGGGCCTAGATCGTTTGGGGTTCACTGAGCCTACTGAGCCATGTGCGGGCCTAATCTGGCCTATATAGTTGTTTCTATCCTACTACTATAGTTTCGTGTATGCAATCGAACTCAGTTTTTTCATGATAATTCAATTCAAAGCCCGGGCTCATCTACATCTAATGAAAAGTAAAATTAAAATAAATAATAAAAATTCATGCAAGATGCTTGAGTGCGCCAGGCACATGCAAAAAAACATGGGCAAACGACATTCAAGGAGCTCACACAAAAAAAGACAAAATCGGCTATGATCAGTGCATTTTTTTCAAACTTACCCACAGGCTAGAAATTGTTCTTTTTGCCACAAGCTCCTTGGATGTCCAAACTCCATCAAATTTGGCACGGGAAAAATAAAAAAAAACATTTGAATTTTTCTGTGGTGTAAATAGCAAAAAAAAAACAAATGTTTTTTCTGCTATTTTAAATGATTTTGCAATTCACACCCAAGTGTAGATGAGCCTGGGTGCAGAAAAACCGCTTCCAATTTCCGTTGATTCCTGTTGGCTCTGGTAATATCCATATGCGGCTTTGAGATTTAGAGTAGCTGCGAGAGGAAAACTCTTCCCATTTGCTAGAAATTTGTCAAGGTTTGTGGTCTACTATCTTTTCCTCTATGATTTTTTGTGGTGCCGCTCACATCTTACATATCTGAGTCTATTGGATATCAACTTTCTTATACTGTTTTTTAAGAGGCCCTACCACGATAAGAAAGTGATTTGGATATAGTTGCAGAACACGTAATTTTAACATTTGCAACTTGTCCAAAATGATCATTTAAATATTCATATGGTTCAACATGCTTACCAGCTACCTCGTAACTAAGAGGATTAGTCAAGGAATCAACAATCATATTAACACGCACCACGGAAAAGTGCACATGAATATGGGGTAGAGCACAAACTCTAAATTTCTGATATCACTTCCATTGTTTCCACCAATTCACCTCTTCTCTATAAAGAGTCTAGAGAAATCACTAATTAAGGTAGGAGTATGGTTTAAGTTTTTTATGTTAGGTTACCATATCTATGACAACAACATCTCGATGGTAAAGGCGATTTCGTATGGAATAAAAGTTTCATGGTTGGCAATGGGGAAAACCACCTAAAACATGACCCCCACCTAGAGATCCAGATTTGTTTAAACCAAACATCGATAGCTTTGTGGCTCCATCGAGAAGAGGTGAATTCGTTGCGGCTCCATGAAGAACATTAAGAGAATCAAGCAGCCACACATGTCGTCC
Source organism: Triticum urartu (assembly GCF_056163025.1). Classification (NCBI taxonomy): domain Eukaryota; kingdom Viridiplantae; phylum Streptophyta; class Magnoliopsida; order Poales; family Poaceae; genus Triticum; species Triticum urartu. The sequence continues at coordinate 85,703,685 of NC_141875.1, forward strand.
ATTAGCTATAGAGAAAAACATTGGTAAAGTCAAAGAATCAGGAGAATCAAGCAGCCATACATGCCATCCATTAGCTATAGAGAGAACTCCTAGCAAGGTTGCGTGTTTCACAATTATAACTTCTATTTTCATGGACAAAGGAAACATTTTGAAAATCATCCCTTTATATTTTGATTTCTTACGGGATTGAGTTGTATGAGCATCAACTTTTCATGTTGCATGTTGATATTTTGCACTATCGAAACTGTGTGCATAAAATAAAACAAAGTCATGGTCGTTTCCGAATAGGCCACGGTGTGACTAGAATCTTAACAAAGTCGTGCTGTTTTTCCACGAAATGAAACAACCACGACTTAGCTTATAGAAACCTACTATCACTTGCATGTGCGATAACTCGCCCATTTTAGTGCCCACATACATAGAGCAATTGTACAATCAACTAAGGAGTAGCTCCAGTCATCCTCACTCACATGGCAAACCGAGCATACTGACTGAAAAGTTAGGATGTACTTCCTCTGTAAAGAAATATAAGAGCATTTAGATCACTACTTTAATTTTAACTAGTAAATGCGCACGTGCAACGCACGTTAATATTTAGGCAATATATTAATTGCATGTGGATATTAGGTATACTATTATTTGTGTGTTAATCATGTGATTAGTGTAATATTTGGTATGATATTAATTGCACGTTAAACATGTTTAACGCTCACCATTGAAGCAGTCTAGGTCGTTGGATTGACTTAGTTCAATGGCCAAGATTAGTTAGATCTGCCTTTTGGGTCTTTTTATATTGGTATAGATATAGATGATCTAAATGGTCTTATATTTGTTTACGGATGGAGTAGCTTATGTTGGCCCAACAAAGCCTACCAAAATGGGCAGGTCAAGTCCAATAAGGCCTACCTACTCGGCCGCACTCCTTCACCACCCCAACACGGGAGCGACTATATCTCTCTTTTGGTGAGTAGGAAGGAGCGCTCAACAATATTCATCGTGTGTTTTAAAAAATATCATTATATATAAAAATGTAAATACCATTCCAACAAAATGTTCATGACATTTAAAAGTTATCCGCACGTTTTAAAAAATTGGCCATAACAATTTTAAAAAAATGGTCATGAAATGTAAACATTTCTTCGTGCAATTTTGAAAAATTACTTATGACATACTAATAATATTTATCATGTATTTAGAATTGTTCACCGTGTATTTAAAATGTTCTAACATGTATACATAAAATGTTTAGTTTTTATCATAAAAATGCTTAACATATACTAAAAGTTCATCATGTATTTTGGAAAATGTCAATGTCTATTAAAAATAGGGAAAATAGAAGGGAAATGAAAATAAAAAACAAATACAAATACAAAGATAACAAGAAGAAAGAAAAAACCTTTCGCTCCTGCCCACGTGCCAACTCCTATCTAGGGTTTCCTTGCCTCTCGCCGGCACTGCCGGTCCGCCTCATCTCCTATGGTCCTTGGACCATGGAGGCACGGTGGATCCCGGCTCTTGCCGACGGGAGTGCTCCGCTTTTAGATGGTTTTCTGAGTTTAGTTAGGGTTTGTGCCATGCTCAAGAAGATGAGGCGGCGGCGACTTCTTGAAGATGGAATAAGGGCCTCCCCGCCTAGCTCCCGTCCTGGTGATGTTTCAAGCATCATCGAAAGGCGTGTGGAGGTTTTTCTTCGGCGGATCTCGTGGGATTCGGTCGGCGTTTGTCTTCGGTGGATCCGACTGGATCCGGTCTTCGTTCGTGTACGTCTGTGTGTCTTCAGGTTGAATCCTTCCGGTCTATACTTCTCTTCATCGGCGGCGGTTCCTGTTCTGATGCGCTGGTCCTATGGGGCCTTAGCACGACGACTTCTCGACTGTCTACTACAACAGTGTTTGCCCGGCTCCGATGAGGGAGGGGCGATGACGGCGGCGCGCCTTGGGCTCGCTCCAGTGCTTATAATCGTTGCTAGGTGGTCTATGGACCTGGATGTAAATTTTACTTCTAGTGTTCTTTGTACTACCTTAACAGTTGATGAATAGATCAGAAGTTTTCTCGAAAGAAAAAACAAGAAGAAAGAAAAAGCAGATCAAACCATCGCGAAAGCAGGTAACATAAATTTCCCAAATCTAGCAGAAACTGGCGAGCGCTATGTAAATGGGCCATGGCCTGCTTCGAAACACCAGAGGCGGGCACTAAAACGGGGAGCAACTAATTAAGGAGCGCTCCTAGCCATGTGTTGCGCTCTGGGTGTTTTCTTTTTGAATTTTATTTTTATTTTTCCGTACGCGTTTTTGGCTTTTTAGATGTTTTTTTTTTATTTTTTCTGGCATTTCGGTTTTTCAATGTTCTTTTTCAACTTTTGGACAAAAAAATTATGCGAAAACACACATTTTTTTTGCTTCCACGAAAGCCACGGCCGTGCCTCTCGGAAACGAAAAAACGCGTTTTTTTCATTTACGAGAGGTACAGATTTGCTTCCGCGAGAGGCCTGGTCGTGCCTCTCCGGAACGAAAAAATGCATTTTATTTTTTCCCTTCCGTGAGAGGCATAGTCGTGCCTCTCGGAAACGAAAAAAAATACGTTTTTTCCTTCCACGCGAGGCACGTGCCTCTCGGAAATGAAAAAAAAAGTGTTTTTTGCCTTCCGCAAGAAGCATGGGTTTACTTCCGCACGAGGCACGACCGTGCCTCTTTCGAAAAGGAAAAAATGTGTTCCCTCGGTTCGGTTTTTTGTCCAGTTTTGGGGGAAAAAAGTTCGTCAAAATCTATCGACATGGAATCTATTTTTGAAGATCTCGACGTGAGAAATTCAATGGTGAAAATGGTACGAGATTTGAACGCACAGATAAAGAGATAAAATGTTTTAGATAAATGGATCTATGAAAAAAAAAGTCCCGGGTTACGACAAATGCCACACTTGTTGCAACCTGTGAAGGTGGGAGTGACCTTTGCAAAAAGTGCTTCTTAATTAATGATTTCGCTATAAACGGCTTGCAATAATGGATATAGAGAGGTGACATACCTCAAAAAAATAGAGAGGTGGCATACCTTACTTCTAGGATACCCAAAGATGTCTCTCCTTAAGGCGCTCTCGCCGTCGCTACTATTGGGTGGGCCCAAGTAGCTTCGTACATGTTATTTCATTTTTCTTCTTTCTTTTCATCCGTTCTTTTTTTCCTTAGTTCATATTTTTAAAATATCCCAATTATCTATAATCCAAAAATTAAATATATTTAAAATAATTGTCAGTATATTTCAAGTAATATGGATAGCAATACAAAAAAATGTGACATTTTAAAAATGTTCATGAATTTTAAGAATATGTAATTTTCTTTCAAAAAACTATACGATGCAAAAATTGATTTAATTAGAAAGTTGTTCTTAGAAATAATTAAAATGTACGTTATGTTTTTTTAAAAGTTCACACATTTCAAAATATGTTTGTGACATTGAAAAATATATTTGTACAATATAAACAAATGTTTATGTAGTTAAACAATGGTTTAGCATGTATAAAAAAATATTTAACATGTATTCAAAAAAATGGTCAATGCATATATTTGAAAAAAAAATATTTTTTTGAAAAATGTTCAATGTGTAGAAAAAATGATTCAGATGTACAAGAGAAAAATGTAGAGTGTGTGTTGAAAAAGGTGGACATATATTGAAAGAAAGCAAGAAAACAAAAACAAAAAAACTGATGAAAAACATGTAGTGAAACACATAAAAATGAAATAAGAAAAAAAGCATGGAAGGTCGTAAAACAGGTCCATAGAACCTCTCTAAATCTGCTACAACATCTACAACATTGAGCTGGCCCATTTAGTGCAGCACCAGAGGCGAGAGCGAATGATCTCTTGCAATAGGCGAGAAATAGCCTCCGCGGGGGATATATTGCAGCAGCACTCCGACGCTCACAGTTCGATAATAGATGGCTTAGGGCATGTACAATGCTTGATAAGATAGTTTTATTTTAAGTTTTACATGTAATTTAGAGATGACAAAAAAGAGAATCTACAATGGTCATATCTTAACCTTATCTTCAATAACTAGCAATTTCTAAAAACATGTTGAGACATATTGTGCTAAGAGATCATCTCTTGTCTTCTCTTAAATAAGAGAAAACAAGCCTTTTTTTATGAGTTCTTTTTCCTCCATCTCATTATTGATCCTACGTTACATTCCTAAGATAGCATCATTGTACATGCCCTTATTAATAGTCCACGCCCAACATCAGAAAACAAGCCCACCCGCTAGCCCTTGCCGGCTTAAGCCACGCCACCACATGCTCCATAGAAAATTCGGATGAACTTTACACCTCGGACGCACCACCTTTAAAGACACATTTTGCGTTGAATTGCCAACAAATTGCACAGGAGTGAGGGGTTGGGCGGGCTCATTAAGCAACATCCATGTGCGTTCGATTCCTGTTTTTGTGTTATTTTTCCGGTTTGTCCATTTTGTATGTATTGTAGCTACTCGAAACACTGAAGCGAGACGAACACTGTTGCACAGAGTTTTTCTTAACATGAATATTTTTTTAAAGGCATACATTTTGAAATCGGGATTACTTGCATATGTTAATATTTTTGAACTCAGAACATTTTTTGAAAAGCATGGACAATTTTAAAATTGTGATTTATTTTGAAAATAGATTTTTTACAATACCAACATTTTTTAAAATATGAACATTTTTTGAAATTTCAAACATATTTTGAAAAATATGAAAAATTTATATAAAACATGAACATTTCCTTAACGCAAATATCTTTTTGATTTTTTTCAAAATGTAGAAAAAAGGGAAAATAGTAAAGTGAAAAATAGAAAAAAACAAAAACCCCAGACCGGAACCTGGATGTTTTCCAAAACCGGTAGAACACCGGACAAGAAACCCGGGATCTGTAGACGTATAGTAGTTTACTAGCACCGAAGATGCGCGGCGCACGCCGCGCCCGTGGCAAGCCTTGTTTATATTTTTGAAAAATAGTTCAATTTTTTTATTGCATGCATGTCTTATTTCATGTTTAGTCAGTTGGTTTTTTTTGTTTTGGTTTGGTTTTATAGAAAGAAAAGGAGGTGTAGGTTCATATTTGTAACACCCTCGATGCAACTATAGCTCCCACTTGTCGAGGCACGATTTAGAGACATAATCGCATTGAAAGCATATGTCGCAAGTTAGGCAATCTTCACAAACATCCCATGTAATGTAATAATAAAAGGGGAGAACATAGTTGGCTTACACTCGCCACGTCAATCAAATATATAAATAACATTACATCATCCAAAACACTCATGGCCCGACTACGGCGTCAAAATAGAAGAAAACCCAACATGCGACAACGGTCCCAATCACCCCCAATAGGCACCACTACTGATCATCAGGAAAAGACACGTAGTAACACTGAGAGTCCTCGTCGAACTCCCACTTGAGCTCGTACTCGTCACCTGGAGCGGAAACACCTGGACCTGCATCTGGAGTTATAGTATCTGTGAGCCACAGGGACTCAGCAATCTCGCACCCTCGCGATCAAGACTATTTAAGCTTATAGGAAGGGTAAGGCAAATTTATGTGGAGCTGCAGCAAGCGACTAGCATATATGGTGGCTATCTTATTCGCAAAAGAGAGCGAGAAAAGGAGGCAAAGCGCGAGCGAGAGACTAGAGAACAACCTGCGCAAACATTACTCCAACATCGTGTCCACTTCCCGGTCTCCGCCGAGAAGAGGCCATCGCGGTAACACACTCAGTTGATTCATTTTAATTAAGTTAAGTTCAAGTTATCTACAACCGGACATTAACAAATTCCCATCTGCCCATAACCGCGGGCACGGCTTTTGAAAGTTCAATCCCTGCAGGGGAGTCCCAACTTAGCCCATGACAAGCTCTCACGGTCAACGAAGGAATAGACCTCCTCCCAAGACGTTCCGATCAGACTCGGTATCTCGGTAACTCAAGACACTTCGATAGGTTAAAATAAGACCAGCAACACCGCACGAATGTGCCGACAAATCTCGATAGGAGCTGCACATATCTCTTTCTCAGGGCACACTCAGATGAGACATCCTACGAGTAAAACCAACCCTCAAGTTGCCCCGAGGTGGCCCCGCAGTCTACTCGGTCGGACCAACACTCAGAGGAGCACTGGCCCGGGGGGGGGGGGGGTTAAAATAAGATGACCCTTGGGCTCCGGTAACCCAAGAGAAAAAGAGGCTAGGTGACAAATGGTAAGACCAAGGTTGGGCATTGCTGGAAAAGCTTTAATCAAGGCGAACTATCAAGGGGTTCCCATTATAACCCAACCGCGTAAGGAACGCAAAATCCGGGAACATAACACCGATATGACGGAAACTAGGGCGGCAAGAGTGGAACAAAACACTAGGCGAGAGGCCGAGCCTTCCACCCTTTACCAAGTATATAGATGCATTAAGATAACATAGCAATATAATGATATCCCAACAAGTAAATAAAAGATGTTCCAACAAGGAACGGCCTCCAATCTTCACCTGCAACTAGCAACGCTATAAGAGGGGCTGAGCAAAGCGGTAACATAGCCAATCAACGGTTTGCTAGGACATGGTGGGTTAGAGGTTGACATGGCAATTTGGGAGGCTGACAAGCAAAAGGTAGGCATCGTAGCATTGGCATAGTAAAAGAGCGAGCAAACTAGCATAGCAAAGATAGTAGTGATTTCGAGGGTATGATCATCTTGCCTGCACAGTTGTCAGAGTTGACTGGATCCTCACAAGCAAACTCAACGGGCTCCTCGGTAGCGAACTCGTCTCCCGGCTCTACCCAAACAAGACAAACAAGCAACAAGGATACAATCAACCACGTGCAAGCTCAAACAATAAGATGCAATGATGACATGCTATGCGGGATGCGATGCGGGATGCAAAATGCAAGATATGACAGGAAATGCATGAACCTGGCCTTAGCTTGGAAAACCAAATGTTCCACTGGAAAGAGGGGATGAAATCGCTTGAAAACGATATAAAGATCATTGGAATCGGAGTTACGGTTTGGAAATGGCAAGCGTTTTAAGAATGACACCGGTCTGCAATTTACAGCAAGTAGGCATCTAAATACAATGAGATGAACATACTTCAGCACCCAAACATGAAAACAAAATACATGGCATGGATGCACACAAGATGCTTAACAAAATACTAGCACTGAGCCACGGCCAATTCATCCATTATGAGGTTCAAACAAGCATGGCAAAAACGCAAATGCAAAACAGATTTCAGACTCAGTGAAATTAACACTTGTCTGAAATTTCAGATCACGAAGCCCTCTTCGGAGCAGCAAAACAACATGATACATGACCTGATTAAGACAAGTAAGAACATGGCATGGAGCTACCCAACAAGCTTAACAAAAGACCCAAAGTGACCTGGGGCCAAAAGGCTTCACAAAAATACTAACGGGCACACGAACATAGCTAAAACACAATCAGTTTTCAGACTTAGTGAAAACTGAGACATGCTGAAATATAACTCACGAAGGCATGTAAACGAGCTCGATGCACTCACTACGGTGCAAGTCATGGCAAGGCAAGCATACATACATTAAGAAGGCAGAAAATACAAGCTATAAATGGCAAGAACAATGGCATAGCATGCACGGATCAACTACAATAGCATCGGTAAAATCGCAAACGAGTTGACGATCTGGCCAGATTCACCACGAAGCAAAAGTAGAGCTCGATTGACTCAAGCTAGGGTGCTCCATAATTGCAAGTAAAGACATGGATGGATAGAGCATAACATGATTAACAAAAATCCTTTACTGATCATCCTCAAAAGAGGCACGGATCACTAGGAAACAACAAGAACATATGGCATCAGGAACTAAATAATCCCAGACTTAGTGAAAACTACTAAGTCCCTGAAAACAGATTTACCGGGTGCCTCACTTTGCAAGCTTGCACAAGTCACCACACACATCCTAAAAATGCATGGGTTGCGCCTATGGAAAGAAGACAAATTTTTTAACAAAACATATGAAGGACTCACAGGCATATCATGCACACATTAATCATGGCAAAAATGACAAAAGTCTAAGATGAACTAACAGATCTGACAATTAACTCACGAAGCCTCCTTCTAACAGCATTTCGGGCATCAAGATGAACTCAAATGAAAATGATGCAATGGAATGAAATGATGTACTCGTCGAGGCGAACATTTTGATATACTATATGTCCAAATCGGAGCTACGGATGCGGAGATGTGGCAGGTCAAAGTTTGCTCGAAAAACAGGGTTTGGAGGAGAAAAGTCAACCGTTAGGGTTTTCCAGATCTCAGATCTGAGATGCACGCGGAACGAGGTTCGCCGGAACAGTAGCTCACCGGAGATCCGTCGCCGGACTTGGCGCAGAGGGAGGAGGAGGCCGCGGCACCGGCCGAGGGCGTGGAGGGGCGGCGAGGCCGAGGCGGTGGCGGTCGACGCCGGCGATGGCCGAGGCGGCACCGACCGGGAGAAGGCGCCGGGGAGCTCCGGCGGCGAGTGGCCGTAGATGGCGGCACGGTGGCGCCGGCCACCGGCGTGGGAAGAGGCGGCGGCGAGAGGAGGGGCCGGGAGGCGCTGCGGCGGCTCAGGCGATGGGCCTCGGGGGCCGTCCCCGGGCCTGGCGGGCTCGCGGCGGCGGAGGCGGTGACTCGCCACGTGGCGGCACGCGTGTGGCTGCGGGCGGCGGCGGCGGTTCTGTCCGGCGCCGGGCGGACGTGTCCGGCGCGCGGAGATCTTTTTTAGGGTTTCGTGTGGGGGGGGGGAGGAGATCCGAAAAACGGGGGTTCTATTTATAGGCATAAGTGGAGCTAGGAGAGTCCAAATGAGGTGCGGTTTTCGGCCACGCGATCGTGATCGAACGCTCTAGGACATGGAGCAGAGTTTGGTGGGTTTTGGGCCAAATTGGAGGGGTGTTGGGCTGCAACACACACGAGGCCTTTTCGGTCCCTCGGTTAACCGTTGGAGTATCAAACGAAGTCCAAATGATACGAAACTTGACAGGCGGTCTACCGGTAGTAAACCAAGGCCGCATGGAAAATCTCGGCCCAATCCGGAAATGTTTAATCCCCACACACGAAAGAAAGCTAGAAATGACCACCGGAGGAGAACGAAGCGCCGGAATGCAAAACGGACAACGGGGAAAATGCTCGAATGCATGAGATGAACACGTATGCAAATGCAATGCACCTGATGACGTGATATGAGATGCATGAAAACGAAAACAACACACGGAGACAAAGACCCGAACCCGAGAAATAAATATAACTTAACGCCGGAAACGGCAAGAGTTGGAGTACAAATTGGGAAAGTTATATCCGGGGCGTTACAACACTCCACCACTACGAAAGGATCTCATCCCGAGATCTAGGACTGAAAGAACACCGGGTACTCAGAACGGAGGTGATCCTCGCATTCCCAGGTAGCTTCACGGTCGGAATGGTGTGACCACTTGACTTTGAGAAATCTGATTGACTTGTTGCGAGTTTTGCGTTCAGTCTCTTCAAGAATAGCAACTGGGTGCTCACGATAAGAGAGATCTTCTTGGAGCTCAATGTCCTCGAAGTTGACGGTGCGGTCAGGAGTCTTGAAGCACTTTCGAAGCTGAGAGACATGGAACACATCATGAACATTTGCAAAGTTTGAAGGAAGCTCGAGTTGATAGGCGAGGTCGCCTCTCTTGCTGACAATCTTGAAAGGTCCCACGTATCTAGGGGCAAGCTTCCCTTTGATACCGAAGCGACGAGTACCTTTCATAGGAGAGACGCGGAGGTAAACATGATCTCCGATCTCGAAAGCCAAATCACGGTGCTTACTATCATAGTAGCTCTTCTGACGGGATTGGGCTGCTTTGAGGTTATCATGAATGACTTTGCACATTTCTTCTGCTTCTGTGATTAAGTCATTACCCAAAAGCTGACGTTCACCGGTTTCAGACCAGTTGAGAGGGGTACGGCACTTCCTGCCATACAGAATTTCAAATGGGGCCTTGCCCGAACTTGCTTGAAAACTATTGTTGTAGGAGAATTCAGCATAAGGAAGACAATCCTCCCACTTCATGCCGAAGGAGATCACACAAGCCCTGAGCATATCTTCAAGAATCTGGTTGACACGCTCGACTTGACCGCTTGTTTGAGGATGGAAAGCAGTGCTGAAGCGGATGTTAGTGCCCATGGCCTTCTGAAAAGAATCCCAAAACTTCGAGGTAAAGATGCTGCCACGGTCTGAAGAGATCACTTGAGGAATACCGTGCAGAGAGACAATGCGAGAGGTGTAGAGTTCCGCCAATTGAGCTGCAGTGATCGACTCTTTGATTGGCAGAAAGTGAGACACTTTGGTGAGCTTGTCGATGACAACGAATATAGCATCATTGCCACACTTGGACTTTGGAAACCCAGTCACGAAGTCCATTTCAATGTGGTCAAACTTCCATTCTGGAATGGCAAGAGGTTGGAGGAGACCTGTTGGCCTTTGGTGTTCTGCCTTCACTCTTCTGCAGACATCACATTCATTCATGAATTGAGAGATCTCGCGCTTCATTCGATTCCACCAATAAGCTTGCTTAAGGTCCTGATACATCTTCGTGCTCCCAGGGTGGATGGAGAGGAGAGAATTGTGAGCCTCGTTCATGATCACTTTATGGAGGTCACCTTTGGGTACCACAATACGATCCTCGAAGAAGAGAGTGTCCTTGTCATCAAGGCGGTAGCACTTGTACTTGGACTGACTCTTGGCAATCCCAATCTTCACCTTTTTCACCATAGCATCAAGAAGCTGGGCTTGGCGAATCTGGTCTTCTAAGGTAGGAGAGACTTGAAGGTTGGCGAGGAAACCTTGAGGAACAACTTGCAGATTAAGTTTGCGGAAAGCTTCACAAAGCTCGGGTTGATAAGGCTTAAGAATCAAACTGCTGCAGTAAGCCTTCCTGCTCAAAGCGTCAGCAATCACATTGGCCTTGCCTGGAGTGTACTCAATACTCGGATTATACTCTTGAATCATTTCGACCCATCGAGTTTGCCTGAGGTTGAGATTAGGCTGAGTGAAGATGTACTTGAGACTCTTGTGATCAGTGAAAATATCCATTTTTCTTCCCAATAGAAGATGTCTCCAAGTCAACAAAGCATGCACAACTGCCGCCAACTCGAGATCATGAGTGGGGTAGTTCTTCTCATTAGGCTTCAACTGGCGAGAGGTATAAGCAACAACTTTCTTCTCTTGCATCAATACTGCGCCAAGACCTTGGAGAGAGGCATCACAAAAGACCTCGTACGGCTTGGATTCATCAGGCGGAGTCAGAACTGGAGCAGTGATCAACTTCTCTTTCAAAGTGTTGAAAGCAATATCACACTCCGGAGACCAAACGTACTTGACGTGCTTCTGAAGAAGATTTGAGAGAGGCTTCGCGATCTTGGAAAAGTTTTCAACGAATCTTCGGCAATAGCTTGCGAGACCGAGAAAACTGCGGAGTTGCTTCACGTTCTGAGGAGGTTCCCAATTCATAATTGCAGACACCTTCTCAGGATTCACGGCAATGCCCTTGGCAGAGATGATATGACCAAGATAAAGAACCTCATCGAGCCAAAATTCGCACTTGGAGAACTTGGCGTAGAACTGATGTTCTCTGAGCTTATCAAGAACCAAACGCAAGTGCTTGGCATGATCTTCCTTGTTCTTGGAGAAAACCAGAATGTCGTCGAGATAGACCAAAACAAAGTCATTGGTGTAGGCGTTGAAGATGAAGTTCATCATGCGAGAGAATGTCGGAGGAGCGTTGGCGAGGCCAAAAGACATGACAGTGTATTCATATGAACCAAAGCTTGTTCTGAATGCTGTCTTGGGAATATCTTCTTCATGAATGCGAATCTGGTGATAACCCATACGGAGATCAAGCTTGGAGAATACTTGGGCACCTTTGAGTTGTTCGAACAACTCATTGATGTTGGGAAGTGGGTATTTGTTCTTGATGGTCTTCTTGTTCACTGGACGGTAATCAACACAAAGTCGGTCCGTTCCATCCTTCTTCTTCACAAAAAGAACACCACAACCCCACGGAGAAGAACTAGGCCGGATAAGACCCATTCTTTCTTGCTCATCGAGTTGCTTCTTCAGCTCCTTCAACTCTTTAGGTCCGAGCTTGTAAGGACGTTTGCACACAGGTTCCATGCCAGGCTCAAGATCAATAACGAATTCAACTGGCTGGTGCGGAGGCATTCCTGGGAGCTCTTCTGGAAAGACGTCTTGATATTCGCAAACGACTGGAATTTGAGAGATAGCGTCCAATTCACCCTTCCCATTGAGAGAAAATAGACGGATGGAATTATCCCGAGCGGCAAAGACAATTACATCCTCAGATGAATGAGTCAATTGAATCTGCCTGGCAGCACAATCAAGATGTGCCTTGTGCTTAGAAAGCCAATCCATTCCGAGAATAAGATCAATATCCGAGTTACCAAGAACCACCGGAGAAGAGAGAAACTTGTAATCGCCCAACGTGATAGAGACATCGGGAGCAACCAAACTAGAAGTCAAAAGCTTGCCGGGAGAAACAACTTTCATGACTTTGGGCATAATCTCGGTATCAACATTGTGCTTCGATGCAAACGGGCATGACAAAAAGGAATGCGATGCACCAGTGTCAAAAAGAACTTTTGCAGGAATATCATTAACAGGAAGGTTACCCATGATCACATCTGACGAGTCCTCTGCCTGAGCTGCATTCATCAAATTGACCTTGGCATGCTTGGGGTTATGCTTGACCATAGCTGTACTTGCCGATCTTACAGGAGGAGGAGGAGGAAGACGCCTCTGGTTGAGACACTTGTTGGCATAGTGACCCTTCTGTTGGCACTTGTTGCACGTGACCTCGGAAGGCGGACGGTGATACGGAGCACTCGATCTTGGAGCTTGAGACGAAGTCTTGTTCTGAAAGCCAGGGTTGGGTGGGTGGGAAGAACCACTGCCACCTTTGCTCTTCTGCTGATACGACTGACGGAACGGAGGAGGAGGAAGCCAAAACTTCTGCTGCTTGGCCACTTGAGTAGAGGAAGAAGGAGTAACATCTCTGACTCTCTTCTTGGAAGCATCACACCTCAACTGAGCAGCCTCTTGCTTCAGTGCCATGTTGTAGAACTCATCGTATCTCAAGGGCTCAAAGAGGACAAGAGCGAGCTGAATTTCTTCTCTGAGACCACCCCTGAACTGATATATCATGCTCTTCTCATCAGGGACGTCCTGCTTGGCAAAGCGGGCGAGCTTCTGGAACAACTTGTTGTAGTCATAGACAGACAAAGAGCCTTGCTTCAGATTGCGGAATTCCTCACGCTTGCTTTGAACCACGCTCTGCGGAATATGATGAGCTCGGAAATCTCGACGGAAATCATCCCAAGTGATAACACGTCCACCTCTGGAGTCCTTGTACTGCTGGAACCATTCTGCAGCTTGATCTTTGAGTTGGAAGGAAGCGAACTTGACAAAGTCCTCAGGTCCGACGTTACTGCACTCGAAATGCTTACACAGATCCACAAGCCAATCGTCAGCATCGGTTGCCTCAACACAATTGCTGAAAGTCTTTGGCCCGTTAGCAAGGAACTGGTTGAGTGTAGCAAAGTGACTCTGATTGCTGCCTTGATTCCCTTGACTGCCTTGATTGCGCTCTTGAAGAATTTGCATGATCAGCTGTGTGTTTGCATTGGTTGCGGCCATCACAGCTTGCCATGCCTCTGGAGGAGGTGGAGGTGGTGGCGGATCAGGATTCAGAGTCGTGCGCGTTGGAGGAGCCATCCTGAAGAGGGTGATCACCATTAGCACATTGACAGATAAATATTGAAGCTGAATCCAACGGAATGAAAATTGCAACATATAGTCTTCACATCCGAACAAAATGAACGAATGCATTCCTCTTCAAATGGTCACATATCCATAAATTGAGAAGCCACGTGGAATTAAGGTAGAGAAATAAATCAACAAGGTACGGATCAAGAACGAATAATCGGTAAGAAATCCCAATCTCAAACCAATATTCATGGAAGAAGAACTAGAGCTACTAGAATTCCCACCTATGAAACTCCCGAACCTTTCCGGTTATGCAATCAGGTGTTGGGGATACAGGGGAAGCATAATATCTCACCCAAACTAGCAAATCCTACATCCAGCTGTATCCATCCTTCAACACATAACCAAGAAACCTTCGGAAACCATCTACCTCAACCTTCAAAAATCCTCCGTTATACAAGTTATGGCGATACTCCCGAACTCCCGCCCCAGTACTGGGTGGCGTCGAGGTTATCTCACCAACGAACTGCATAAAAGAGATTTTCGATGTCGGCGAACATATCTCAAGTATTCCAGAATTGCAACGATAAAATTATGATGACAACACCTCAGAGCTCAACTCCCCGGGACACTTCCACTAAACCCCTGACAGGAGGCACCAAGACAGTATTCTCATCATAAGCCATCGGAACGATTCCAAGATACTCGCGTGATCCTAAATTTTTTTTAGTGAAATTTGAGAAGAGAAGAGTCAAAACTCTACGTCAGGATGCCTTACCAGAGCGATGAGGAGACTGGGAAGTAAAAAGAATTCCTAACTCTCCGATATATAATTCCTAAATGACTCAAAACATTTTTCTAGACACAACTCGGCTGCTAAAAACGATCAAGCAATGGGGCTCCTAAGGTCGGGGAAGGCTCTGATTACCAACTTGTAACACCCTCGATGCGACTATAGCTCCCACTTGTCGAGGCACGACTTAGAGACATAATCACATTGAAGGCATATGTCGCAAGTTAGGCAATCTTCACAAACATCCCATGTAATGTAATAATAAAAGGGGAGAACATAGTTGGCTTACACTCGCCACGTCAATCAAGTACATAAATAACATTACATCATCCAAAACACTCATGGCCCGACTACGGCGCCAAAATAGAAGAAAACCCAACATGCGACAACGGTCCCAATCACCCCCAACTAGGCACCACTACTGATCATCAGGAAAAGACACGTAGTAACACTGAGAGTCCTCGTCGAACTCCCACTTGAGCTCGTACTCGTCACCTGGAGCGGAAACACCTGGACCTGCATCTGGAGTTATAGTATCTGTGAGCCACAGGGACTCAGCAATCTCGCACCCTCGCGGTCAAGACTATTTAAGCTTATAGGAAGGGTAAGGCAAATTTATGTGGAGCTGCAGCAAGCGACTAGCATATATGGTGGCTATCTTATTCGCAAAAGAGAGCGAGAAGAGGAGGCAAAGCGCGAGCGAGAGACTAGAGAACAACCTGCGCAAACATTACTCCAACACCGTGTCCACTTCCCGGTCTCCGCCGAGAAGAGGCCATCACGGTAACACACTCAGTTGATTCATTTTAATTAAGTTAAGTTCAAGTTATCTACAACCGGACATTAACAAATTCCCATCTGCCCATAACCGCGAGCACGGCTTTCGAAAGTTCAATCCCTGCAGGGGAGTCCCAACTTAGCCCATGACAAGCTCTCACGGTCAACGAAGGAATAGACCTCCTCCCAAGACGTTCCGATCAGACTCGGTATCTCGGTAACTCAAGACACCTCGACAGGTTAAAATAAGACCAGCAACACCGCACGAATGTGCCGACAAATCCCGATAGGAGCTGCACATATCTCGTTCTCAGGGCACACTCAGATGAGACATCCTACGAGTAAAACCAACCCTCAAGTTTCCCCGAGGTGGCCCCGCAGTCTACTCGGTCGGACCAACACTCAGAGGAGCACTGGCCCGGGGGGGGTAAAATAAGATGACCCTTGAGTCTGCAGAACCCAAGGGAAAGAAAAGGCTAGGTGGCAAATGGTAAGACCAATGTTGGGCATTGCTGGAAAAGCTTTAATCAAGACGAACTATCAAGGGGTTCCCATTATAACCCAACCGCGTAAGGAACGCAAAATCCGGGAACATAACACCGATATGACGGAAACTAGGGCGGCAAGAGTGGAACAAAACACTAGGCGAGAGGCCGAGCCTTCCACCCTTTACCAAGTATATAGATGCATTAAGATAACATAGCAATATAATGATATCCCAACAAGTAAATAAAAGATGTTCCAACAAGGAACGGCCTCCAATCTTCACCTGCAACTAGCAACGCTATAAGAGGGGCTGAGCAAAGCGGTAACATAGCCAATCAACGGTTTGCTAGGACATGGTGGGTTAGAGGTTGACATGGCAATTTGGGAGGCTGACAAGCAAAAGGTAGGCATCGTAGCATTGGCATAGCAAAAGAGCGAGCAAACTAGCATAGCAAAGATAGTAGTGATTTCGAGGGTATGATCATCTTGCCTGCACAGTTGTCAGAGTTGACTGGATCCTCACAAGCAAACTCAACGGGCTCCTCGGTAGCGAACTCGTCTCCCGGCTCTACCCAAACAAGACAAACAAGCAACAAGGATACAATCAACCACGTGCAAGCTCAAACAATAAGATGCAATGATGACATGCTATGCGGGATGCGATGCGGGATGCAAAATGCAAGATATGACAGGAAATGCATGAACCTGGCCTTAACTTGGAAAACCAAGTGTGCCACTGGAAAGAGGGGATGAAATCGCTTGAAAACGATATAAAGATCATTGGAATCGGAGTTACGGTTTGGAAATGGCAAGCGTTTTAAGAATGACACCGGTCTGCAATTTACAGCAAGTAGGCATCTAAATACAATGAGATGAACATGCTTCAGCACCCAAACATGAAAAAAAATACATGGCAGGGATGCACACAAGATGCTTAACAAAATACTAGCACTGAGCCACGGCCAATTCATCCATTATGAGGTTCAAACAAGCATGGCAAAAACGCAAATGCAAAACAGATTTCAGACTCAGTGAAATTAACACTTGTCTGAAATTTCAGATCACGAAGCCCTCTTCGGAGCAGCAAAACAACATGATACATGACCTGATTAAGACAAGTAAGAACATGGCATGGAGCTACCCAACAAGCTTAACAAAAGACCCAAAGTGACCTGGGGCCAAAAGGCTTCACAAAAATACTAACGGGCACACGAACATAGCTAAAACACAATCAGTTTTCAGACTTAGTGAAAACTGAGACATGCTGAAATATAACTCACGAAGGCATGTAAACGAGCTCGATGCACTCACTACGGTGCAAGTCATGGCAAGGCAAGCATACATACATTAAGAAGGCAGAAAATACAAGCTATAAATGGCAAGAACAATGGCATAGCATGCACGGATCAACTACAATAGTATCGGCAAAATCGCAAACGAGTTGACGATCTGGCCAGATTCACCACGAAGCAAAAGTAGAGCTCGATTGACTCAAGCTAGGGTGCTCCATAATTGCAAATAAAGACATGGATGGATAGAGCATAACATGATTAACAAAAATCCTTTACTGATCATCCTCAAAAGAGGCACGGATCACTAGGAAACAACAAGAACATATGGCATCAGGAACTAAATAATCCCAGACTTAGTGAAAACTACTAAGTCCCTGAAAACAGATTTACCGGGTGCCTCACTTTGCAAGCTTGCACAAGTCACCACACACATCCTAAAAATGCATGGGTTGCGCCTATGGAAAGAAGACAAAATTTTTAACAAAACATATGAAGGACTCATAGGCATATCATGCACACATTAATCATGGCAAAAATGACAAAAGTCTAAGATGAACTAACAGATCTGACAATTAACTCACGAAGCCTCCTTCTAACAGCATTTCGGGCATCAAGATGAACTCAAATGAAAATGATGCAATGGAATGAAATGATGTACTCTTCGGGGCGAACATTTTGATATACTATATGTCCAAATCGGAGCTACGGATGCGGAGATGTGGCAGGTCAAAGTTTGCTCGAAAAACAGGGTTTGGAGGAGAAAAGTCAACCGTTAGGGTTTTCCAGATCTCAGATCTGAGATGCACGCGGAACGAGGTTCGCCGGAACAGTAGCTCACCGGACTTGGCGCGGAGGGAGGAGGAGGCCGCGGCACCGACCGAGGGCGTGGAGGGGCGGCGAGGCCGAGGCGGTGGCGGTCGACGCCGGCGATGGCCGAGGCGGCGGACGCGGCACCGACCGGGAGAAGGCGCCGGGGAGCTCCGGCGGCGAGTGGCCGTAGATGGCGGCACGGTGGCGCCGGCCACCGGCGTGGGAAGAGGCGACGACGAGAGGAGGGGCCGGGAGGCGTTGCGGCGGCTCAGGCGATGGGCCTCGGGGGCCGTCCCCGGGCCTGGCGGGCTCGCGGCGGCGGAGGCGGTGACTCGCCACGTGGCGGCGCGCGTGTGGCTGCGGGCGGCGGCGGCGGTTCTGTCCGGCGCTGGGCGGACGTGTCCGGCGCGCGGGGATCTTTTTTAGGGTTTCGTGGGGGGGGGAGGAGATCCGAAAAACGGGGGTTCTATTTATAGGCATAAGTGGAGCTAGGAGAGTCCAAATGATGTGCGGTTTTCGGCCACGCGATCGTGATCGAACGCTCTAGGACATGGAGCAGAGTTTGGTGGGTTTTGGGCCAAATTGGAGGGGTGTTGGGCTGCAACACACACGAGGCCTTTTTGGTCCCTCGGTTAACCGTTGGAGTATCAAACGAAGTCCAAATGATACGAAACTTGACAGGCGGTCTACCGGTAGTAAACCAAGGCCGCATGGAAAGTCTCGGCCCAATCCGGAAATTTTTAAACCCCACACACGAAAGAAAGCTAGAAATGACCACCGGAGGAGAACGAAGCGCCGGAATGCAAAACGGATAACGGGGAAAATGCTCGAATGCATGAGATGAACACGTATGCAAATGCAATGCACCTGATGACATGATATGAGATGCATGAAAACGAAAACAACACACGGAGACAAAGACCCGAACCCGAGAAATAAATATAACTTAACGCCGGAAACGACAAGAGTTGGAGTACAAATTGGGAAAGTTATATCCGGGGCGTTACAATATTAGCAAGGTTCATTTGTGCAATAGGTTTATTTATAACAGGTTCACATCCTTTGTAGTTGCTACTTTTGTCCTTGCGTGTAGAAATGCTCGTCTTGTTTTTTTTGTATAGAGCAGTAAAGACCGTTGCTGGTGCCATCAATTTCATGTTTTTTGTATGGAACATAAGTGTTTGAAGGATGATGCGATTGAAGTTTTGAACGAACCATGATTTATTTATGGCAAAGAGTTAAATTGTATAGGTGCGGCGTAAAACAAATTATTCTAAGCACGGTGCAACAAATTGAAAACCTTTTTTTAGTTTGCTGCCAGTGGGTAAATCATTAGTATTTTGCCCTTTAATGTCCTTGTGGAATTTCTTCACCATCCGAGGCCTCATCATAGTCAATAAGGGAAGAAAAATCAGTGTTATGTTTTTCTTAATTATATTGTAAAATATAGTCTGACTGTCTATACTTTGTTTTCTTCTGATTGAAGCGTTTAATTTTTCTACAAAGCAGAATTTGCTCATGGTGGAGTTGCAAGGAGATTATTCTGTGGTGCATCAGTTGCTAGTAAAGAGGAGGAAGAAGACTATTTAGTTGGGTTTGGATGCATATCGCTCTCTAGTGACAGTGAAGCTAGCTAGCCTATGTTCGCCATATGCTCCATGGTTTGCACTTGGAAATAACAATAATTGTTTTTCGGTGATTTGCTACTTGGTGTCACTGTGACGATGAATTTTTTGCCAGTTAGATGTGATATTTTGCGTGGTATGTTGGTTATTGATCCCTGTTTATCCGTGTTTACTGTTCTGGTGTATTTTTTGAGGTTAGTGCTATTGGTTCATTTAGGTTTCTGTTCTGGTTTAGTGTTTTTGCTTTTCCGGTTTATTTGAGTTTGACGATCCTATTTATTCGGATTTACTGTTCCACTTTTACAGTTTAGACATTGTTTTCGGTTTATATTGGTTGCGGTTTTGGTTTACATTTTAGGTTTATTGTTATGATATTGTTCACCCTGGGGGAGGGGTTGTTCATAAATAAGCATTGTTGACAAATAATTATTGTTTACACATAATCACTGCTCGTACATAACCACTGTTCATATTCAATTACTGTTCACACGGTTTGTTGTTATGCATTGCAATTCGGGTATTGTTCAAGTTTATCGTTTGAGTGAGTTAATGTTTTTGGTTTATTCAAGTATTTTTTCTATTCCACTGGCTTTATTGTTTCGGTTTACTCGGGATTGTTGTTTCGGTTTTTTTGGGCTACTATTTCAGTTAGTAGTTCTGTGTTTACTAGGTGATGCCTCGCGCGTTGCTGTGGGATACTATAGTTCATTTGATGTGTAAATCCTGACCCGAGTGTTGGTTCACATTACGTGACTCGACAGAAAAGAAAAAAAGCCCCAAGTGACATATTGTTAAATTCCAGTCGGTCATTCCATCGTCAATACAATGTAGTGCTAAGAAATAAAATAATATAAATGGGACCAAAAGGAAGAAAAACTGAAGTGTCTCCTATCCAAGTTTCTTGTATTGATGTAACAAAGGAAGGATGGAGGCAATTTAAATAAGCATCATCAATTTTAGTTATATAACATTTCAGTCAATAGTGCGCACCTTCAAGGTTTGCAGATAAAATGATTCAAGCATGCCAACACCAGACGGAAAAACATAATAGAACAAAAGTTCAAAATTACTTTTCAAATGCACAAATATAAAAGAGGTGTGTGAAAGCATAAACAAGATTAACTGGAAAGTTTTTTAGAAAAAAAATCAATTGTTAGGAAAATAGAAGGATGAAACTCAAAGGCCTCACTTTTATGTCAAGGAAGGACCCGAATGTCGGCTCGACTGTCTGCGGTGGGCCAATTGCAAACTTAGTGAGGCACCCTTTTCAAGAGCACCAAGATTGTAGCCTTTCACCTTGAGGACTTGCCACCATGCTAGAAGCACTTCCTTGAAAATACTGAAAAGTAGAACGTGTGATAAACACTATTGAGCTAAAGGATAATGAAGAAATGAACCGAATATCTCGTGTTTGCCAGTGTAGCAAATAGAATGTATGTTTCAAAATGATACTATAACATAGATGCAGGCCTACGGCTGAAGGGCACACATTTTTATGTTGAAGATTACAATACTATCAATTTGTCATGTGCTATATGATTTCTCATATGCATTTGCACTAACCCTATGGGTGCATCTATCATTTCAAATTTTTTTGCAAGAACAACCCAATTGTACAATGCACATGAACTGTCATATTCCTTGAAAAGGGGTAAACATAGCACTCTAGCATTGCATAGCCTGAATAAAAAATAATGAACATAATATGAAAGATATATACAAAGCACATGGAATACAATTTGCATCTAGTTTTTGTATCGTATAATGAGTATAAGAAGCACGTGAAGCTCGTACTTCAAATGTATACACACAACTATAAGTAATTCATCTGGCAGGTTGAAAGGATTTTTTTTTACAGTTAACAGAGGCAAAGAAAGCCTGTTAGACAACTACAAAAAATGGAATGGTTGCCAATCCAGAAAGCAATCAACTGAACTATTTAGTTACATAGCACCAAATTTCCGCAAAGTAAACAATGAAAATGTCAGTACAATCAAGTGTCAGGTTCAAACGAAAATGTGGAAACCATACCTACCTCGTAGTCAAATATTCGGTAACATTTATGGTCTTCATCATTGTCCGGTTTTCACCAGTTTCCAGTAGTGTTGAAGGAACATGACTTGAAAATTAATAAATTATACTCCATGGAGAAAATGTACAGGCATTAGAAGAAAAGTCAGTATATTTAGAAAGGATTGTTTTACATATTTTGATGAGATGATACAAAGCGCATAGATCCTCACATTGCATCGGAGCAGAAGTGGCCCATAGGAACCAAAAAGGCCACCAGGTTTTGATACGTCGCCGTCGTATCTACTTTTCCAAACACTTTTGCCCTTGTTTTGGACTCTAACTTGCATGATTTGAATGGAACTAACCCGGATTGACGTTGTTTTCAGCAGAATTGCCATGGTGTTATTTTTGTGCAGAAATAAAAGTTCTCGGAATGACTTGAAAATCAGCGGAGATTATTTCTGAAATCTATAAAAAATATTGGCGAAAAGATCTACGTCAGGGGGCCCACACCCTATCCACGAGGGTGGGGGCGCGCCCTACCTCCCTGGGCGCGCCCCCCTGCCTCGTGGGCCCCCTAACGCTCCACCGACCTCAACATTGACTCCATATATTCACTTTCGGGGAGAAAAAAATCAGAGAGAAGGATTCATCGCGTTTTACGATATGGAGCCGCCACCAAGCCCTAAACTCTCTTGGGAGGGCTGATCTTGAGTCTGTTTGGGGCTCCGGAGAGGGGAATCCATCGCCATCGTCATCATCAACCTTCCTCCATCACCAATTTCATGATGATCACCGCCGTGCGTGAGTAATTCCATCGTAGGCTTGCTGGACGGTGATAGGTTGGATGAGATTTATCATGTAATCGAGTTAGTTTTGTTAGGGTTTGATCCCTAGTGTCCACTATGTTCTGAGATTGATGTTGCTATGACTTTGCTATGCTTAATGCATTTCACTAGGGCCCGAGTGCCATGATTTCAGATCTGAACCTATTATGTTTTCATCAATATATGAGAGTTCTTGATCCTATCTTGCAAGTCTATAGTCACCTATTATGTGTTATGATCCGTTAACCCCGAAGTGACAATAATCGGGATACTTACCGGTGATGACCGTAGTTTGAGGAGTTCATGTATTCACTATGTGTTAATGCTTTTGTCCGGTACTCTATTAAGAGGAGGCCTTAATATCCCTTAGTTTCCAATAGGACCCCGCTGCCATGGGAGGGTAGGACAAAAAATGTCATGCAAGTTCTTTTCCATAAGCACGTATGACTATATTCGGAATACATGCCTACATTACATTGATGAACTGGAGCTAGTTCTGTGTCACCCTAGGTTATGACTGTTACATGATTGATCGCATCTGGCATAATTCTCCATCACCGATCCAATGCCTACGAGCTTTTCATATATTGTTCTTTGCTTATTTACTTTTTCGTTGCTATTGTTACAATCACTACAAAACCTAAAAATATTACTTCTGCTAACGTTACCTTTTGCTATCGTTACCACTACCATCATATTACTTTGGTACTAAATACCTTGCTGTAGATATTAAGTTTCCAGGTGTGGTTGAATTGACAACTCAGTTGCTAATACTTGAGAATATTCTTTGGCTCCCCTTGTGTCGAATCAATAAATTTGGGTTGAATACTCTACCCTCGAAAACTGTTGCGATCCCCTATACTTGTGGGTTATCAAGACTATTTTCTGGCGCCGTTGCCGGGGAGCATAGCTCTATTCTTTGAGTCACTTGGGATTTATATCTGTTTATCACTATGAAGAATTTGAAAGATCCAAGAACCAAGATCTATCCCTCAACTACGAGGGGAGGTAAGGAACTGCCATCTAGCTCTGCACTTGATTCACCTTCTGTTTTGAGTAAGCTTGCGACACCTAAACCTGCTTCTGCTATTAATTCTGATATGTTGCATGTTATTGATGATGCCACTTCTGCTATGCATGATACTTATGGTGAAACTACTTCTATGCTTGATAATACTGTGCCACTTGGTGAATTTCTTGATGAATAACTTGCTAGGGCTAGAGAGAATGAAATTATTGAAACTGATAATATTGATGAAAGTGATGATGAAGATTCGCCCCCTAGATATGAACTGCATGTTGTTCCTGAGGGTTATGTTATGGATAAAGAAACGGTTAGAGACTTTCTTGCTTGCAATGACAGAAGTGATCTTAAGAAATTATTAGCTAAGCTGAAAGAAAAATCTCTGAATGCTAGAATGAAATATGATCCTGCTTATGCTACTTCACCTATCTTTATTACTGATAAGGATTATGATTTCTCAGTTGATCCTGAGTTAATTACTTTGGTTGAATCTGATCCTTTTTATGGCTATGAATCTGAAACTGTTGTGGCACATCTTACTAAATTAAATGATAAAGCTACCCTGTTCACTAATGATGAGAAAACTCGCTACTATTATATCCTTAAATTATTTCCGTTCTCATTAAAGGGTGATGCTGAGATATGGTTTAATTCTCTTGATCCTGTTTGTGTGCATAGTCCCTAGGATATGATTTACTACTTCTCTGCTAAATATTTCCCCGCTCATAAGAAACAAGCTGCTTTGAGGGAAATATATAATTTTGTGCAAATTGAAGAAGAGAGTCTCCCACAAGCTTGGGGAAGGCTTCTCCAATTACTTAATGCTTTGCCTGATCATCCTCTCAAGAAAAATGAAATACTTGATATCTATTATAATGGACTAACCGATGCTTCCAGGGACCACGTGGATAATTGTGCTGGTTGTGTTTTCAGGGAAAGAACTGTTGATCAAGCTGAATTTCTATTGAATAATATGTTGACTAGAAAATAATTGGAAACTTCCTGAACCAACTACTAAGCCAACTCCGGAGAAAAGGGGTATTCTATTCCTCAGTCCCGAAGATATGCAAGAGGCAAAGAAATCTATGAAAGAAAAAGGTATAAAAGCTGAAGATGTTAAGAATTTACCTCCTGTTGAAGAAATACATGGTCTTAATTCACCACCTATTGAAGAAATGCACTGTCTTGATAACCCGACACAGGTAGTAAAGGTAAATTCTCTCTATAGATTTGATGAAGGTGATATTCCTTGTAATAAGTCTGCTAGCCAATGCTTAGATGAGTTTGATAATTTTATTGTTAAACAAGAAAATTTTAATGCTTATGTTGGTAGACAATTGAAACATAATGCTTATATGATTGAACACTTGAATGATTATATGGCTAATGTTAAAGGTGAACTTAAACTTATTAGTAAACATGCTTCTATGATTACCACTCAAGTAGAACAAGTACTTAAAGCTCAGAATGATTTGCTCAATGAATTGAATAGTAAGAATAATGACTTTGCTGTTAGAGTTGCAACCAGAGGAGGTAAAGTGACTCAGGAACCTTTGTATCTTGAGGGCCATCCTAAGAGAATTGAGCAGGATTCTTAGAGAAATAATGTAGATGCACCTAGTCCTTCTAGAAGGAAGAAAAAGAAAAATGATAGGACTTTGCATGCTTCTAGTGAACCTGTTATTGACACACCTGAGAATCCCAATGATATTTCTATTTCTGATGCTGAAACACAATCTGGTAATGAACATGAACCTAGTAATAATGTTAATGATGATGTTCATGTTGATGCTCAAACTAGTAATTATAATGATGTAGAGATTGAACCTGCTGTTGATCTTGATAACCCACAATCAAAGAATCAACATTATGATAAGAGAGACTTTGTTGCTAGGAAGCACGGTAAAGAAAGAGAACCATGGGTTCAGAAACCCATACCTTTTCCACCTAAACCATCCAAGAAAAAGGATGATGAGGATTTTGAGCGCTTTGCTGAAATGATTAGACCTATCTTTTTGCGTATGCATTTGACTGATATGCTTAAAATGAATCCTTATGCTAAGTATACGAAAGATATTGTTACTAATAAAAGAAAGATACCGGAAGCTGAAATTTCCACCATGCTTGCTAATTATACTTTCAAGGGTGGAATACCAAAGAAACTTGGAGATCCAGGAGTACGAACTATACCATGCTCCATTAAAAGAAACTATGTTAAAACTGCTTTATGTGATCTTGGAGCCGGTGTTAGTGTTATGCCTCTCTCTTTATATCGTAGACTTGATTTGAATAAGTTGACACCTACTGAAGTATCTTTGCAAATGGCTGACAAATCAACTGCTATACCTGTCGGTATTTGTGAGGATGTGCCTGTTGTGGTTGCAAACGTCACTATTTTAACAGACTTTGTTATTCTTGATATTCCCGAGGACGATAGTATGTCTATTATTCTTGGAAGACCCTTTTTGAATACTGCAGGAGCTGTTATTGATTGCACCAAAGGCAATGTCACTTTTCATGTTAATGGTAATGAGCATACAGTACACTTTCCGAGGAAACAACCTCAAGTCCATAGTATCAATTCTATTGGAAAAATTTCAACAATTACTATTGGAGGTTTTGATTTTCCTCTTCCTACTGTCAAGAAGAAATATGATATTCTTATTGTTGGGGATGTGCATATCCCCATTGAGGTAACCTAGTGTTATTCTAAAATTCTCCGGTTTCATGCAATTCGGAATGAGTTTGTTAACAAGACTTGAGCAACCTTGTTAGTGGATTCCTTTTGATGAGCATGAGATGGATGAATTTAGAAAACATAACTCTCTGTACCCTCTTTTTACTTTCTGTTACTTATATTAAATAAAGCAAAAATAGTATATTCTGTCTTTTTTCTGAATTATCCATGCAATAAAAAATACCCCGGAAATAAAAGTTCTCCAATTGCCCTAAAATTTAAATATGATTTTTTCTAGAATATTTGAGAATATCTGGCACTGAGAACACACCGGGGGGAGCAAGCACCTGGCCATGAGGGTCCAGGGCGCGCCCACCCCCCTGGGCGCGCCCTCTGCCTCATGGGCCCATGGTGGCTCCCCTCCACTTATTCCAGCTACCACACACTCCCTCTTCCTCCCAAAAAAATCATCAACCATCTCAAGCACGAGTTCTAGCTCATCTTGCTGCCATTTTCGATCTCCTAGCTCAAAGCTCCATTCACAAAACTGCTTTGGGGGATTGTTCTTTGGTATGTGACTCCTCCAATGGTCCAATTAGTTTTTGTTCTAGTGCTTTATTCATTGCAAATTTTTGTTGCTTAGGTGACCCTGTTCTTGAGCTTGCACGTCAAATTTATATGGTCAAAAGTAGTTTTAATGCATGATATTGCCTCTAGGCACTTGTAGGAGTAGTTGCTATCAATTTTGTTGAGTTTGGTTCACTTTTATTTTGAGTTACTAAAAATTTCAGAAATTTTTCAGAGGAAGAAATATCTTTAGGAAAATGTACCAAGGTGGTTCTTCAAGGAAGCAAGGATCCAGACCCGCAATACGCGATGCAGACGAGGATCCACCAAGAGAAGCTCAAGTGCGGCCTTGTGAATGGCCGTTAGACGATTTCATGGTCCGAGCAGGAATTGAGGAATTTGATGCATATGTGCACAATGCCGATCTTGAGAGGTTCAAGGCAGATAAGTGCCGTCAATACCTCTATTTAACTGATTCATTTGTGAGAAGGTTTAAATTTTCATCATCACGCAATTCTAAAACTGTCCTGTTTGATCTTTATGATAAATCTTATACCATGGACTTAGTAGATTTTAACACTGATTGTAAACTCCCACAGTGGGGTAATGTTAGTGAACCTCGCAAATCTAAATTTAGAGATTTTTCTTGCTAGTATTACAGTGGGGGAATCTAGTGATGTAACACAAGCCACCATAGGGAGCATTCATTTTCCTGCTATACATTATTTTGCTCTCTTCACAGGAAGGTGCGTAAACGGTAAAGATGAAGCATGTCACATGTGTGTACCTGATCTTAGCGTTCTCAGGAGCGCTGTTTTAGGAGATAAACAATACAACTTGGGGCTATTGTTGCACGTAGGTTGCATAATAATCGTATTCATGGAGATTTCTTTGGTGGAATTTATGCAACTCGAATAGCTAACTTTCTTGAGATACCCATACGTGGAGATGGTATTGAGTTGCCTTCTTCTTATCTAGATTATGATGCTATGGTTCGTCATCAGTTTGTTGAGAGGAACGATCAGTTCCTCCAGTACTGACTAACCTTTGATAGATGACACACCTATCACGTCGCTCTCCCTGCTTCTACTTTCTTTGACTTTCAGGCAAAGGGGAAATATGTTATAACCAGGGAGGAGGCGACCGAGTATGAGAGGAGGGCGGAGACAGCTTGCTTCCAAGCGGCAGCTCATCAGGCAATTACCGTTGCTTCTCAGTACGACCCCAACTATAACTTTGGATATCCGCCAGGCCAGCCGTGGCCATAGATCAACTTAGGCCAAAAGCCTAAGCTTGGGGGAGTATGTATCTCTCACCGACATTACATTCATGCTCACACACTCATGCTAGTTGTCAGTGCTCATAATTTTTCATTGTAATATCCATGCTAGTTTATTTTCCTTTTTATTCTTTCTTCTTGTGTGTTTGATAAACCTTAAGAAAACAAAAAAAAATAGTTGTAGCTTTTAGTTAGTTTACTTTTCATGCTGTAGTAGTAATAATTAAAAGAAAACCCAAAAAGATTTCTCGTTCTTCTTTTGCTTGTTGGGAGCTTTCCCGTGTAAATAGTTTTATTTATTTTCTTGTTCTTTGTGGGTCGAGAGGAGAAGACCATAATGAAAATGTTGAGTGGCTCTCATATGCATTATTGTTGATCTAACAAAGAGCCCATATTTCCTTGTCTTCTCTCTTGAATCGAATGCTTGCAGAATCCAGCTTAGTCCAATGCACATGCACTATTATTATTATCCACACTATTCGGTCGTGCAAGTGAAAGGCAATAATGATGATTATATGATGAACTTCTTGAGATGAGAAAAGCTGGCATGAACTCGACCTCTTTTGTTTTTGTAAATATGATTAGTTCATCGTTCCTGATTCAGCCTATTATGAAAGAAACATGTTTGCAATGACAATTAGAGATTGTAGTTGCTTATGCCATGCTTAATTAGCTAGGAGCTTGTAACGGCCTAGTTTTTGGCCCTTTTCTTTTTCTTTTTGATTTATTTAGTTTTTACTCTGTTTTTCTTTTTGGAGTGGTTCTGTGGCCTTGCCACCTGGGAAATCATCTTCATTTCCTCTCCCAAGTGGCTCATCATTCTCAAAACCTTGCCAAGATCATGTCACTCCACTACTTGACCAAACTCTAATTTCTTTTTCTCAGGAATATTCCTTTTTCTATAAAAGGAATAACCTCAAGTGCCCTAGGTTGTGAAGCAACCCATATTTCTGTCCATCCAAAAATTCCCAAATGATTCTCATAATTTCTGTGGGTCATACATTGCTCAAATATGCCCAAACTTTCCTATCCTAGCCTAAGAATAATTCCCCATTAATTATTCTGCATTTCTGTCCAAAGGGGCACTTTGTGAAGGAAGTGCCACCTATACTTTCTTGATTGCTCCCAAATCTTTTGGGAATTCTCTTATGTCCAAATAATTTCCTCATGCCAAAATTCAACTTTATTTGCCTAATCAATCTTCCTTAGCAATTTTTCAAACCTTCTGTCAGACAGAAGGCATTGTGAAGGAAGTACTAGCTAGGAGTTTCCAAATGAGTTGAAATTTGGCACACTCCTTCATGTTCCTATATTATAACACTCCTCCAAATTTCAGCTCCGTCACTTGATCTATGTGAGCGCAACATCAAATCTTTGATTCTGTCAATATTTTCATGTTGTGAAGCAAGTATATTTTATATTGCTTCATTTTGCCTGAAAATTACCAGAGCATTCTCCTACACAAATAACTTCTCTCTACCAATGTTGGGATCAATTCTTAAAGCCAATATTTCTCTAGAATTTTTGCAAGTTCCTGGACAGAGGGAATAGCTGTGAAGGAGGTACCATTTTGGTGAATCCATTTGGTGCAAACTTTTTACAACATCTTCTTATGACCAAATCACTAAGCCTTGCCAAGTTTAAGCTCAAGTGAAATCTCCATGTGAGTGCACCTTCCTAATCAAGTTTCTGGACCCATAATGTGAGTTACAAAGCAACTATATTATTTTGTGCTCCATTATGCCCCAAAACCTCCAGGATCATAGTCCTTCCGTAGTTAATCACCCCAGACAAACCTTTTGGACCCAACCAAGTCCATGTAAATCACCCGTGCACGTTCAAGTTTACTGCAGTAAACTTCAGATGATGATTACCATTTAACCATACCACTTTTCACTGATCTACCACCTCAGTTGCAACCTCCCCTGGATGGACTAGCCACTAGACAACAGGTTCCAGCCCATCTCCCCCGCTACATGCCAGTGCACGCGGTGACCGCGTTAATGACATCACTGTGCGCGCGCTCTATGCGCAGTGGCCGCGTCCAGGGCGTCGTTTCTGCTTTGTCCGCTCCCCTCTCGTTGTCTTAGCGCGCGTGAGCGTGTCCCTTGGCTTCACCTCATCGTCGCCGTTCCCTTGGACCCCTCTTCCCCTCCATCCGCTTCCTCACCGACACTCGCCGCCGAACGCCCACGAGAGCACAGTGCGCCGACCGTCGTCTTCCTCCTCGTCCCTTCCTCCCCGTGCTCCGTTGGCCTCCTCTGCCCCGTGAGACGCTCCACTGCTCCTTCCCCGTCATCTACCAGCGAGCTCGGGTGCGTGCACACGCGTCCGCGGTGCCGGCCACGCGTTCGCGGCGACGACAGCGCGGCACACCCCTCCCCTCACCTATATAAGCCCACCCCGAGGCCGCTCGACCTCACCATCGCCTTTGCCTCACTCCACTATCCCTCCCAAACCTCTTCCCCGAGCACCGGAGCCCCTCTGCTCGTCCTCCGTCCTCCATGGCCGCCGCCCCCTCCGGCCCAAATCCGAGCGAGTTGAGCTCTCTCCCTCTGTTCTATCACCACCAGAGGCCTCCTCATACACCCTAGATCCACCCCAGTGCCCCCATTCCTTCTCCGGTGGCCTCTAGCCACGAGTTCCCTAGAGCCCGGAGAGCCCCGTCCGCCGCGGCCATGGTCCCGCCCTGCCCGATGCTCCCTGATGTTCAGGTGGTGGAGGGACGGGTGCACCTCGCTGTTCTGAGCACTCCGGCGGTCCAAGCTCCGCCGGGGGTGGCTCGAGTGGCCAGAACGAGCGCCGGCGCTGGCAGCCTCTCCTCTGCTCTACGTGCGGTGTCAGGGGAAGAAGAAGAAGGAGGCAGGAGGAGAGAGTTGACCGCGCGTGGACCCCACGGCCCCACGCATCAGAGACCCAAGCCTCGGCCCCGCACCTTGCTGACTGGATTAAGCGGAGGCGCAAACCCATGAGTACATTTTCGCTTTTAGAAAGCGTATTTTCCCTCTCCTTCAGGCAAAGTACGTTTTCCTTTATTGAAGGCGTATTTTCTCTCTGTTACAGCGAGGAATACGTTTTCCAGAGGAGAAGGCGTATTTCTGCAAAGTGCGCTTCCTGTTTTTTCCAGCCAAGGGCCTGCTTGTGATGATTTCTTTACAGATAGGTCCCTGGCAGAAAAACATTCATATATTTTTACCCATAGCTCCAAATGAGGTGATTCCAAAGCCCACCTCTTCGTTTCGTCGAGCCCGTTCTGTTGGTTTCATTTTCACTATGGTTTGACACTATGAAAATGACCATTTTTCCCTTGCGCTTAATCAGCCCCTCCGAGAGAGAACGTTTTCCAGCGATTCTTTCCGCGAGCTTCTCACACTTCTTCCCGGTGATTTCTTCACCCTCAGGCAAGCCAAACCCTCCATTTGCATGCATAGATTGCAATGTAGTGACATGGTTTATTTATTTGAACTTGTTTAAAATATTGCATTAGCTATGTATGATTTGTTCATGGCATTTCTCGGAGTATTGTTTTGATCTTGATATTGCCATGATATTGCTTGGAGTTCTAGGACTTATGTTCTGATGATTATATGGATGACATGTGACTTTGGATTCTTAGTGGCTATTATGATTATTTTCATGATGGTATCTGGTATTATTTTGGAGTATTGCTTTGGATATCATGTTGCCTTTGGATTCTTAGTGGCTATTATGATTATTTTCATGATGGTATCTGGTATTATTTTGGAGTATTACTTTGGATATCATGTTGCCTTTGGATTATTAGTGGCTAGTGTTAGTTTCATCATGATGCTAGTTGATATTATGTTTTGGAGTATGATGATGGAGATGATGCTTGCATGTGGATCATAGCTGGATAGTTAGTTCTTGATATTTGAGTAGTAGTATTATCGTTCTTGGATTCATCATGATAGTATAGTGTTATACTGTCCTCGGGGTATTTTGATATGATGATATTAAGCTTTGGATTATTTGTTGGATATTGCTATGACTTGGATTATAGTTTGATAGTTGATATCGGAGTATCAGTTATCACAATTATATTTTTGGGGATAAATTCCGTCATTAAGTTGATCAGGTGCCACCGAACCGGGCTTTCTCCAGTGCAACCACATTTGCCTTTATGGGAAGGCCCTAATGCGATGCTATTGCCATGTCTCTCGTCGGTGCCTCCAACAAGGGAAGGTTATGGGCGCGCACTACCTTGATCAGGTAGGCGGACATAAGCCTTGTGTGCCCATAGTTGGATTTTTGCGCGCTTTTGTCCCCGTTTGGGACCGTTTTTGTTGGCCACGACGGTGGTCGTTGGTGCCTTTGGTAGGCACGAGGCCACCCAGGACTGAACCCAAAGGGGGTGTTGGTCGGAGTGGCCGGGAGAGTGTCATAGTAGTAGATCGGTTTTGTCGGAACGCCGTTGGTCCACCCGAATGGGAGTGCGAGGCCATGGGTTCCGTGGTGTGGGTACAGTGCGCTACCTCTGCAGAGTGTGTATTTAAATCTATTGATAGCCGCGTCCTCGGTCATGGGCATGGGTTTGTACTAGGTCACACCGTTCGATCAACACTCACATGACGGAATGACTTATAGGTGATTTATATGTCGATATTTTGAGCAGTACAGATTGGCAGGATGTTGATTATGACGTTTGAGACCAAGTGTTGGTCATGGTAGTGATCGCCGAAAAGATCACCGTTTGAGACCAAGTGTTGGTCATGGTTGTGATCACCGGAAAGATCACTGTTTGGTTACAAGGTAACCCGATCCAAGACCACGAGGTTGGTCCGTTTGTGATCCGTGAATGATCCCCGTTTGGTTTTGATCACAAGGTGATCGAGATGGTATACTGCTTGGCCGGTTAGCCAAGAGAAATATGGTTATGGAGATCTGAGATGGTGATTTATCAGTATTGTATCAGTTTTATACCATGCTTAGTAGTTGCTTCATCATGGTAGTTGTTAATTAATTAACCTGTTAATGCTATGTTATTGTCTTGCCTTGATGTTTATGGTTGTTGTGAGCTTGCAAGTACATTCAATGTACTGACATGGCGTGTCATGCCAAATTGCAGGTGATGCCATGATTGCTTGATTGCTTGTCGAGGTTGCCGTGCGTGCGAGCTAGATCGTGTCCCAGTCAGAGTCCCTGCGGAGTGGAGTTCACCACCTTCGTCGTTGTTCCGCTGCTAGAAGTATTCTGCTGCTACGAGTTGTTTCGCTACTAGCATAGAACAAGTGTAGTATCGCAGGCCTAGTGTCGCCGTGCTGATGTGCTTCCATGTAACATCAGACCCTTGTATTACTATTCTTGTAATAAGAGCTGATTTGTTCTATGTCAAGCAATGCCATATTTCAGAGACTTCTCCTCGATCTCTGGGCTGGAATACGGGGCGTTTCGGTTTCTCTGAGCCGGGGTGCCACAATGCTTATAATGGTTTACCTTGCGTGCCAACATGCTATTAAAATGGTTGTGATGTGGTATGATAGGGTGGTATCCTTTTCTGAACGATTCGAGTGGCTTGACTTGGCACATGTTCACACATGTAGTTGAAACAAAATCAACATAGCCTCTACAATATTTATGTTCATGGTGCATTATATCCTACTCATACTTGCATTCAGTGTTGATTAATTTTAATGCATGTTTATGACTGTTGTCACTCTCTAGCTGGTCGCTTCCCAGTCTTTTTCTAGCCTTCACTTGTACTAAGCGGGAATACTGCTTGTGCATCCAATTCCATAAACCCCAAAGTTGTTCCATATAGTCCACCATACCTACCTATATACGGTATCTACCTGCCGTTCCAAGTAAATTTGTATGTGCCAAACTCTAAACCTTCAAATAAACATTCTCTTTTGTATGCCCGAATAGCTCATGTATCAATTAGGGTTGTCTGTATCTTCCATGCTAGGCGGGTTATTCTCAAGAGAAGTGGACTCCGCTCCTCACTCACGAGAAAATGGCTGGTCATCGGGATGCCCAGTCCCATGCTTTATGCAAATCAAATCAAAATAACTGCAAACAAAACTCCCCCAGGACTCTTGTTAGTTGGAGGCACTCGTTGTTTCGAGAAAGCCATGGATTGATGCTTGTTGGTGGAGGGGGAGTGTAAACTTTACCATTCTGTTTGGGAACCGCCTATAATGTGTGTAGCATGGAAGATATCAAGATCTCTCAGTTGTTATGTTGACAATGAAAGTATACCGCTCAAAATATTATTCATATCTATTTCAAAACCGAGCTCTGGCACCTCTACAAATCACTGCTTCCCTTTGTGAAGAGCCTATCCATTTACTTTTATGTTGAGTCATCATCCTCTTATTAAAAAGCACCAGGCGGAGAGCACCGCTGTCATTTGCATCCATTACTGTTAGTTTACATTGAGTATGATTGTGTCTGGATCTCTTTTACCATGAATTACAATGTCTAGTCAGTCCTTGATCTTTAAAGGTGCTCTGCATTTATGTTTTGTGGTCTCAGAAAGGGCTAGCGAGATACCATCTTATTATATCATATCATGATTATTTTGAGAAAGTGCTGTCATCCGAGATTTATTATTACTAGCAAACATGCCTGTGCGTTGCAACGGGAGATGAAAAATATAGCATGTGTCTCTAAAATGATAAGCATTTCAAGACCTTCTTATGTGAACCGTCCTTTGTTTTAACATGACGTTCCATGGACCAATTGAGGGGTAGGTCTTTCCACGATGCCATTTTGAAACATGAGATGTGGTCCCAAGACAACTTTGTTCAACTTTAAGATAAACTAAAATAAATAATATTGTGAACAAATTTGAATTAAGTCGTCGAGCAGATAAATCTGGAGTAACAATGATAGCAAGCAAAACCTGTTTGTTTGTGTTAGGCAAGATTAGGAATGGTACTTTTTGAACACCTTCCTCCAATCGTCGCGACTTGCACCAACTCCAAACCCTAGTTCCCTGACTCCAACATTGCTCCTTTCTGGTCCCATATCATTTGTAGCCAGCATAGCATCAGTGGTCGTGCGTCACAATAGGAGAAACTTTGACTTATATCCATATCTATTTGCAACACATCTGCAGTTCATGAAAATTCTACGTGCAAAATAGACAGTGCGTTGCAATTGACATGATACAATAAATTTGAGTTTGCGTGCTATTTGAGAGTTTACCTGTCGTAACTCCCAGTCAATTTGCTTCCGACTCCCTTATATTCGCTTTGGTGTGAAATCGCTGGGTTGCGACATTAATCCCTGAAAAACAGAAAATGATACTATTTAAATACGTAACATTGGCTTATAAAGTTTTAATCAAATGATCGATCGAATATATGGCACTTCATAGATATACAAAGAGTGTTCCAAATTTTGTTGTTGAATTTGGATCAAAATAAACTTCTTTGATTTCACAAAAAGAATCAAACTTGCTTTCAATTGGAGAATTACCTCTACACATGATGCTCAATGGAAGCAAATATTTGTGCAAATCCATGCAAAACCAAATCAGTGAAATGCACGATGCAATTTCAAAGAAGAAAATGAAATATTGCATCATTGAAATTGCTATCAGGAAAATCATCATCCTGTCCAAGATTTTTAATTTAGGAAACAAAATAATTTCACCGGAATATGTGAAATTTTGGAAATTTTGCATATTTTGGAAATTATTTTGAATTTTGAGACTTCAAATGTCACCTAATTTTAATGAAAGCGGATGCTAATTTGTATTACTAATTAAGAGAACAATATATGTGGATGGTAAACAGATCGAAATTGGACATCGATAAGCTTGTTTACGGGCAGAGCAATACCTACATACATTGGAGAGAGCTCTTAGTCATGGATCTCGAGTCCGTAAGGACGTCAAGGATAGCTCTTGGCCGGAAATAAAAGTTACATGTACATCACATTGGTATTAGCCCATGAAAATTAATAACAAAACTGTCTGCTCTAAGCAACTTGGGCAAAACAGAACCGTGTGTGTCTACCATGGAAGTGATAGTAGTTACTAACTGTTCAAACATTCCAGATATTTCATATTCCAATCAAAGTGCAAAATGCAAGAGACCATGAACAGAACAATACACAATTTGTAGCAGGCAACAAAAAAGGCAGCGGCAACCAATCTTCACAAGATTATAGCTTTCAAATAGGGAAGAGAAAACCTAACAGCGATTAGATAACGACTAAACTATTTTTGCATGCTATACCTTGTCAGGCTTACAATGGGACTTCTAGAATTTGAATAAAGAAGCATATCAAATTAGGGATTTGGACAAAAGAAATACAGTCTCGGTGCATCAACCCCGTCCACAGATTGAAGGAGTTTGGATTGAGCTCACCGGTGTGTAATAGGGGCAAGCAGCGGTGCAACATATAATTTGAACAAACAACCAAGTCAAATCAAAAGAAGTAAAGAAACTACAGTTTCAGAAGTAAACATCCGTCGGCCGTCGCCCAGTGCAGCTCAAACTCAGTAAATGCTTCCTCAAACCGATGACTTGGGCAAAGCAAATGTATCAGCATGTTGCTTGTTGTCAGATCAGACAATTGGCTCTCATCTCTTTTATCATGTGTAGCACTAATTCAAGCCGTTTTCCCTTGCACACAACATCAGATCTGTCAACGTACGTGCTCTGGTCTGATCATATGTAGTTTCACGCAAGAAGAGGCCGCCTTGGCATATGCAGGGCACACGGTAGCGAAGACAGCTCACAAGGGGCTCGGCAGCGGCCATGGCGTCCGCAGGACCGCTCCTCGCAGCAGCGGAATATCTTTTTCCTCATTATCATCCATCCAACGTCCTCCCTTTTAGATTTCACCACCAGGCATATCTTATTCCTCATTGATCATCTTCCTCAATTTTAATTCGTTTGCCCACCCTTGCCTATTGATCCCAGTCGGCTTGATGATTTCAAGTCGTAGTTGTATTTAAATTGGTTTATTTCAATGTAAGGGGGCGAGGTGGGATTATGTAATCAACGATCAAATGTTCTCCTTTTCACAATATCATGTTTTTTTGAGAACTTTTCACAATATCATGTGTTAGCCCATTGGATGCCCTCTTCTGAAATAAGCGGTAGGTTTCCCGTTCGTTCGATCCATCTTTCTCGTAATGTCTTTTAGACCGGATTCGTTTGATGGGCCGAGGGCCCATGCTAGCCGGTTGGGACATAGTGGGCTTCTTTGGGACAATGACGGTGAATTTTCTCTCCTCACAAACGACGTACGAAAGTTACCGCACATACGGACGAAAATTAGGGGGTAAGAAGCATTAACCCTTTTATTAGTAGGTATAGATTGCTTGCTAGTTGATTATGCCATTGATATGAGTAAACATGAGACCTAAATGTTATTGCGAATGTGGTTAGTTCATAATCTTTGCTGAAAACTTGAATGATGGCTTTATATATTTACAACAACAAGAGCAAACAGAGTTTCTAAAAGTTTTTAATGATTACTTTTAGTTTATCAACTGAATTGCTTGAGGATAAGCAAAGTTTTAAGCTTGGGGGAGTTGATACGTCTCCGTCGTATCTACTTTTCCAAACACTTTTGCCCTTGTTTTGGACTCTAACTTGCATGATTTGAATGGAACTAACCTGGACTGACACTGTTTTCAGCAGAATTGCCATGGTGTTATTTTTGTGCAGAAATAAAAGTTCTCGGAATGACCTGAAAATCAACGGAGATTATTTCTGGAATATATAAAAAATATTGGTGAAAAGATCTACGTCAGGGGGCACACCCTGTCCAAGAGGGTGGGGGGCGCGCCCTACCCCCTGGGCGCGCCCCCTGCCTCGTTGCCCCCCTGACGCTCCACCGAGCTCAACCTTAACTCCATATATTCACTTTCGTGGAGAAAAAAATCAGAGAGAAGAATTCATCGCGTTTTACGATACAAAGCCGCCGCCAAGCCCTAAACTCTCTCGGGAGGGCTGATCTGGAGTCCGTCCGGGGCTCCGGAGAGGGGAATCCGCCGCCATCGTCATCATCAACCTTCCTCCATCACCAATTTCATGATGCTCACCGCCGTGTGTGAGTAATACCATCGTAGGCTTGCTGGACGGTGATGGGTTGGATGATATTTATCATGTAATCGAGTTAGTTTTGTTAGGGTTTGATCCCTAGTGTCCACTATGTTCTGAGATTAATGTTGCTATGACTTTGCTATGCTTAATGCTTGTCACTAGGGCCCGAGTGCCATGATTTCAGATCTGAACTATTATGTTTTCATCAATATATGAGAGTTCTTGATCCTATCTTGCAAGTCTATAGTGACCTATTATGTGTTATGATCTGTTAACCCCGAAGTGACAATAATCAGGATACTTACTGGTGATGACCGTAGTTGATGAGTTCATGTATTCACTATGTGTTAATGCTTTGGTCCGGTACTCTATTAAAAGGAGGCCTTAATATCCCTTAGTTTCCAATAGGACCCCGCTGCCACAGGAGGGTAGGACAAAAGATGTCATGCAAGTTCTTTTCCATAATCACGTATGACTATATTCGGAATACATGCCTACATTACATTGATAAACTGGAGCTAGTTCTGTGTCACCCTAGGTTATGACTGTTACATGATCGATCGCATCCGGCATAATTCTCCATCACCGATCCAATGTCTACGAGCTTTTCATATATTGTTCTTTGG
Source organism: Triticum urartu (assembly GCF_056163025.1). Lineage (NCBI taxonomy): Eukaryota > Viridiplantae > Streptophyta > Magnoliopsida > Poales > Poaceae > Triticum > Triticum urartu. The sequence goes on from NC_141875.1 coordinate 85,742,286, forward strand.
CTCCCCTTGTGTCGAATCAATAAATTTGGGTTGAATACTCTACCCTCGAAAACTGTTGCGACCCCCTATACTTGTGGGTTATCAGGTTTCCACTCTGAGCTGCTCTCTTGACAAAGTTGCAGTACAGGTGTTCAGTATACTCTAAAAAAGGTTGTTGTTAAGAAGCTCATGTTCTCTCGACCAGAGAGTGAGAGCGGGAGTTGTAACGACATCTTTGAACGTGAAAGAAGTTGAAACAGAGAATATACGTATACCTCACCTACTTACCAGATCCTTGGATCTCAGAAGGTTCAAAGGAGGGAACATTGGCACAGTGCTGTGGAAGAAGTAAGCCAAATCAGACAGATTAGAAGAAATTTAGAGGAACTAATGTAAGAAAAAAAGAAGCTACAACTCTCTGGGTCAACAAAGATGAAGCGCTCAACCAGCCGGCGGCACCTTGGTCCAGTCGCCGAGCAGTACTTGGTTGTTAACGTTTGCGAGCTGCTTGATGCGCCAGAGGTCCACGGCACCTAGACGCGCCCAGTGCATCACGCCACCGCAGACAGGCTCGAGAGCGGCGACCTCGGTGACCACCAACCCACAGCCGCTCCATCGGACCATGTTGTCTGCGTGCCGGAACAGCTCGCGCACCAGCTGTTGGGGAACGTAGTAATTTCAAAAAATTTCCTACGCACATGCAAGATCATGGTGATGCATAGCAATGAGAGGGGAGAGTGTTGTCCACGTACCCTCGTAGACCGAAAGCGGAAGCGTTAGCACAACGCGATTGATGTAGTCGTACGTCTTCACGATCCGACCGATCAAGTACCGAACGCACGGCACCTCCGAGTTTAGCACATGTTCAGCCCGATGACGTCCCTCGAACTCCGATCCAGCCGAGTGTTGAGGGAGAGTTTCGTCAGCACGACGGCATGGTGACGATGATGATGTTCTACAGACGCAGGGCTTCGCCTAAGCACCGCTATAGTATTATCGAGGTGGACTATGGTGGAGGGGGGCACCGCACACGGCTAAAAGATCAATTGATCAATTGTTGTGCCTCTAGGGTGCCCCCTGCCCCCGTATATAAAGGAGCAAGGGGGTGCGGCCAGCCAGGAGAGAGGGCGTGCCAGGAGGAGTCCTACTCCCACCGGGAGTAGGACTCCCCCCTTTCCTAGTTGGATTAGGACTTGGGAGGGGAAAAGAGGAGGGAGAGAGGAAGGAAGGGGGGCGACGCCTGATGAAGCTATGTACCTAGGGTAGGGTCATGGATCTGTTCAAGATACCCTCCCCAAGGACATCCCTAAAGGTACCAAGAGCATTCGAGGCAGAATCATCATCCACTCGACCATGAAGTTATGTTCCACTCGACAATCCTGAAGACACTCGACCGTATAGATAATCACTCGACTACCAGAAGATCTAGAGCCTCTCCACTCTGCAACGATCGGGAATTAAATCATAGCTTTAATGGTCATTATGTATCTTTATTGCAGGCGTTACCAGTAACGCCCCCATCTTTATGTACCTTAAACCCTCTGTGACGTGGGCTAGCTGGGGTCCTGGCACACTCTATATAAGCCACCCCCCTCCACAGGCACAAGGGTTCGCACTTTTTGTAACACACACGCATATAATCCAGTCGACCGCCTCCGGGCTCCGAGACGTAGGGCTGTTACTTCCTCCGAGAAGGGCCTGAACTCATAGAACTCCCGTGTACAACTCTTCCATAGCTAAGATCTTGCCTCTACATTCCTACCCCCATTCTACTGTCAGACTTAGAACCACGACAGTTGGCGCCCACCGTGGGGCAGGTGTCTTAGCGACTTTTTGGAGAAGTTGCAATTTTTCCGATCCCCTTGATCATGGTTTCAGGCGGAGGTTTGGCTGAGGGCCGCGAGATCCGTCTCGGCGCGCTCGTGTTTGTCGCCGACGACTCCGCTTGGCTTCAGGAGGCTCCACTCGACATTGATGCAATCCCCGCCCGCAAGGAAACGCACTTTTGCGCGTGCGTCCGCGGCGTCCTCCTGCGGCAGCCATCGACCCAATATCGGTCGGCTCCTGTAGCTTCCCCCTCCCTGCAGCCCACCGGAACAAACGTTCCGGTCGATCGAGGCTTCAGCGGTGGGTGAAGCATGCGGTGGCTCGCCAGTCGGTCACCCCCCAAGTCGTGGCAATCGAGCCCGACGAAACTCTCTATGGCCTGTCCGATCTGTCGACCGACTCCGTAGAGACTGCATCCGAGTGCGACAGCAGCGACCCTGCGGCGGAAGTTTTGATGGTCAATGGACCACGTAGTCCTCCTGGCTTCACCCGTGAAGACGGAGGCGATGGGGGCGGCGATCCGTCACGTGTTCATGAAGAGTACTGCCCCGAACCCCTCTCTTCGCAGCGGAGAGAAGAACTTCATCGTTGGAACATGGATGCACTTCACACTCCTATCGTTGGAGAAACCCCTGAGGCCCAGGCCTTGGAGGAGGCGCGCCTGGCCAACTTGGCTGAGCGCACTCGACTGGAGAACCTCCAGTGCGCACTCGACGAGCGTGCTTGGCAGCGTGCGCCCGAATCTAGTCGACGTCAACTTTTTCCGCCTCCGACTTGGGTATACCGAACTCCAATCCAGAATCTCACAGCTGTGGCCCGAATAGCGGAGTCAATTCAACCTTCCCAGTCAGAAGCTGGTCGGGGTTTGGTGCAGATCCGGGCCTTGCTCCGAGCCGCGGGCGAGCAGAACACAGTAGTATCTCAGTCGCGGAATAGGATTCACAGCAGATCCGTGGTTGCAGACACAGTCCAGTCGGCTCACAGCCCAAGATCGCTCCCAAGGCGTGAGGGACGTGGAGATCGACGAGATCAATACAGAAACCATGAGCAGTATGATCACCGAATCGATCACGATGATCGTCGCCGAGTGCCCACACCTCCCCCAAGGAGTGGGTCATACATGCCTCGGCAACATGATGACAGGCGCCCTCACAGTGTTGGACGAGGGATTCCAGCCGACCCCAGAGAGCCAGGCTTTGATGCGAGATCTATTCTCGCTCAGGGCTTGGTCGACAGAAACAGAGCTCACTGAGAAGGTCATGACAAAGTTCTACCGACCAGCAGCAGAGTGCATGTCTCAGGTCTGGAGTGCTTTAGCAGAGCCATCAGGGCTGCAGTGATTCCCCCCAACTTTAGGTTGGCGACTGGAGTCAGTAAGTTCACTGGTGAGTCCAAGCCTGACACTTGGCTTGAAGACCATCGAGTGGCTGTTCAAATTGGTGGCGGCAATGATGAAGTGGCCATGAAACACCTTCCTCTGATGCTGGAGGGCTCGGCCAGAGCATGGCTGAATCAGTTAGCACCTGGTAGTATTTATACTTGGGAAGATCTTGCTCGAGTATTTGTTAGGACATTTGAAGGTACTTGCAAGCGGCCAGCAGGGTTGACAGAATTACAGTGTTGCATTCAGAAACTGAATGAAACTTTGAGGGATTATATCTAGAGATGGATCACATTGCAGCACACGGTGGAGAATGTGTCTGATCATCAGGCAATTTGTGCCTTTAAGGAAGGCATCAAATATCGGGAGTTGAATCTGAAATTCGGTCGGACAGGAGATATGACTCTGACTCGGATGATGGAAATTGCCACCAAGTATGCCAACGGTGAAGAAGAAGACCGACTCCGGAGTGGCAAGCACAAAATAGTCGCCCACGAAACCGGAGGAGGAAACTCCAGTCGGAAGCAGAAGCGCAAAGCCGAGCCATCCGCTCCTGGTGAAGCCTTAGCCATGACTCAAGGAAAGTTCAAGGGGAAGCCCAAAGGGCCGTGGAACCCCAATAAAGTAAAAGATCAAGATGGAAATGATGTGCTGGATTTACCATGCCACATTCACAAAAAAATGAAGAGGGTAATTTCATTTACCCGAAGCATACCACTCGACAGTGTCGACTCCTAATCCAGCAATTCCGAGAGAAACAACCCAAGTAAAAGGAGAAAGAAGCAGACAAGGTTGAGGACGAGGAAGAGGATGATGATGGTTATCCCCATGTGAATTCCACTCTGATGATTTTCGCTGACGTTGAGAGTAAGAGTCGATTGAAAGTCATCAACAGAGAAGTGAACATGGTCGCTCCGGTGACACCCAGTTATTTGAAGTGGTCCCAGACTGCCATTACATTCGACCAGTCCGATCAGCCAGCACACATAGCCACCCCTGGGAGGCAAGCGTTGGTGGTCGACCCAGTAGTCGAAGGCACCCGACTGACTAAGGTTCTGATGGATGGTGGCAGTGACCTGAATATACTGTATGCTGAGACGTTGAAAGGAATGGGCATTCCGATGTCCAGACTCAGTGAAAGCAATATGAGTTTCCATGGAGTCATTCCCGGCAAGAAGGCTGCATCACTCGGCCAGATTGCTCTCGACGTGGTTTTCGGTGATTCCAAGAATTACCGCAAAGAAAAGTTGACATTTGAAGTTGTGGATTTCCAGAGTGCCTATCATGCTATTCTGGGTAGGCCAGCTTATGCACGTTTTATGGCTCGACCATGTTACGTGTACCTCAAATTGAAGATGCCTGGTCCCAAAGGGGTGATCACTATCACTGGTAGTCGGAAGAAGGCGAAAGAGTGCTTCCAGAAGGGCTCAAAGATCGCCGATGCACAGATGGCCGTAGTAGAATTGTAGGAACATAAAAAAATGCATATCCGAGTGATTTGTTGCGATCCAAGAAGCCTGCCACGGATTCGGCATTCCAGTCGTCTGGCGAAACAAAGTCGATTCACATTCACCCGATGGATCCCAATGCTGCTCCGACTCACATTTCAACAACACTCGACTCCAAATAGGAAGAAGCGCTCATCCAGTTCCTCCGTGAGAACTGGGACATCTTTGCATGGAAACCTTCGGACATGCCAGGTGTTCCCAGGGGACTGGCTGAGCATCGTTTGCGAGTCGACCCAAAAGTGAAACCAGTCAAAGACCATCTTCGATGGTCCGTTGTACAGAAGAGGAAGGCAATCAGTGAAGAGGTGGCTCGGCTTTTGGCAGCTGATTTTATCCGTGAGATTTACCACTCCGAGTGGTTAGCTAATGTTGTCATGGTCCCAAAGAAGGATGACTCACTTCGCATGTGCATTGACTTCAAGCATATCAATCGGGCATGCCCGAAGGACCACTTTCCTCTCCCTCGCATCGACCAAATAGTCGACTCAACCGCGGGGTGTGAGTGTTTGTCCTTTTCAGACGCCTATTTCGGGTATCATCAGATCCGTCTGTACGGACCCGACGAGATAAAAACAGCTTTCATCACCCCATTTGGGTGCTTCTGTTATGTCACTATGCCATTCGGTTTGAAGAACACTGGAGCCACATTCATGCAGATGATTCAGAAGTGCCTGCTCACTCAGATCAGTCGGAATGTGGAAGCATACATGGATGACATTGTGGTCAAGTCACGTAAAGGTTCCGACCTACTGGCTGACCTTGCTGAAACCTTTGCCAACCTCAGAGGGTATGATATCAAGCTTAATCCATCAAAGTGCACGTTTGGAGTTCCAGGCGGAAAATTACTCGGGTTTCTCGTTTCCGAACGAGGGATCGACGCTAACCCAGAGAAAGTGGGTGCCATACTCCGGATGAAACGCCATATGCGTGTGCATGATGTCCATAAGCTTACTGGTTGTTTGGCCGCCCTAAGTCGATTCATTTCTCGCCTCAGTGAAAAGCTGCCTCTTTACCGACTGATGAAGAAATCAGATAAGTTTGAGTGGACTCCTGAAGCTGATGCAGCATTTGCAGAGCTAAAAGCCCTACTTTCCACCCAGCCGGTGCTTGCTGCCCCAATCAGCAAAGAGCCTTTACTGCTTTATATAGCAGCCATTGTACAAGTCGTCAGTACAGTACTTACGGTCGAGCGGGAAGAAGAGGGAAAAGCCTACAAAGTTCAGTGCCCGGTTTATTATGTTTCTGAAGTTCTGACTCCGTCAAAGCAGAGATATGCACACTATCAGAAGCTTGTTTATGGGATCTACATGACCACGAAGAAGGTTGCACACTATTTCTCTGATCACTCTATTACAGTAGTCAGCGACTCTCCATTGTCGGATATTCTGCACAACAGAGATGCAACTGGTCGAGTGGAAAAATGGGCGATTGAACTCCTTCCTTTAGATATCAAGTTTGAGGCAAAGAAAGCTATCAAGTCCCAAGCAGTGGCAGATTTCCTCGCCGAGTGGATTGAACAACAACTGCCGACTCAAGTTCACTCGGAGCATTGGACCATGTTCTTTGATGGTTCCAAGATGCTGAATGGTTCCAGTGCTGGGGTAGTTCTGGTATCCCCCCGAGGAGACAAGTCAGATATGTCCTCCAGATTCACTTTGATTCCTCCAATAACGAAGCAGAATATGAAGCACTCATGTATGTGTTGCGTATGGCCACCTCACTCGGCGTCCGTCGCCTCATGGTCTATGGCGACTTAGATTTGGTAGTCAATCAAGTGATGAAGGAGTGGGACGTCAGAAGCCCAGCCATGACTGGTTACTGCAACACAGTGAGGAAGTTGGAAAAGAAGTTTGAGGGGTTAGAGCTCCATCATGTACCCCGACTGAAAAATCAAGCAGCAGATGATTTAGCAAAGATAGGCTCCAAGAGAGAAGCCATTCCCAGTAATGTGTTCTTGGAGCATATTCATGCGCCTTCGGTTCGGGAAGATCCTTTTACTGAAGAGCCCCCGCAGCCTAAGAGCGCCACAGATCCGACTGAAGTCGAGGTCCCAGCCGTGGTCGATCTGATCATGGAGGTTCTGGTCATTACTCCCGACTGGACAGTGCCATACATTGCGTACATCCTCAGGAAGGAACTCCCAGAAGACGAAGAAGAGGCTCGACAGATCGTCCGTCGATCCAAGGCCTTTACTGTGATAAGAGGACAACTGTTCAGGGAAAGCATAACTGGAGTCGGTCAGAGATGCATAACGCCAGAATAAGGTCGAATGATCCTCAACGACATCCACTCGGGGACCTGTGGTCACCATGCGTCCTCTCGGGCCATCGTGGCTAAAGCATACCGAGCCGGATTTTATTGGCCACGAGCAAATGAAATGGCGAAAGATATAGTCGACAGATGTGAAGGCTGCCAGTTTTACTCTGACATGTCTCACAAGCCAGTGTTAGCCCTGAAGACCATTCCCCTCATCTGGCCCTTTGCTGTGTGGGGATTGGATATGGTTGGACCACTGAGAACCGGTAGGAGCGGCTTCACTCATGTGCTCGTAGCAGTCGACAAGTTTACCAAATGGATTGAAGCTAAACCTATCAAGAATCTTGAAGCCAGCACCGCTGTCAGTTTTATCAGAGAATTGACATTCAGATATGGAGTTCCACACAACGTCATCACTGACAACGGGTCGAACTTCGATTCTGATGAGTTTAGAGCTTTCTACGCTTCTCAAGGCACACGAGTCAACTATGCTTCAGTCGCTCACCCGCAGTCGAACGGACAAGCAGAAAGAGCGAATGGCCTAATTCTCAACGGACTGAAACCCCGACTGATGCGTGATCTCAAACACGCAGCTGGCGCTTGGGTCGATGAACTTCCATCAGTTCTTTGGGGTTTTAGGACAACTCCCAATCGATCGACTGGACGAACTCCTTTCTTTTTGGTCTATGGAGCCGAAGTTGTTTTGCCAAGTGACCTGCTCCACAACGCACCCCGAGTCGAGCTTTTCTCCGAAGAGGAAGCAGAACAGGCCCGGCAAGATTCAGTCGATCTCTTAGAGGAGGAAAGAGAGATGGCCTTGATCCGGTCGACCATTTATCAGTAAGACTTGCATCGATTCCACGCCAGAAATGTGAGGGGTCGAACCTTTCAAGAGGGATACTTGGTTTTTCGAGTGGATCAACAGAAACCACACAAGCTCGCCCCTGCTTGGGAAGGCCCCTTCATCATCACCAGAGTTCTCCACAATGGAGCATACCATCTTTACAGCGTCGAGCATCAGAAGGATGAGCCACGGGCTTGGAACGCGGAGCTGCTCCGCCCCTGTTATACTTAAGCACTCGTTCGAATAAAATGTAATAAGAAATACCTTTGTAATTTGTTCATCAAAGACAAGAGCTTTACAGTCTTCTCGCACGATTGTTGTTGTTTTTATTTACCTCTAAAATCCCCCAGTGGGTGGGCTTAGCCGCGAATCCGTTTTGCCTAAGTTCGAAAGAAAATCCTACCGAGTGATGAGCAAGCCTCTCACTCGGGGGCTTAGCCGCGAATCCGTTTCGCCTAAGTTCGAAAGAAAATCCTACCGAGTGGTGAGCAAGCCTCTCACTCGGGGGCTTAGCTGCAGTCCAATACTCGCCTAAGTTTAAAAAATCCTACCGAGTGGTGAGCAATCCTCCCACTCGGGGGGCTTAGCTGCAGTCCAGTACTCGCCTAAGTTTAAAAAATCCTACCAAGTGGTAAGCAATCCTCCCACTCGGGGGCTTAGCTATAGTCTAGTACTCGCCTAAGTTTGTAAAATCCTACCGAGTGGTGAGCAAGCCTCTCACTCGGGGGCTTAGTTGCAGTCCAGTACTTGCCTAAGTTTTAAAAATCCTACTGAGTGGTAAGCAATCCTCCCACTCGGGGGCTTAGCTGTAGTCCAGTACTTGCCTAAGTTTAAAAAAATCCTACCGAGTGGTGAGCAATCCTCCCACTCGGGGGCTTAGCTGCAGTCCAGTACTCACCTAAGTTTGTAAAATCCTACCGAGTGGTGAGCAATCCTCCCACTCGGGGGCTTAGCTATAGTCCAGTACTCTCCTAAGTTTGTAAAATCCTACCGAGTGGTGAGAAATCCTCCCACTCAGGGGCTTAGCTGCAGTCTAGTACTCGCCTAAGGTTATAAAATCCTACTGAGTGGTGAGCAATCCTCCCACTCGGGGGCTTAGCCGCAGTCCAATACTCGCCTAAGTTTAAAAAATCCTACCGAGTGGTGAGCAATCCTCCCACTCGGGGGCTTAGCTGCAGTCCAGTACTCGCCTAAGTTTGTAAAATCCTACCGAGTGGTGAGCAATCCTCGCACTCGGGGGCTTAGCTGCAGTCCAGTACTCGCCTAAGTTTGTAAAATCCTACCGAATGGTGAGCAATCCTCCCACTAAGGGGCTTAGCTGCATTCCAGTACTCGCCTAAGTTTGTAAAATCCTTTCCCTAAGAGCTGCACCACCAGTACAACGTACGCTCCATCCCTACCCGCAAGGACGACGAGGTGCAGGTCGACCGCGGCCCTCTTCTCCGAGCTACGCCACAAATACAACATACGCTCCACCCTTGCCCGCAAGGACGACGAGGCGCAGGTCGACTGCAACCCTCTTCTCCTAGCTACGCCACAAATACAACGTACGCTCCATCCTTGTCCGCAAGGACGACGAAGCGCAGGTCGACTACAACCTTCTCCTCCGAGCTACACCACAAATATAATGTGTGCTCCATCCTTGTCCGCAAGGACGACGAGGCACAGGTCGACTGCAACCCTCTTCTCCGAGCTACGCCACAAAAAAAATGTGCGCTCCATCCTTGTCCGCAAGGACGGCGAGGTGCAAGTCGACTGCAACCTTCTCCTCCGAGCTACGCCACAAATAAAACGGAGCAGATCCCAAAAGCAATCGCAAGTATACTCAAAAGTAGTTCGGATAAATCCTAAAGTTCCAAGCAACAAACCAAAAGTATTCGAGCATCAAGCCCGAAGGAGTTTAATGGTTACAGCAACCACTCGGCATTCCGAGACAAATTTAAGACAGGTTTAAATCTCATAGTTTGTTCACTCGGCAGAAGGAGGGCTGGAGGGTTCGACGAATTCATCCAAGTCAATTCCATCTGCGATCCGAGTGGCAGCAGCGATGAAAGTCTCCATAAAGGACTGGAAGTCGTGCCTTTTGGTGTTGGCGACCTTGATCGCCGCCAGCTTGTCTTCACGAGCTTCCTTGCAGTGGACTCTGACCAAGGACAACGCCACGTCAGCACCACACCGGGCAGAGGACTTCTTCCATTCTTGCACTCGACCAGGAATCTCGTTGAGCCGAGCCATCAGAGATTCCAGGTCATTCTGAAGCATCGCCCCTGGCCAGAGTGATGAGTCGATCCGTGAAACTGCCACCTTCAGGCGTGCGAGATAAACTTGTGACGCTGGCGACACGGGATTCCAGTCGAAGCACGTTCATGGCAGTCTCATCGCAAACCGGAGAAACGATAGGGTCTAGACCAGTCTCGATCCTTCCGGTTTCCTCGTCAAAGTTTTGGCAGAATTCTGCAGTCAAAGAGTTAGTGAGTCGACTGTACAGGATTAACTTGCAAGCAGCAAAGCAGTCGGATTAAAAGGAGTACCTTCCAGCATAATATAGAGATTCTTGGCAAGAGTTCTCAGATAGGCTTCCGTGTCATTTCTCTTGCGGACCGCAGACTCCAGCTTCTCATTCAGGGCAATCTTATCCTTCTTCAGACGACTTAATTCTCGGTTAGACTCATTGAGACAGGACTTCAGCTTGTTCACCTCCCCTTCAAATGCTCCGATCGATGCCAGCTTTTGGTCTGCGAGGGCAGTCTTGTCTTGAGCTTCCTTCTGTGCAGATGCAAGGTCCAAGTCTTTCTTCTCCAGAGCCAACCTCATTTTCTCTGCAAAAGAAGCAATCAGATCAAACAAGAGATCAAAGAAATATCTTAAAAGACGATCAACGTGAACAGTCGACAGGCAGCTACCTTCCATACCAGCAGCTTCATCTTCGGCTTTCTTCAACTTTTGTCGAGCCAACTCCAAGTCGAGGTTGAGTTGCCTTTGCTTCTCCTCAAACTCGGCAAACTTAGAAATGAGAGAACAAGATTTCTGCAGGAGGTAAAAACCGTGTCAATCGACAAGATCAAAGGTCATTTACTTCCGTGAATAAAACTGAAAAGTTCACTTAGACCCCAGTCGACTGCCCGCAGTCGACTGCGGTCTCGGGGACTACACCCAGCGGGTGCACTTGGCGTGCCCCCACTGATTCAGACCCAACTCGACCGGTCCGCCCGGGTCAAGTAAAAAAAAGAGAACTATTCAGGCCTCGGCCAACTGCCAGCAGTCGACCGCGGTCTCGGGGACTACACCTAGTGGGTGCACTTGACGTGCCCCCACTGGTTCAGATCTCATTCGCCCGGTCCGCCCGGGTTGAGTGGAAGAAAAGAAAGGAAAGAGAACTCAGACCCCAGTCGACTGCCCGCAGTCGACTGCGGTCTCGGGTACTACACCCAGCGGGTGCACTTAGCGTGCCCCCACCGGTTCAGATCCTACTCGCCCAGACGAGTGGAAGAGCGCAAATACCAAAGACAACAAAACACCCAGTGGGTGCACAGATTTGACGCAAACAATAAGAGATTGTATGAAATAAAATATTTCAGGTAGCATATCCTAATAGAACAAGGTCAGTCGAAAGTTTACTTACCTGGAGATTGGCTCGGAGAGCAGCGCTGGCATCATAAGCAGCCTGGCTATTCTCGTGCACCGTCTTCATCCGCTCCATCATCACATTAGCCTGACGGATGGCTTCCGCAGCCGCGTCCGACTGGTTTTCTGGAACATGGTAGTTGGTGAAGAAGGGGGCAGACGACCCAGGTGCAGCAGCTTGGAGCTCTGAAGCGTGAGGTTGGACGACTGAAGGGAACACTGGTTCAATCGACGGTGCAGGGCGCTCACTCGACAATGGTACAACGAAAGTTACAGAGGCCCCGCCTGCGTCTTCAGATTGCCGGGCGGTTAGTGTGGTCGTCGGTCCCTGCTGAAACGTCTTGCCAGCTGCTACTTTTTTGTTCTTTCTGGACCTAGGGGCCACATCTTCATCATCATCTGGAAGATCGATGACGTTGGGGGGAGCTGCAGAGAAATCAGTCGACCCCAAGTGAATTGCTGGAATTTAATCGACCAAGTAATCAAGAACAAGATCATAAGAGTTTTTACCTGGGTTGGAGGTAACCGCGTCTTCCATCTCCTCATCTCGATATTGGTAGGAAGAAGTTCCAGATGTAGCAGCACTGCAAATGTCAACATTCAGTCGATTACGTTTTGTTGCTCGAGTCGACCAAAAGAACAGATCAGATGATTACCCGGAGATGGTGGGGACGGTCACTTTGATTCTGGGCAAACCCTTCGGTGGTTTAGAGGAGGTGGCTTTCGATGCTTTTGGCGCAGGAGGTGGCACAATCTTGGGCTGTTTCAATATCTTCTCAGTCGGTGCTGGCGAAGACGTCCGAGGGCGCTTCAAAGATGGCCCAGTCGGTGCGGCCGCCAGGACCGGGGTGCTCGCGGGGTCTTGAGCGTGCTTGGATCTCCTCTCTCTGCGAGGAGGCGAGTCGGCCTCCTCGTCATCGCTCGAGTCGTCGCTCTCCTCGTCCTCCTCCTCATCCGAGTGCCACTCGCCACTCTCGCCCCCGCTCGCCCCTTCTTTGACGTCTTGCTCCTGCACTCCATTGGGCATCGAGTACATATCAATAAGAGCCTGAAAAGACAAAGAACGAAAGAAATACAGTCAACCGTCAACAAGGTGTTACACAGTGAATCAAGAGGATATTTGGCAAAGCAGAATTATACATGTTCCGGCTGGCGCAAATGGTCGAATGGAATCACCCTCCTAGACCCCCGGGGATTATGTTTGTTGCCGGTGATTCCTCTCAGCCACTTCTCCACCGTGTCTTCACTAATAACGTCCTCCGGGTGGATCCGAGTGGATTCCTCGAGTCCCGAGTACATCCACATCGGATGGTCATGGGCTTGAAGTGGTTGGATGCGTCGACTGAGAAAAACCTCCAGCAGGTCCATTCCAGTCACCCCGTCATGGACAAGTTGGACGACCCGCTCGACCAACGCCTTCACATGCGCCTTCTCTTCCGGGATCACCCTCAAGGAGGAGGGCTTCTCCACTCAAGCCAAGGAAAAGGGGGGAAGTCCAGTCGACTGACCCGGGGTCGACTGGTCCTTACAGTAAAACCAAGTCGACTGCCAGCCCTGGACCAAGTCAGGAAGGATCATAGCCGGGAGGGTGCTCTTATTCCTCATTTGGATTCCAAGGCCCCCGCACATCTGAATCACGTGCGTCTTCTCGTCACTCGGGTTAGCCTTCTTGACCGACTGGGAGCGGCAGGTGAATATGTGCTTGAATAGACCCCAGTGCGGTCGACAACCTAAGAAATTTTCGCACATCGACACAAAGGCAGCAAGATACACTATGGTGTTTGGAGTGAAGTGGTGGAGTTGAGTCCCGAAGAAGTTCAAAAAGCCACGAAAGAAAGGATGGGGAGGCAAAGAGAACCCGCGGTCGACATGAGTGGCGAGGAGAACACACTAACCCTCCAGCGGCCGCGGCTCGGTCTCGTTCCCCGGGAGCAGCGTCGATTCGTGGGGGATCAATCCCCCCTCAACCAGGTCATCGAGGTCGTCCTGGCTGATCGTCGAGCGGATCCAATCACCCTGGATCCAGCCCGGCGGCAGGCCGGACCTTGATGAGGATCCGCCCCGGCTGGTCCTCTTTCCTTTTGCCTTCACGGTCGCCTTCTTCGCGCACTCCAACGCCACCGTCTTCTCCTTTCCCATGGCGGTGGATCGAGTCCGAGCGAGGCTATGATGCCGAGAGCGAAAGCGGGCGCAGCAGAGAAATCTGAGGAAGAAGAAAGAGAATGAGGGCGCACTGTTCAAAAGCCCGGTCCGGTGCCTTTTATAAGGTCACTTCCGAGTGACTGACTTGTAGGCCCAGACGATCTAAACAAATCCCGCAACAGTCGCGTGCACGATATGTGGCGAAAAAGGTGGCGCGGGAATTGAGGCGACCTGCCTAATCCGTCCCGATTACCACGGCCTCGCCCGTCCGGCGCGCTTCCCGAAATTCGAATCCCACAAAATCCGTGGACAGCAGAACAACTTGTCAAACGGAAGACATCCTCTGCATCATCATTCAGAACTCTACCGTAAAAGTTCACTCGACAAAAACTAAGAATGAACCAAGGCGACTGAAAAACAAGTTGGTGTCATCCCCTCAGTTCATTGATCCAGAGCAAGATATACTCATAGCATGAAAAATGAGTCGGAAGTGTTCTCAACTCCTTCCTCACTCAAACCCTGATCCATTCGGGGGCTAATGATGAAGCTATGTACCTAGCGTAGGGTCATGGATCTATTCAAGATACCCTCCCCAAGGACATCCCTAAAGGTACCAGGAGCATTCGAGGAAGAATCATCATCCACTCGACCATGAAGTTATGTTCCACTCGACAATCCTGAAGACACTCGACCGTATAGATAATCACTCGACTACCAGAAGATCTAGAGCCTCTCCACTCTGCAATGGTCGGGAATTAAAACATAGCTTTAATGGTCATTATGTATCTTTATTGCAGGCATTACCAGTAACGCCCCCATCTTTATGTACCTTAAACCCTCTGTGACGTGGGCTGGCTGGGGTCCTGGCGCACTCTATATAAGCCACCCCCCTCCACAGGCACAAGGGTTCGCACTTTTTGTAACACACACGCATATAATCCAGTCGACCGCCTCCGGGCTCCTAGACGTAGGGCTGTTACTTCCTCCGAGAAGGGCCTGAACTCGTAAAACTCCCGTGTACAACTCTTCCATAGCTAAGATCTTGCCTCTACATTCCTACCCCCCATTCTACTGTCAGACTTAGAACCACGACACCGCCCCCTCTCCTTGTCCTATTCGTACTAGGGGGAGGGGCGCGCGGCCCAGCCCTAGCCGCCTCTCCTCTTCTCCGTAAAGGCCCACTAAGGCCCATTAACCTCCCAGGGGGTTCCAGTAACCTCTCGGTACTCCGGTAAAATCCCGATTTCACCCGGAACACTTCTGATATCCAAACATAGGCTTCCAATATATCAATCTTCATGTCTTGACCATTTCGAGACTCCTCGTCATGTCTGTGATCACATCCGGGACTCCGAACAACCTTCGGTACATCAAAATATATAAACTCATAATATAACTATCATCGAAACGTTAAGCGTGGGGACCCTACGGGTTCGATAACTATGCAAACATGACCGAGACACGTCTCCGATCAATAACCAATAGCGGAACCTGGATGCTCATATTGGCTCCCACATATTCTACAAAGATCTTTATCGGTTAGACCGCATAACTACGTACGTTGTTCCCTTTGTCATCGGTACATTACTTGCCCGAGATTCGATCATCGGTATCTCAATACCTAGTTCAATCTCATTACCGGCAAGTCTCTTTACTCGTTCTGTAATACATCATTCCGCAACTAATTCATTAGTTGCAATGCTTGCAAGGCTTAAGTGATGTGCATTACCGAGTGGGCCCAGAGATACCTCTCCGACAATCGGAGTGACAAATCCTAATCTCGAAATCGCCAACCCAACAAGTACCTTTGGAGACACCTGTAGAGCACATTTATAATCACCCAGTTATGTTGTGACGTTTGGTAGCACATAAAGTGTTCCACCGGTAAATGGGAGTTGCATAATCTCATAGTCATAGGAACATGTATAAGTCATGAAGAAAGCAATAGAAACAAACTAAACGATCAAGTGCTAAGCTAACGGAATGGGTCAAGTAAATCACATCATTCTCCTAATGATGTGATCCCGTTAATCAAATGACAACTCATGTCTATGGTTAGGAAACATAACAATCTTTGATCAACGAGCTAGTCAACTAGAGGCATACTAGTGACACTCTGTTTGTCTATGTATTCACACATGTATTATGTTTCCGGTTAATACAATTCTAGCATGAATAATAAACATTTATCATGATATAAGGAAATAAATAATAACTTTATTATTGCCTCTAGGGCATATTTCATTGGGTGTGTAACCATATAAGGTTTTATTCATGTAAACAGAACAACAATTTATTCTCTTACTTAAATGAATAACCGTATTCAATAAACATGATCAAATCATATTCATGCTCAATGCAAACACCAAATAACACTTATTTAGGTTCAACACTAATCTCAAAAGTATAGGGAGTGTGCGATGATGATCATATCAATCTTGGAACCACTTCCAACACACATCGTCACTTCACCCTTAACTAGTCTATGTTCATTATGCAACTCCCATTTCGAGTTACTACTCTTAGCAACTGAACCAGTATCAAATACCGAGGGGTTGCTACGAACACTAGCAAATGTTTTATACTTGTGTTTCATCAAGTAGATATACTCATATCTGCTCAAATCATCTGTGAAGATCAGAAAATAATGATACCTGCCGCGAGCCTCAATATTCATCGGACCACATACATCAGTATGTATGATTTCCAACAAATCTGTTGCTCGCTCCATTGTTCCGGAGAACGGAGTCTTAGTCATCTTGCCCATGAGGCATGGTTCGCAAGCATCAACTGATTCATAATCAAGTGATTCCAAAAGCCCATCAGCATGGATTTTCTTCATGCGCTTTACATCAATATAACCTAAACGGCAGTGACACAAATAAGTCGCACTATCATTATTAACTTTGCATCTTTTTGCTTCAATATTATGAAAACGTGTATCACCATGATCGAGATCCAACAAACCATTTTCATTGGGTGTATGACCATAGAAGGTTTTATTCATGTAAACAGAGCAACAATTATTCTCTAACTTACATGAATAACCGCATTGCAATAAACATGATCCAATCATATTCATGCTCAACGCAAACACTAAATAACATTTATTTTAGGTTTAACACTAATCCCGAAAGTATAGGGAGTGTGCGATGATGATCATATCAATCTTGGAACCATTTCCAATACATATCGTCACTTCATCCTTAACTAGTCTCTGTTCATTCTGCAA
Organism: Triticum urartu; assembly: GCF_056163025.1. NCBI lineage: Eukaryota > Viridiplantae > Streptophyta > Magnoliopsida > Poales > Poaceae > Triticum > Triticum urartu. The sequence goes on from NC_141875.1 coordinate 85,759,079, forward strand.
CTCCTGTTTTGAGTTACTATTCTTAGCAACTGAACTAGTATCAAATACCGAGGGGTTGCTATAAACACTAGTAAAGTACACATCAATAACATGTATATCAAATATACCTATGTTCACTTTGCCATCCTTCTTATCCGCCAATTACTTGGGGTAGTTCCGCTTCCAGTGACCAGTCCCTTTGCAGTAGAAGCACTCAGTTTCAGGCTTAGGTCCAGACTTGGGTTTTTTCACTTGAGCAGCAACTTGCTTGCCGTTCTTCTTGAAGTTCCCCTTTCTTCCCTTTGTCCCTTTACTTGAAACTAGTGGTTTTGTTTACCATCAACACTTGATGCTTTTCTTGATTTCTACCTTCGTTGATTTCAGCATCACGAAGAGCTTGGGAATCGTTTCCGCTATCCCTTGCATATTATAGTTCATCACAAAGTTCTACTAACTTGGTGATGGTGACTAGAGAATTCTGTCAATCACTATTTTATCTAGAAGATTAACTCCCACTTGATTCAAGCGATTGTAGTACCCAGACAATCTGAGCACATGCTCACTGCTTGAGCTATTCTCCTCCATCTTTTAGCTATAGAACTTGTTGGAGACTTCATATCTCTCAACTCGGGTATTTGCTTGAAATATTAACTTCAACTCCTGGAACATCTCATATGGTCCATGATGTTCAAAACGTCTTTGAAATCCCGATTCTAAGCCGTTTAAGCATGGTGCACTAAACTATCAAGTAGTCATCATATTGAGCTAGCCAAACGTTCATAACATCTGCATCTGCTCCTGCAATAGGTTTGTCACCTAGCGGTGCATCAAGGACATAATTCTTCTGTGCAGCAATGAGGATAAACCTCAGATCACAGATCCAATCCGCATCATTGCTACTAACATCTTTCAACTTAGTTTTCTCTAGGAACATATCAAAAATAAAACAGGGGAGCTAAACGCGAGCTATTGATCTACAACATAGATATGCTAATACTACCAGGACTAAGTTCATGATAAATTTAAGTTCAATTAATCATATTACTTAAGAACTCCCACTTAGATAGACATCCCTCTAATCCTCTAAGTGATCACGTGATCCATATCAACTAAACCATGTCCGATCATCAGGTGAGATGGAGTAGTTTCAATGGTGAACATCACTATGTTGATCATATCTACTATATGATTCACGCTCGACCTTTGGGTCTCAGTGTTCTGAGGCCATATCTGCTATATGCTAGGCTCGTCAAGTTTAACCTGAGTATTCCGCGTGTGCAACTGTTTTGCACCCGTTGTATTTGAACGTAGAGCCTATCACACCCGATCATCACGTGGTGTCTCAGCACGAAGAACTTTCGCAACGGTGCATACTCAGGGAGAACACTTGTACCTTGATAATTAGTGAGAGATCATCTTATAAAGCTACCGTCGAACTAACCAAAATAAGATGTATAAAAGATAACCATCGCATGCAATCAAAATATGTGACATGATATGGCCATCGTCATCTTATGCCTTTGATCTCCATCTCCAAAGCATCGTCATGATTTCCATCATCACCGGCATGACACCATGATCTCCATCATCTTGATCTATATCAATGTGTCGTCACATGGTCGTCTCGCCAACTATTGCTCTTGCAACTATTGCTATCGCATAGCGATAAAGTAAAGCAATTATTTGGCGCTTGCATCTTATGCAATAAAGAGACAACCATAAGGCTTCTGCCAGTTGCCGATAACTTCAAAAAAACATGATCATCTTATACAACAACTTATATCTCATCACGTCTTGACCATATCACATCACAACATGCCCTACAAAAATAAGTTAGACGTCCTCTACTTTGTTGTTGCAAGTTTTATGTGGCTGCTACGGGCTGAGCAAGAACCGTTCTTACCTACGCATCAAAACCACAATGATAGTTTGTCAAGTTAGTGCTGTTTTAACCTTCTCAAGGACCGGGCGTAGCCACACTCGGTTCAACTAAAGTTGGAGGAACTGACACCCGCTAGTCACCTGTGTGCATAGCACGGCGGTAAAACCAGTCTCGCGTAAGCGTACGCGTAATGTCGGTCCGGGCCGCTTCATCCAACAATACCGCCGAACCAAAGTGTGACATGCTGGTAAGCAGTATGACTTATATCGCCCACAACTCACTTGTGTTCTGCTCGTGCATACTACATCAACGCATAAAACCTGGCTTGGATGCCACTGTTGGGGAACGTAGTAATTTCAAAAAAATTCCTACACACACGCAAGATCATGGTGATGCATAGCAACGAGAGGGGAGAGTGTTGTCCATGTACCCTCGTAGACCGAAAGCGGAAGCATTAGCACAACGCGGTTGATGTAGTCGTATGTCTTCACGATCTGACCGATCAAGTACCGAACGCACGACACCTCCGAGTTCAGCACACGTTCAGCCCGATGACGTCCCTCGAACTCCGATCCAGCCGAGTGTTGAGGGAGAGTTTCGTCAACACGACGGCGTGGTGACGATGATGATGTTCTACCGACGCAGGGCTTCGCCTAAGCACCGATACAGTATTATCGAGGTGGACTATGGTGGAGGGGGGCACCGCACATGGCTAAAAGATTGACTGATCAATTGTTGTGCCTCTAGGGTGCCCCCTGCCCCGTATATAAAGGAGCAAGGGGGGTGCGGCCGGCAAGGAGAGAGGGCGCGCCAGGAGGAGTCCTACTCCCACCGGGAGTAGGACTCCCCCCTTTCCTAGTTGGATTAGGACTTGGGAGGGGGAAAGAGGAGGGAGAGAGGAAGGAAGGGGGGCGCCGCCCCCCTCTCCTTGTCCTATTCGGACTAGGGGGGAGGGCGCGCGGCCCAGCCCTGGCCGCCTCTCCTCTTCTCCGTAAAGGCCCACTAAGGCCCATTAACCTCCCGGGGGGTTCCGGTAACCTCCCGGTACTCCGGTAAAATCCTGATTTCACCCGGAACACTTCCGATATCCAAACATAGGCTTACAATATATAAATCTTCATGTCTTGACCATTTCAAGACTCCTCGTCATGTCCGTGATCACATCTGGGTCTCCGAACAACCTTCGGTACATCAAAACATATAAACTCATAATATAATTGTCATCGAAACGTTAAGCGTGCGGACCCTACGGGTTCGAGAACTATGCAGACATGACCGAGACACGTCTCCGGTCAATAACCAATAGCGGAACCTGGATGCTCATATTGGCTCCCACATATTCTACGAAGATTGTCGATGTCAAAACCGGCGGATCTCGGGTAGGGGGTCCCAAACTGTGCGTTTAGGCCGGATGGTAATAGGAGGCAGGGAACACGATGTTTTACCCAGGTTCGGGCCCTCTTGATGGAGGTAAAACCCTACGTCCTGCTTGATTAATATTGATGATATGGGTAGTACAAGAGTAGATCTACCACAAGATCAAGGAGGCTAAACCCTAGAAGCTAGCCTATGGTATGATTGTTGTATATGGAGTTGATTGCCTACGGACTACAACCCTCCGGTTTATATAGACACCGGATAGGGTTAGGGTTACATAGAGTCGGTTACAATGGTAGGAGATCTTGAATATCCGCATCGTTAAACTTGCCTTCCACGCCAAGGAAAGTCCCATCCGGACACGGGACGAAGTCTTCAATCTTGTATCTTCATAGTCCTGGAGTCCGGCTGAAGGTATAGTCCGGCTACCCGAACACCCCCTAATCCAGGACTCCCTCAGTAGCCCCCGAACCAGGCTTCAATGACGACGAGTCCGGCGCGCAGATTGTTCGGCATTGCAAGGCTGGTTCTTCTCCAAATCTTGTGTACCTGTAGGAATAATGTCCAATTTTTGTAATGTAGTGCTCCTCGGCTTCCACGCCCGATAATGGCCGTCTTCCACGTGTCAAAAGAATGCGAAAAGCCGGGGCGTTTTTGCATCCACACCCCTAGCCGTATAAATGAGCCGCCTATTTAACGGGATGGGGATTTAGGTCCAAACCACATCTTCTCCTTTCCGCGAGTTATCATCAGAGCGCTTCCAGCAAAGGTCCATTCCAACATGACCAGCCGTCGCAGCTCCTCCCCTCGCCCCTCCGGTCCCAAACCCGGGGACTGGGAGAGTTGCACCATCCCGCATAGCGAGTTAGTGTCGCTTCAGGCCAAGGGATTTCTCCCTCAGGCATACATGGTCCCGGTCCGAGCCGGTCTCGCCACCTACAATGGCGGAAAACAAGCGGAGAGCACCCCTAATCCTTCTAAAGGAGAGCGGATGTGCCTCGTCTCCTATCTAATAAGGGGACTGGGATTTCCAATTCATCCATTTCTCCGCGGGCTTCTGGAGTTCTACGGCCTCCAGCTACACAATCTCACGCCCGCCTCCGTATTGCATATTGCGGGTTTCGTCGCCCTTTGCGAGCTATTTTTAGGCGTTGAGGCTCATTTCGCGCTGTGGAAGAGGTTATTCTGCCTACTGCCCCGTTCTCAAAAGGGGTCTATATACCAAGTGGGCGGAGCCGAAGTATGGCGCACCGCCGGGACCGGATACCTATCTGGAACCCCAAAGAAGGCGTCCGAGGACTGGCCTTCAGAATGGTTTTACATAGATGACGTCCCGCTACCGGACCCTATCCGGGTCGGTCTCCCTAAGTTCAACAGTGCTCCATTGAAGAAACGCTTGAGCTGGCGTCCGCGGAGCTCTCAGAGAGAAAGCGACAGAGATGTCCTTTACCTGATGGGCCAGATAAGACTGTTGGCTCATTCCGGACTAACCATGATTGGAGTCATGGCCGCATACATTATGCGGGGGGTGCAGCCACTTCAATATAGAGGCCACCCCATGTGGGATTTCAACGGGGAGGATGACGCCACCCGTTACGGTCGTAAGGGGCCGGCCTCAGCTGCCGCTCTAGTAAAGATCTTATCCTCTTTGTACAAGGGAGAAAAGGAGGAATTCCTCCGCGTCAACCCGCAGGCTGGATTTACTATGTACGATCCTCCAAGTTGGGTAAGTGAACAACTGCGCTTGCCCGTTTGTTTTATACTCCCACGGTTAGATATGTAGTCTAACGACTTCAATGTAGGAACTGCGACAGGTGGTAAAGGATATAAACAGCCGCCCTCCACAGCCTGAGGACCCAGAACGGTCCCTCGATCCGGACTCCGAAGAGGATCCGGACATATCGGTGGAGCTTATTGACGGGGTGTTCCATCAGCTAAGCAAGGACAATACCTTGGTAGCCATCACGGCTGATTACCCAGGGTTAATCCCGGCCTCCCAGGTGACAGAAACCGGAGTCTCATTCCCTTGAGAGAGATTCCACTCTCACGTGTTCCGGTGTTTCTGACGACAACCATGTTTTGCAGGGGAGATTTCCGAGGCAGGAGGCCGAACCTGCGGCGGCTAGCCAACGAGGGGCCGCAGGGCCCCGTGGGGCAAAAAGGAATGTAGTCCGGATTGAGATGCCGGCGCAAAGGTATAACGCACCCTCTGTTTCCCTAGTGTTATTCTGTCAGGGCATATTAACGTTCGTGCTATCTTCAGAACAAAGAGACCTCGCCAGACTACATCCGGAGAGGTTGCCAATCGCGCCTCCACCAGCCAGGCTCCAATGTCTGGCCAGGAAGCGGAGGCGAGCACAAGGCGCGCACCGGACGCTCCTCCGACAGAGGATGCGGACAGGCTGTCTGCCACAAATTCTGAAGTGGAGAGTGCCATGAACCACAGGCGTCACCAGACAGTTCTACGCGACGCTTGTTTCTCCCAAGAGGCTTTAGATGCCTTTAATTCGGGAGATGCGTACCTCTGTGCCGCTCAAAATGGTTTAGCCAGAGCCACGGAGCAGTATGTAAAAGACATACGGGTAAGAAAATTTTGGTCAAATATATATATACCAGTAGCCCCCGAGACTTGAAACAGTTAGAGCAACTGATTTAAGGATCATTTAATATGCAGGTTCTTACAGAGAAGAATACTGTACTGTCCCAGGAGCTGGAAAAGTGCAAGGCCCAACTAGAGGCCGCACTAGCCGCAGCAGGGGAGCCCAAAGAGACCCCCTCAGGTAAGATACACTTCGAAAGATTAGTATTGTGCGGTGTGGGTGCAAATCTGACAAATCATGTTGCAGATGGTGCTGGACTCGATCCAGAAAAGCAACAACTCTTACGCCGACTAAAGGCCGGTGAGAGTACGTTGACAAAGGTGAGGCGAGAGAAGAATGATCTTCAGGATGCCAACACCAGGCTGGACGTCAAACTTAAAGATGTTCGTGGCCAGCTGTCGGACTCCACGAGGGAGAATCAGCGGCTTCGACGCGGCATATTTAGTAAGTGCTTGAACAAACTTTGAAAAAAAAAGAGTTCGGCGAGGAAGTCGACTAACAGAGTAATGTCTGTAGGTATGCTCACAGGTCGTCCTGCAGAGGAGATGCCCGGTTCTACGGGTGACCTTCTTCCCGAACTCATGCAACTGCACGAGCGAATTCGGCAGGCGATGCGAGGTGTTGCCCAAGCCTTATGGCCTGCCCACTCCATGCCCGAGGGCCTTGGAGAGCTTGCGGAGAAGCTGAAGGGAGCTCGGCGGCGCTTCTGGTTGTGGAAGATATCGACCTGCCGACAAGGCGCTAGGGAAGCCTGGGCCATGGTGAAGACCCGTTTTACGAAGTCTAACCCAAACCACATGGCCGAGGTCGGACCATGGGGCCTGACAGGAAGGAGATCCCTGTGAGCTTAGTATACGGCCAAGTAGAGTTGGCCGCGAAGTATTCCTAGCAGGACTGTAAATTAGACAGCCTGTTAGATGGTATAGAAGAGGAATACAATCAGTCAGAATGACTATGTAATTTTGAATTGACATGTGTAATGCCTTCTAGCCGGATTGTAGATCGTTTGTCGTTGCCGACCTTTTCGCTTCAACCTCGGGACCTGATGGTCCGGACTGTGTCCGAGTACCATAGCGGTTATATAAGAACCGTGGTATGCGTGGAGACCAGGCATAGGGGTCATTAGTGCTTTATCAGACAAGTGCCCAACTAGTTATGTTATATTACATGGTTAGTAAGAAACATCTTCCAGAGAAAATAGTTCCGTTAGGGGTTCCTTTCGCTGGGAGGCATGCCCTAAAGTGCATGTCCGGACTGCGTAAAAAGACGCATAAAAAAGCATCTGGGGGCGCATAAAATGAGTAAAAAGATCATCTTTTATCTCACCGACCGAATATTCCCTTAAGAACGCTAGCTTTCGGCTTCACCCAGTCTGAGGTACACATCCGGCTGACCCGGCAGTAACAATCGCAGAGGTGCTCCCTTTACCGCCTAGTCGAACAATCGTGAACGTAGGGGTAAGCACAGGAGCCAGGCAACCCCGCTTGGCCAAAACTTAGGTCATATCGATGCATATAATGGTGAAGAAAAAGGTACATGCGGAAGTTTGACGCATGTGTTGGGCGTGAAGCCCGTATAAATAAGCTTCTGTTAAAGAAGCCCCCAGGTTTAATGAGCGCGAGTGGCGCGTCACTAGATGAGACTTTAAGGGATATAAAAGAAAAGAGGGGAAGGAGAGAAATGTAAGACAGAAAAATGCAAAAAATGGACAGAGGAAGGAGACGAACACAGAGTCCGGCGCTAGGCATAGAATCTTCGGAGACGGGTGGCGTTCCACGGGTTCGGCTCGAGTCGGTTATCCGACGCATCTCGCAGGTGGTACGCCCCGCCAGTCAAGACTTGGTCGATTATGAATGGACCTGCCCACTTGGGCTTGAGTTTGTCCTTTTTCTTATCCTGCAGGCGTAGAACTAGTTCGCCAACATTGTAATTTTTGGCCCGTACTTCTCTGCTTTGATATCTTCGGGCCTGCTGTTGATAAAATGCGGAACGGGCTTTTGCCACGTCACGCTCCTCCTCCAAGGCGTCCAAGTTGTCCTGCCGATCGAGCTCGGCTTCTCTTTCTTCGTAAATGCGCACTCTAGGTGAGTCATGAATTATGTCGCAGGGCAGAACTGCCTCTGCACCGTACACCATAAAAAATGGTGTGTATCCGGTGGTGCGATTTGGCGTGGTCCACAGCCCCCATAGCACAGAGTCGAGCTCCTCTACCCAGTGCGTGTTAGATTCCTTGAGGGACCGCACCAGTCTGGGTTTAATGCCGCTCATGATAAGACCATTTGCACGTTCGACCTGGCCGTTGGTTTGTGGGTGATAGACGGAAGCATAATCGAGCTCGATGCCCATGTTTTTGCACCAGAGTTTTACCTCGTCGGCAGTAAAGTTTGTACCGTTATCGGTTATGATGCTGTGGGGGACGCCATAACGGTGTACAACCCCGGATATGAAGTCTATCACAGGTCCGGATTCGGCCGTTTTAACAGGCTTGGCTTCTATCCATTTGGTGAACTTATCCACCATGACCAGTAAGTATTTTTTCCTATCGGTCCCACCTTTAAGGGGCCCGACCATGTCAAGCCCCCAGACCGCAAAAGGCCAGGTGATGGGTATAGTTTGGAGTGTGGTGGGTGGCATATGGCTTTGGTTGGCAAAAAGTTGGCAACCAGCGCATCGTTGGACTAGGCCCTGAGCGTCTGCCCGGGCCGTCGGCCAATAAAAGCCTGTACGGAAAGCCTTGCTAACAAGGGACCAAGCAGCAGCGTGGTGACCACCGAGTCCGGCATGAATTTCAGCCAGAAGGTTCCGCCCTTCCTCTTCGGAGATGCACCCTTGAAGGACTTCGGTAGTGCTTTTCTTATAAAGCTCTCCCTCATGGACTCTATAGGCTTTAGATCGCCGCACTATGCAGCAGGCCTTGTTTTGGTCCTCCGGGAGTTCCTGCCTAGTAAGGTAGGCTAGGAATGGTTATGTCCACAGGGCGATAACCGCCATTATTACGTGGGCTGAAGGTGTAATTTCATTGGCAGAGCCTCCAATTGTGTCAGATTGTTCGGCGTCGAGTGGTGCGGCTGGGTCCGGGCTGTTATTTGCGGGTTCCCCCTCCCATGCTACGGATGGCTTGAACAATCTTTCTAAAAAGATGTTGGGGGGGGACTGCATCATGTTTTGCTCCGATGCGTGCCAGGACGTCCGCTGCTTGATTGTTTTCTCGGGCTATATGGTGAAACTCCAGCCCTTCGAACCGAGCTGACATTTTTAGGACGGCGTTGCGGTAAGCTGCCATTTTTGGGTCCTTGGCGTCGAAGTCTCCATTTATTTGGGATATCGCGAGGTTTGAATCCCCGCGTACCTCTAGGCGCTGGATACCCATGGATACTGCTATTCGGAGACCATGTAGGAGGGCCTCATATTCGGCTGCATTGTTGGAATCCGTGTACATGATCTGGAGCACATATTGGACTGTGTCTCCTGTGGGGGACGTCAGGACGACGCCAGCCCCCAGTCCGGCCAACATTTTGGAGCCGTCGAAATGCATAATCCAGTTTGAATATGTGCCGTACTCTTTAGGGAGCTCGGCCTCCATCCATTCTGCGACGAAGTCGGCCAAAACTTGCGATTTAATAGCTCGCCGTGGCTAAAAGCCTGCGTTTAAAACGCTCTTGTTCAGTGGGGTCTGATGGTATGACGAATTCGTCGTCATCGAGGCTTGCCTCGTCTTCAGAGGGAGGCGTATAGTTATCATCCTCGACCTCTTGGTCTGCCGCTCTCTCATGAGGGATGGCTTTTCCATCTTCCTGTGCCGAATCTTGCTGAGTTGGGTGTTCTTCGGCGCTATCCGGGGTAGTATTATCTTCCGTGCCGGAATCACCATTTTTGCTTTGGCGGGATTTAGAGCGGCGCCGCTGACGCCGACGCTTTGGCTGTTTCTTGGGGGCGTCATCCCCCACTATTCCATCGCCATCTCCATCTTTTGGAGTATCCACCATATATATGTCATATGACGAGGTGGCCTTCCAGCGCCCTACAGGTGCTGGTTCCTGTTCGTCTCCTACATCGTCGTCCATGCCGTCGATGTCTTCGGAGCTGAAGTCAAGCATGTCGGTTAGGTCGTCGACAGTGGCTACAAAGTGGGTGGTGGGTGGGCTTTGAATTTCCACATCGTCCGTATCCCACCCTCGCTGACCGTAGTCCGGCCAGGGCTCTCCTGATAAAGAGAGAGACTTAAGAGAATTCAGGATGTCGCCAAAAGGCGAATGCTGAAAGATGTCTGCGGTGGTGAACTCCATTATCGACGCCAAATCGGATTCGACTGGCAGAGGCGCGGGGGGGTCGGAGTCCGGGGAGGAGTCCGGATCCTCGGAGTCACGGGTCGTGCAGAGTGCGGGGCTAGCGTTCGGCTCGATCGCTTTCGGGATCGCAGCCCCCGAGGTGACGTCCAACCGCTCATCCTCGATTGGCGCAATAGGCTCCGAGTTAGGGGTCGGAACCGATGCATGTGCGGCCTCCAGGACACTGTCCGGGGGCAGGGCTAGATCATGCCCCTCGAGATAGTGCGGCGCGCTTGGCCGTGGCTCGAGCTCGTCGAAGATCAAGTCTCCGCGGATGTCAGCCGTGTAGTTTAAGCTTCCAAACCTGACTTGATGGCCAGGGGCGTAGCTTTCGATCTGCTCCAGGTGGCCGAGCGAATTGGCCCGCAGAGCGAAGCCGCCAAAGACAAAGATCTGTCCGGGGAGCAAAGTCTCACCCTGGACCGCTATAACACCCTCGATGCAACTATAGCTCCCACGTGTCGAGGCACGACTTAGAGGCATAATCGCATTGAAGGCATATGTCGCAAGTTAGGCAATCTTCACAACATCCCATGTAATATAAATAATAATAATAAAGGGGAGATAACATAGTTGGCTTACACTCGCCACGTCAATCAAGTACATAAATAACATTTCATCATCCAAACACTCATGGCCCGACTAAAGTGCCAAAATAAAAGAGAACCCAACATGCGACACGGTCCCGTTCACCCCCAACTGGGCACCACTACTGATCATCGGGAAAGGAAACATAGTAACGTTGAGAGTCTTCGTTGAACTCCCACTTGAGCTCATACGCGTCTCCTGGAGCGGAATCATCAGGCCCTGCATCTGGTGTAATAGTAATCTGTGAGCCACCGGGACTCAGCAATCTCGCACCCTCGCGATCAAGACTATTTAAGCTTATAGGTATGGCAAGGTAAATATAGGTGGAGCTGCAGCAAGCGACTAGCAAGTGTGGTGGCTAACTTATTCGCAAAAGAGGGCGAGAAGAGGAGGCAAAGCGCGAGCGAGAAACTAAAGAGCAACCTGCGCAAACATTACTCCAACACCGTGTCCACTTCCCGGACTCCGCCGAGAAGAGGCCATCACGGTAACACACTCAGTTGATTCATTTTAATTAATTAAGGTTCAAGTTATCTACAACCGGACATTAACAAATTCCCATCTGCCCATAACCGCGGGCACGGCTTTCGAAAGTTCAAATCCCTGCAGGGGAGTCCCAACTTAGCCCATGACAAGCTCTCACGGTCAACGAAGGAATAGACCTCCTCCCAAGATGTTCCGATCAGACTCGGTATCTCGGTAACTCAAGACACTTCGACAGGTTAAAACAAGACCAGCAACACCGCCCGAATGTGCCGACAAATCCCGATAGGAGCTGCACATATCTCGTTCTCAGGGCACACTCAGATAGGTCAAGCTACGAGTAAAACCAACCCTCGAGTTTCCCCGAGGTGGCCCCGCAGGCTGCCTGGTTCGGACCAACACTCAGAGGAGCACTGGCCCGGGGGGGTTTAAAATAAGATGACCCTCGGGCTCCGGAAACCCAAGGGAAAAGAGGCTAGGTGGCAAATGGTAAAACCAAGGTTGGGCATTGCTGGAAAAGCTTCAATCAAGGCAAACTATCAAGGGGTTCCCATTATAACCCAACCGCGTAAGGAACGCAAAATCCGGGAACATAACACCGATATGACGGAAACTAGGGCGGCAAGAGTGGAATAAAACACTAGGCGAGAGGCCGAGCCTTCCACCCTTTACCAAGTATATAGATGCATTAAGATAGCAAGATAATATAATGATATCCCAACAAGTAAATAAAAGATGTTCCAACAAGGAACGGCCTCCAATCTTCACCTGCAACTAGCAACGCTATAAGAGGGGCTGAGCAAAGCGGTAACATGGCCAATCAACGGTTTGCTAGGACAATGGTGGGTTAGAGGTTTGACATGGCAATTTGGGAGGCTTGAAAGCAAGTGGTAGGCATAGTAGCAATGGCATAGCAAAATAGCGAGCAAACTAGCATAGCAAAGATAGTAGCCATTTCGAGGGTATGATCATCTTGCCTGCACAGTTGTCAGAATTGACTGGATCCTCAAAAGCAAACTCAACGGGCTCCTCGTTAGCGAACTCGTCTCCCGGCTCTACCCAAACAAGACAAACAAGCAACAAGGATATAATCAACCACGTGCAAACTCAAACAACACAATGCAAATATGATATGCTATGCGGGATGCGATGCGGGATGCAAAATGCAAGATATGACAGGAATTGCATGAACCTAGATTCAACTTGGAAATCCAAGTGTGCCACTGGAAATATGAGATGAAATTTCTTGAAAACGATATAAAGAACGCCGGAATCGGAGTTACGATTTGGAAATGGCAAGCGATTCAAATGACACCGGTCTGCGATTTACAGCAAGTAGGCATCTAAATGCAATGAGATGAACATGCTACAGCAACCAAACATGACAACAAAATACATGACAGGGATGCTCACAAGATGCTTAACAAAAGTCTAGCACTGGGCTACGGCCAATTCATCCATTAACAGGTTCAAACAAGCATGGCAAAAATGCATATGGCAAACAGATCTCAGACTTAGTGAAATTAACACTTGTTTGGAATTTCAGATCAGGTAGCCCTCTTCGGAGCAACAAAACTATATGCTACAGGAACTGAACATGGCAAAGTAAAGCATGGCATGGAGCTACTCAAAGAGCTTAACAAAAGTCCCTTAGTGACCTTGAGCCAAAAGGGATCAGAAAATACAATTGCAAGCACGTGAACATAGCAAAAACATAATCAGTTTTCAGACTTAGTGAAAACTGGCACATGCTGAAATATAACTCAAGTAGGCATGTTTACGAGCTCGATGCACTCACTAAGGTGCAAGTCATGGCAATACAAGCATACATCCATCAAGAAGGCACAAAATGCAAGCTAGACATGGCAAGAACAATAGCATAGCATGCACGGATCAACTACAACATCACCGGCAAAATTGCAAACAAGTTGACAATCTGCCCAGATTCACAAAGTAGCAAAAGTAGAGCTCGATTGACTCAAGCTAGGGTGCTCCATAAATGCAAACAAAGACATGGATGGATAGGGCACTACAATATTAACAAAACTCCATAACTGATCATCCTCAAAAGAGGCATGGATCACTAGGAAACAACATGAACATATGGCATCATGAGATAAACAGCTCCAGGACTTAATGAAATTACTAAGTCCCTGAAAACAGAATTAGCAAGTGCACCACTTTGCAAGCTTGCAAAAGACACCACACACATCCTAAAAATACATAGGTTGCATATCTGGAAACATGACAAAACCCTTAACAAAACATATGTAGAACTCACGGGCATATCATGCACACAATAATCATGGCAAAAATGACAAAAGTGCTAAACGGAGTAGCAGATCTGACAATTAACTCAAGTAGCCCTCTTCTAACAGCATTTCGGGCATCAAGATGAGCTCAAATGAAAATTATGCAATGGAATGAAATGATGTAATCTCTGAGATGAACATTTTGATATGCTATATGCATGAATCGGAGCTACGGATGCAAAGTTACGGAGCTATGAACATGAGCACTTGGACTGAAAAATAACAGGGACTTAGAAGAAATTTCGACCTCCGGATCTAGGGTTGACCCGGCACACGAACCGAGGCGGCGGCGCTGCTCGCCGGAGATGGCGCGGACGGTGGCCGGAGTGGAGGGGATCGCCGGATCCGGCTCTCCCGCGGCCGGATCTGGCCGGAGGCGAGGCGGGGAGGCGGCGGAGCTGCCGGAGGGCGCGGCGGCGGCGTGCGGTGGCCGGGCCGGCGAGCTCGGGTGACGGCGAGCTCGCGCCGGCGAGATCTCCGGCGATGGCGCAGCGGGGCTGGGAGGAGTGCGGCGGCCGGATCGGGAGGAGAGGGGCGGCGGCGGCGCGCTGGGCTGGGAGGGCCCCGCCTGGGCCCGGCGGGCCGGAGCGCGGGGATGTGGGCGCGGCGCCTCCGTGAACCCGGTGGCGACACGTGGCGGCGGACACGGCAGGCGGACACGTCCGTCGGTGGCGCCTTTGTCCGGCGGTAGCGGGTGGAAATGGATCTGAGGTTAGGGATGGAGGGGATCCGGGATTTTTAGAAGGGGGAGGTATAAATATAGGCATAGAGGGAGCTAGGAGAGTCCAAATGAGGTGCGGTTTTCGCCCACGCAGTCGTGATCGAACGCTCTAGATGATGGAGCAGAGTTTGGTGGGTTTTGGGCCAAATTGGAGGGGTGTTGGGCTGCAACACACACGAGGCCTTTTTGGTCCCTCGGTTAACCGTTGGAGTATCAAACGAAGTCCAAATGGTACGGAACTTGACAGGCGGTCTACCGGTAGTAAACCAAGGCCGCTTGGCAAGTCTCGGTCCAATCCGGAAATGTTTAATCCCCACACACGAAAGAAAGCTAGAAATGACCACCGGAGGAGAACGAAACGCCGGAATGCAAAACGGACAACGGGGAAAATGCTCGAATGCATGAGATGAACACGTATGCCAATGCAATGCACATGATGACATGATATGAGATGCATGACAAAGACAACAACACACGGAGACAAAGACCCGAACCCGAGAATATAAATTAACTTAACGCCGGAAACGGCAAGAGTTGGAGTACAAATTGGGAAAGTTACATCCAGGGTGTTACAACCGCATCGTTGTTGATGATCAAAGGAGCCATCGGGCCTAAAGGCGACGACACAGAGGAACTCTCAATGAAAGCACCAATGTCGGTGTCAAAACCGGCGGATCTCGGGTAGGGGGTCCCGAACTGTGCGTCTAGGCCGGATGGTAACAGGAGGCAAGGAACACAATGTTTTACCCAGGTTCGGGCCCTCTTGATGGAGGTAAAACCCTACGTCCTGCTTGATTAATATTGATGATATGGGTAGTACAAGAGAAGATCTACCATGAGATCAAGGAGGCTAAACCCTAGAAGCTAGCCTATGGTATGATTGTTGTATATGGAGTTGATTGCCTACGGACTACAACCCTCTGGTTTATATAGACACCGGATAGGGTTAGGGTTACATAGAGTCGGTTACAATGGTAGGAGATCTTGAATATCCGCATCGCTAAACTTGCCTTCCACGCCAAGGAAAGTCCCATCCGGACACGGGACGAAGTCTTCAATCTTGTATCTTCATAGTCCTGGAGTCTGGCTGAAGGTATAGTCCGGCTACCCGAACACCCCCTAATCCAGGACTCCCTCAAAGATCTTTATCGGTCAGGCCGCATAACTACATACGTTGTTCCCTTTGTCATCGGTATGTTACTTGCCCGAGATTCGATCGTCGGTATCTCAATACCTAGTTCAATCTCGTTACCGGCAAGTCTCTTTACTCGTTCTGTAATACATCATTCCGCAACTAACTCATTAGTTGCAATGCTTGCAAGGCTTAAGTGATGTGCATTACCGAGTGGGCCCAGAGATACCTCTCCGACAATCGGAGTGACAAATCCTAATCTCGAAATACGCCAATCCAACAAGTATCTTTGGAGACACCTGCAGAGCACCTTTATAATCACCTAATTACGTTGTGACGTTTGGTAGCACACAAAGTGTTTCTCCGATAAACGGGAGTTGCATAATCTCATAGTCATAGGAACATGTATAAGTCATGAAGAAAGCAATAGCAACAAACTAAACGATCAAGTGCTAAGCTGACGGAATGGGTCAAATCAATCACATCATTATCCTAATGATGTGATCCCGTTAATCAAATGAAAACTCATGTCTATGGTTAGGAAACATAACAATCTTTGATCAACGAGCTAGTCAAGTAGAGGCATACTAGTGACACTCTGTTTGTCTATGTATTCACACATGTATTATGTTACCGGTTAATACAATTCTAGCATGAATAATAAACATTTATCATGATATAAGGAAATAAATAATAACTTTATTATTGCCTCTAGGGCATATTTCCTTCACTAGCCACGACGGCCCATACCATAGAGGAAATAGAACCCGCACGAAGCGGAGAGGTTCGGGATGGAGGGCATCCGGAGCCACGGCGGTGCTTGCCATCGCCGTCGACGTAGCCGGCGGTTCTACCCCCGACGAAGGCTGGGTTCTGCCGCGTCGGGTTTCTGTCATTTGGGGAGAGAGATAGAGATGGGGAATATGAGTCGCACGAAGTATGTTTTGATTGGTGGACGGTTCGCTTCTACTTCCGCTTTCGTGGGGCCGAGAAAGGAATCGTCAACGGGAGGGATGTGATCGTGTGGAGCATAGGGATCAACTCTTGAGCTGTAGATCTAAGCCATCTGTGATCAATCAAATGACTGAAATGTTTTAGGATGATGTGGACGCACGAAAACACAGAAAAATCAAGTAGTGGGGTGCCGATATAGTAGATTTGGATGAATAGAGCACTAACTATTTGTGAAAATTAATTTAGAACATAAATGATGACATGGCAACATGGCTGCATTATGCATGTTGATTGGTTGGTGTTTGGATCTGAACGCCGATGTGGCATGCATGATGATGTGGACAGTCCGCATGTAGAGAGAATTGGTAGAAGTGGGGAGGAACTTCTTAAGAATGTAGGATTTGGATACTGTTTTGGTTTTGTTCCCGTAATTGTTGGTGCACGTCCACTGCTGGCGTGGTGTAAAAATAGATAGTAATCAATGAAGAACTTGTTTTCCCCACATATCACTGTTCATGCAAATACATTGTTCTGGTTTACTGCTTTGTGCCTCGGTAGCACCATCATCGAAAAGGAGCGGGAGACAACCGGGGCGGCTCTACATCTCCACTTCGGCCTCTGCCTCTGCCTCTGGGGGTGGCGCGACGGGGTACCTCCTCCTCCGCCTGCCATTTTTAGAAAACTGAACACATTTCTGCAAACACAAGACGATATTTTGAATAAATGTGAACAAAATTTGAAATTCTAAAAGAAGTTTTTAGAAAACATGAATTTATTTTCGGACATCAAACAGATTTTTAAAAAATGGTGAATATTTTCTAAAAACAAGAATCAATATTTGTGAAGGTGATTCTTTTTTAGTTTCGAACAATTTTTAAAATACATGAAAAAAATTTGAATTTTTTTTGTAGTAAAAACGAATAAATATTGAAATCCTGAAGGTTTTTCAAAACAATGAACCAAAATTCAAGTTCCAAACGTTTTTAGTCATTTATGAACAAAATTTGAAGATTTCAACATTTTTGAGAAGAGTGAACAATTTTTTGA
The DNA here is from genome assembly GCF_056163025.1 of Triticum urartu. NCBI lineage: Eukaryota > Viridiplantae > Streptophyta > Magnoliopsida > Poales > Poaceae > Triticum > Triticum urartu. The sequence continues at coordinate 85,776,482 of NC_141875.1, forward strand.
AATGCGAACATTTACAAATTTGTGAACAAATTTTAAAAACTCAGACATTTTGTAAAAAAAAAGGAATTTCAAACATTTTTTCTCAACAAAAATTGGAACAAAATAGAACGTGAGAATATTTATTCAAATTATGAACAATTTTTCGGAAATAGGATCAGAAATTACAATTCACCAAATATTTTTAAACACTTTTTAAATTATGAACATATTTTGGATTTAAAAAAAAATCAAAATGGAAAACAATTTTGAAAAATCCTAAACAATTTGAAATGTGAACAAATTTTGAATACGTTAACAAAAATTTGAAAATAGAAACATTTTTCTAAATTTTGTGAACAATTTTTGGAAACAGTGAAAATTTTTTGAAACCCCGTTCATTATTTAAAATGTACTAAAGAAAAGAAAAGAAACATTCCGCGCAACTTTTGATAAACAGAAACATTTTTTGAAAGTCCCGAATTTTCGTTTAGAAATGTGAACATTTTTTGAATTCATGAATAATTTTCGAAAACACACCCATTTTTTAAATAATTGAACATTTTTCATAACCACGAACAGTTTTTTGAGTTTTTGAATTATTTTTGCAATATGATTTTTTTTAAAAAGAATTAAAATTGAAAAATAAAAAAGGAATGAATAAATAAAAAATGAAAAAGAAAAGAACAAAGAAAGAAGGAAAAAAAGAAACAGAAAAACCGGTTCGGGGAACCTTCTAGAAGATTCCCAAAACAAAAAAAAACAGCTGGGAAACTCTGCAAGGTACCCAAAACTGGAAACACTATAATACGTTAATGGGCTTGCCCAGCTTACCGCTTGATCGCAGAATGCAGTAAATAGGATATTCCCTTGGGGGGCCGAACGGCTGAAGATGCTTAAATGGGCCGGGCCATTTCACCTGCCCATGACGCAGAGTGCCTTAAATTGGAAATACCCCCATCCTGCCGACCACACAAAAACTCCGAGGCACCCTTCCAAACAGCACCAACAGAACCCGCGCAAAGCACGCAGCCAGAGGGTAAATCCGTCACTCCACCGAACCGACAACCTTTGGCGCACGGCCAGCCAGTGTGCACCCCACCAGCGTGAAAACCTCGCCAAGATTCGTGCGCGTCGGAAACCGCAGGGGCATACCCGTAATTACCCCGTCACCCAAAGGAGATTGCCTTTGTCACCAGCTGAGACCCACCCACTCTCTCTCCTCCGCCTCCGAGATGGCCAGCTCCTAATCCACACCACCACCACCGCCACCGCCATTTCCACTTCGGCTTCTGCTTCTGCCTCTGGGGGTGGCGCGATGGGGTACCTCCTCCTCTCGCCCTCGCCCTCGCCGCCACTCGCGTCCCGGCACCGCTGCCCCGCCGCCGCCGCCGGCCGCCACCGCGCGCGGAGGGGCGCGGCCGTCGTCGCATCGTGCGATGGCGGGCCGTCTTCGTCTCAGGCCGCCCGGTACGCGCTGGCGCGGCGGGCCGTGCTCCTCGGGGTCTCCGCGCTGCCGCTCCTCCGCGACACCGCCGCCAAGGCCGCCGCGCCCAGCAGCGCGGGTCTCGTGACTGGTTAGTGCGATGCTCCGACCCGGGATCTGTTTGTTCATGTCAATTCCGTCTTGTGTTTATATTCATCATATGTTTACCTGTCTATGTAATACTGTCTGACGAAAAGGGTTTTACCCCCAATTCGTTACTGTCACCAACGTTTGCAGTACAAAGAGTCGAAGACTGTAAAACCAAAAACCTTCTATGGAATTGCTAAAGCAAAGAGATTGAATGTCAGCCTGCCATCTTAGACTCTCACCTAAACATATCAGATTGAAATTTTCACCTGACCTTATGACCTGACATTTCAAAGAATGTCACAGCAGCCTGAATAAAACAGTGCAATCGCACACCTAGTACAACTAAATAACACCATATGCAACCCTCAAAAAAAAAAAAAAAACCCACCATATGCAGAGAGTTACATGTCTTGTGTTGTAGAGATGCATGTGATGTTTCATGTCAAATCTCAAGACTATTTCTGTCGAAATGCAAATTTCCTCTAACTGTGGATCTTTGTTGCATTTTAAATTCTCACTAGAAAAATCCCCCGAGGCCCATTAGTTTATAAATATTGCTTAGAACTACAAATTTGAGTTTGGGCTGGATTTTTTCCCCATACTATCGTACTTCTACAAAAAGATGGTGATGACTATAGATAACTCCTCAAACTAAATCTTACCCTTGATATGTGCCACGCCACAAAGGTTTATGTCTAGGTTTTGTGAAAGGTTCATACCTGAAGCATCAGTCAGTTTGGACATGGCATAAATCCTGTACTTAATGCAGTTAATTGTCATGAGAATGCTTAAACCTGATATTTTTGTGGAATAGACTTGATATTGGAGATACACAGCTATGCTCTCATTATTCACGACTTATCTCAAGTGAATTTGATCAGATGTCACTTTTTAAATTTTCCCGCAGTTTATGGCATGTCATTACCCCAAGGGTTTATTAGAAGAAAGGGGATCCTTGCCCCGAGGATAGATCATCATGCGCAGAATTGCTACAAAACTTTCAAGATTGGACGTAATAAAGTCATCTGTAAACCTAACGATGCCATGCTTGATGGTCAGAATTCCCGCCCTCATTTAAATAGGCATATTGAAGATGGGATTTACAGTATCATTTATGACTTTGGTAGTAACCCTGTCGGGGTCTACTATGATGCATTCCTTTGCTTTTGCTGCCTGGTATAAATATTTACTATTGTGCCTGGAAACTCTACTCCAAGATAAGGTTATTTTGAATTCCCTTGTCTTTGTGCTGCCTCATTGTCATCACATTGGAGTGCTATTTAGTGCTTGCATACGAATACTACTAACTTGGGAACATTTTGTAAACATAAACATACTGATACTAGATTACTAGTTCATTTGTTTTCCACATTTATGGTGGCTTGGAAAAATAGATAAATAGTTGACGTTGCTTTTCTCTGTAGAGACAAAGGATGTCCCAAAGGTGGATGAACCTCAGGCTGGCGGGACTATGGTTGATGAACCTCAGACTGGCGGGACTCAGTCAGAAACTCCTCTACTTGAAGCCCCTCAACCCGAATCATCCTTACCAGTGGTGCAAACACAATCTTCAGGGAATCCACTTGCCGGACTTCTGAATGCAATTGCGGTTATTGCCTCGGGAGTTCTTGCTGGATTGTATGGTACATCTCAACAGGAAAAGAAGGCCCTGCAATCTGTCGTCTCATCTGTAAATCATCTGCAAACCACACTCACTTTGATATATTTCATAATACTTGCTGATATTCTTGTGTAGTCTTGACCAAGATCCTAAGGAAGGAAAAAGAGAAATGGACACAAATAGCAATGTGCATACCCATAGACAAACACACGTGTTTGTGCATGTTGGTGCGCGTGTGTGTGCTTTGATTACTGGGCGTGGGCATGTGTTCTATAGAAAAATGAACACTCTCAAATTAGGGTGTGTGGGATCTTACATATATTGGACTGATTAAAACTAATTTTCGTTAGGCTTGGAAGTATAGGACTCACTGGAACCTTGCGAGCTTGAATACTCTTATTTCCCACCATGACGTTCTCAGGGAAGCATGTCTTAAGTTGACTCGCTTAGAGAGTGTAACTTGCATATGAATGCAATCAGATTTAAAAATATTATAAGTACTTTAATGCCTTGAAATTTTTATATGTTCAAATTGATCCATGAAGCATTTGTCTGACATGTCTAAATTGCTACTTTGTTCAGTTGGAGGTCAAATTGGCTGAAAATGAGGCAGCGATCTCATTGATGAGGGAGACTTATGAAAAAAGGTTATTAGAGCAACAAGCAGCACAGAAGAAGCAATCTATGAAGTTCCAGGAGCAGGAAGCTTCATTGCTAGATCAATTGGCTTCAACAAAAAAGACTGTAACATCACTAAGTGAAGAATTCAGAAGGGAGAAGGCACGGGCTGAGGAGCTCAAGGATGAAATACGGAGATTAGAGAGTAGTATTGTTAAAGCTGGGGATGATAAAGATGTGCTTGAAGCCAAACTGACAGAAAAGGTTGGTGAAATGAATGATTTGCAGGAAAAGTTAAGTCTACTCAGCCAACAGTATGATAGCAAGGAGAAACGCATTGAGGAACTCAACTCATCACTTTCTTCAAAGGAAGCGGAGTATCAGAACCTGCGCCGTTTCTCTCATCAAACGAAAGAGAGTCTTGAACTTGCAAATGCTAAAATACAACAACTGGAGGAAGAGATTCATACAACTAAAAATGATCTTGCTTCTAAGATATCGTCAATTGATTCACTGAGTGAGAAACTTCAAGTATTAAGCTCTGCAAAGAAGGAAGCCGAGGAAAAAATAAATGAGCTAATTAAAGAGTGCACAGACTTAAAGGCTTCTTCTGAGATAAGAGCGAACCATGATTCTGAACTACTGTCTGAGAAAGATGATCTGATCAAACAGATGGAAGAAAAGCTCTCTGTTGCATTAAGTGCCTCTAGCAAAGACCATGAAGTCATTGCCGGATTGAACAAGGAATTGGATGCCACCAAAGCAATGCTAGACGATGAAGTTGCAGCACTGAAAAGCCTTAGAGATTTACTTAAATCCACTGAAGAGACCCTAAGTGATTCCCGAACTGAGGTTTCCAAACTTTCCGAGGACCTTGATGAAGCAAATAGGACAAATAAGGACCTGGCATTGCAGATTTCAAATCTCCAAAGCGAGTTCAATGAAATGCGAGAAGGTCTGACTTACAAGCTTGGAGAGGCTGAATCAGTATCTAAAGCTCTATCAGATGAACTGGTCTCAGCTAAAGAGATGATTCAAAAGGGTCAGGAAAAACTTGAAGCTACCTCTAATGAGTTTGCTTCTGCCGTGGAAGCTCGTGACAACCTGAAGAAAGAATTGCTGGATGTGTACAAGAAGTTCGAGTCCACCACACAGGAGCTTGTTGATGAAAGGAGAATCGTGACCACTTTGAATAGGGAGCTTGAGGCTTTGGCCAAACAATTGAATGCAGATTCTCAAGCACGAAAAGTACTCGAAGCAGACCTGGATGAAGCAACCAGATCACTAAACGAGATGAACACGAGCGCAGTGTCACTCTCTGAGGCGCTAGAGAGCACTCATTCCAAGAATACCACTCTTGAAGCAGAGAAAGAAATGCTATCAAAAGCTCTCGATGAACAAACAAAACTGACAACCGAGGCTCAAGAGAACTGTGAGGATGCTCAGAATCTTATCACAAGGCTTCAGACAGAAAGGGAGACTTTTGAAATGAGGTCTAGGCACCTCGAAGAGGAACTGGCCTTAGCGAAGGGTGAGATGTTGCGCCTAAGGAGGCAGATTAGTGCAAGCAAATCCCAGAAAACAAGATATGTTCCCAGAGCAAGTGCATCCACAGAAACCAGCACTGCTCCCAGAGCAAGTTCGCCCACAGAGACCAGCAATGTTCCCCGAACAAGTGTTCCCACAGAGACCAGTCAGACCCCGAACGAGCAGTCTGTGAATGATGGTACTCAGACCGGCGAAATTGCTGCTGAGACTCCATATACTGTAAGAGTAAAGGCTAGGAGAGGAAAAGGCGGTGGGCCGCGATGAATCTATCTGGTAGTCCCATAGAGAAGTGCCATCTTCCTTTCATTTTGTTTAATCATCAGTTATAACTTCATTTTTGATACTACCATCCTGTAGCATGGGTCATCATTTCAGTGCTATTTAGTTTACTTCCTTGTGACGTTTGAGACATCCAGTTCCTTTCCTGTAATTCACGTGCCATGGGTTTTGAGAATTTGAGAGTTTACTTGTGTACAGGTTAATTTTTGAACGGTCGACATGATGGAGAATTCTCCTATCTGTAGTTACACTGAATTGTTCATAGATATTATCCGCTCATTTTATCTACTTGGTAGAATCAATGGTCTGCTATTCACTGTTAATCCAGCAGTATTGCTTATTTTCAAATGCAGTAGCACTACCTATACTTTGTGCATCACATGTTTTTGGTTAACCCACATTCTCCTGCTTAATCACCCCAATGCACACATTTTCATATGCTGGAGGCAGGTTTGTTTGTTCCCTGGGGATCCATTGGTTGCTGCTGCCATTTGGTTTAAGGGAAACAGGGTGTATAAAACTTGCAGAGCTTTATTATTATATACTACAAGTATGTACGCCAAATTTCAAGGGATAGATACCTAATATCTTCTCAAGGAATATACTCATATTTTGGATGAACATACTCCAACATCTTTTTCATGGACATGGTTCCGTTCTGTTGAACATACTCTATTTCAACAGATAATGAAACTTTGGAAGAGTATATGCATCACAGATTTAATTAATATACTCAACAGAAATAATGTCTCCCACGTTCAATTCTCATGGAGACACACCTCACCTGTTTATCTAGAGCACGTGGCCCACACAGTCCAGGTTTCTGTGTTGTTTGGTTAAGTCACAAGTCAGGCCCCGACTAATAGATTGGCAGATATATTCTCAATCTAACATGAAACTGCAACGCATTTTTTTATCAGTGGCAAATATTATGGGCTTAAATCATCTTTGCATAATGGGCATGTGCCAGTCTAATTGAAGATCCCAACCTCAGGCAGTTACCCCATGGATCAAGTTGTATTGTTAATTTGTGAATCAAATCCTTGAGCTGAGGCAATCTGAAACTGAAGTCCAAGGTGAAATATGTTTAGGCATTTATATATTTGATTTGATGATCATTGCAGAAGTTCTTGGTAGAACGAGCGTCATGGCACTAGCATTGGAAGCATGCCCATGAGGCGGTTCTATAACACTATATCACTAGATGAAATAATCGGCAGATCGGCGCTTGTTTTAAAACAGTAGTGAAACGAAGCGCAAAACATATACAGAAAAAAGACTTGCACAACGGGTGAGATAACTTAATGAAACGAGCATGTAACAATACATGATTAAACATTGAGAAATCATGATAATTTGACATTAATTTTCAACAGCATGGCACTGGCTGCAAGGCTCCACAACGTTTAACTCAACTGTAGAGGGAACTTTCTCTAAGATGTAACTTCTCACAACCACGAGTGCTTTACGGGCTTCCATGATCATATTCATATTCCCAACTGAGCATCCACTAGCACCATCCGAACACCTAAGATCATAACAGACAGTGTCCAGTGTAAGGCGCTCCAGCGAAACCGCGTTCTCAAGAATATGGACTGTTAGCTCAACCATGCTTTTCGCGGAGCAGAAACCGATGATCTTCACATCCTTGATGCTGCCATGGCAGTGTCCTGGCATCTGCCTTAGATGTGAGGAATCACCTAAAACTGAATCATGCTCTACACTCTGTTGTGTTACCTGCCCATGATAGATATCAATGTCACTCATAACAGACAAAAAACAAGATATGTGCTCGAATTAACTGTTTCAATAGACACTAGATATCCTTGGGAAGATGAGCATGACTTACAGACAACATCAAGGTCTCCAAGGAAGGACAAGCATCAAGAAAAGAAACCAGAGAAAAGTAATCATAGTCTGGGCAAAAAGCCCCTGCTGATACCATGAAAAAAATACACAAGTGCTTGAGGTGAAGGAATTTGCCAGGTAAAAACGGTATGTCTGTCTGTATAAAAAAAAAAGAACACCTCAGATTAATAATATACCAAGGAAATCGCCGGTAATAACCCAGAGTTTTAGAGTATTACCGCCAAAGATGAGGTTATGTCAAGAGTTTCAAGATTTGGGACCATCTGTGGAAGCTTGGCGCGAGCATAATGAACAACGTTCCAACCAGAAGCTGAAATCATAATGTCTAGCACCGCATCTCCAATTGACACTTCTACTACGCCACCAGTGTATTCAAAAACGGTGAGATTAGGAGCTTTGCTCTTTATAACCTCCAGATTTTCACAGTTAGTGACCACCAACTGGCTGAGCCGCTGGAGCGCGCAAGGTATCTTGAGGCAAGCTATCTCTTTGCAATACGTGAGTACCACTTCCTCCAAAGCTAAAGAACATGAAAGAAGGCACCCTAACTCGTCCCCTGTAATATACACTTCAGACAATTCTAGACTTGTCAGGCTTCTTAAGCAACTAAATCCAGCCATGGGACGGAAGACACAACTGCTGAGACGAAGATCCCGAATTGTGTTTGCAATCCCATTAAGTAAAATTGAGCATGGAAAGTTGTAATCCAAGTCATCATGCAGCAAAAGGGCAAGTTCTTCAATCCCTGGCTTAACAGCAAGGTGAAGCCAATCATTAAGATAACATGCGCTAATATTGGCAACATCATCTATTTCAAGCCTGAGTGCCTTCACACCATTGCCTGAGTGGTTTTTCAGAATGCGGTAAATTATCCTGACAAGATCACTCGTTGTTTTATCTGATGTTTTATTCTTTCTGTACAGGTTTTCATCGAAGATTGTTTCCTTACTAAAGGTGAGATCGGGATGGCATTTCCAAGAACGTTGAAACAAGTGTGACACGCAGGCAGCACGTGCAGCATCTCGCAGGGACAGCAGAGAATGTATATGAGCCCAGATTTCCTGCTCGCACATGTGTTAGAGAAAAGTTCAATATTGGACTTGTAGAGGCGACCGGTTACTTCAATTTCGAAAAGAAAAATAAGGCCGTAGTGAATACCATTCGGAACTACGTGCTTCCGCTAAGTAAAGTGCATTGCGGTAGTTAGATTGAGCATTGCGCAGAGAAGATCCTTCCCGCAATGTTATTAGTGGCTTTCCTAAGAAGTGCTGTTAGTGACTTGTACGGATTAAGTAATATGCAATCCATCCACGAAATGTGCATTGAGTAACTGACATTCAACAATGTTAGTAGGTGCATTTTAGTCAAACAAGATGCACTGGATGTGATATGTTGCACAATCGCACGTGATAAACAAGTCAGTTTTGCAACAACAAAAGGCAGAACTGAACATGTAACTTCAGCTAGGCTAAAAATATTAAATAGTATTCCCCCGATCCATAATAAGTGCTGCAGTTTTGAACTAACCATAGTCCAAAACTGCGACACTTATTTTGGATTGGAGGGAGTATAATTTTTTTACCTGAATATTTATAAATATATCTAGAAGCCCGTGTAATAAAACGCAACAGCGCTAGCAGGTACAGTGAAGATACATGACATGAGCGTTGGTAACTAAGGTGAGAGGATAACAAATTACACAGACCAGATAGAATGTCATTCTACAATTACTAGAATATGCAGTTTAATCTTTAATTTTTTACTAGAATCAGGAAGCACTGTTATGAAATCAACACCTTAGTCCAAACCATAAAGCCAGTGAAAGCTTTCAGAGCAGCACTTAAATAGCTTCTATCTTTCCTAGTGGTTTTAAGGTGCCTAGGAAAGATAGAAGCTATTTAAGTGCTGCTCTGAAAGCTTTCACTGGCTTTATGGTTTGGACTAAGGTGGTTTGGACTATTGTGGTTTTGCGCCAAGTAAAAAAGCTCATGGTTCTACGCATCAATCAAGTAACCCAACGAGTTGGTGTTTTGTGCAATTTCCTTTTATTTTTCCGACCAAGTAGAAATAGATTCTAAGATGGAGCTCAAACAAACAAAGGAGCTCTTGTGTCAGGTACTAGAGGGAGTACATGGAAGAGGATTGGATGGCTAAGATGACTCTTAATTCCATCTAGATCTAAGGCTATCTGTGTTTCTTCTTATTACTGCTGCTATTTTTCCTTTTGCTTCCAAGTTACTCTGAATTCCCTACTCTTAACTCAGTGAAGATCGATTCCTTTACGCAGATACATGCGACGTAAACAGAGAAGAAGCTTACTACGGTGGGGACGTGGGGTTGGATCTGGTGGTGACGCCGATGATGCTGCATCCACATGAGCCGCTGGAGCCCCATGATTCGATGTGTCGACGATGACTGAGGTGGAGACTCGGGATGATGAAGTCCAGACAAGCGTTCTGCCTCTCGGTAAACTCGCTCTATTTACCTGCAGCAATTTGAACGAGGGCCGGGGGATGAAATCGCATCGGAGCCGCCGCCGACCCCGAGAGGGGGAGAAACACACCCGTGATGCAAAAACTGCCTGTTGGGCCTTTTCGACGGGAAAAAAACGCTCCAACAACAACAGCCTCGATGGGCGTGTTTGGTGGGCGCGGCTATACCGGGCGCCCCTATTTCTCGCGTCATGCGAGACGAGAGGTTCCTCTCGCTGAAGAGCGCTTGAGCTTGGCCGGCCCGAGCGCGGGGGGCCACAGCCTTTTTTCCCTTTTTTTTCGTTTTCGGTTTCCTTTTTTAATTTAATTTTTGTACTTTTGTTTATACTTTAAAATATTCTAAATATATGTATTACAAAAAAAATAAAAAATTGAATTTTTTATGAACAGGTATTAAAACATGTTGAATAAGTATTTGAAAAATGTTGAACAAGTATTTGAAAACATATTGATCATGTATATAAACACATTGAACAACTATTTGAAAAATGTGAACAAGTATTTGAAAAAATGTTGAACAAGTATTTAATAAAAATGTTGATCGTGTATATAAAAGTGTTGAACAAGTATTTGAAAAATGTTGAATAACTATTTAAAAAAAATTCAATGATTATTTGAAGAAATATTGATCACGTATATAAAATTTTTGAACAAGTATTTGAAAAATGTTGATATTTATAAAATAATGTAGAATGAAAAAAAAGAAACAAAGAAAAAACCAAAAAAATGAAAAAAATCAGAGAAAAAAAGAAAGAAAAGAAAAGAAAGAACAAAGAAAAAATGGGGAAAACCGGCTTAGACAGCCTCTAGTATGTCTCGATCCTAGTACTCCCTCCGGTCCTTTTTACTCTGCGTATTAGATTTTTATCAAGTCAAACTTTACAAAATTTGACCGAATTTCTATTTAAAAAATATCAGCATCTATAGTACTACACACACACACACACACACACACACACTATGAAACTACATTTCACAATGAATCTAAGAATATATTTTTGGCATTGTGTATGTTCATAATTTTCTCTATAAGTCTGGTCAAAATAAAGATACTTTGACTTCAAACAAAACTTATATGCAAAATAAAAAGATAACTCATAAGCGGAAGCGGGCGCAGTGGTTAAAGCCTCGCTTGAAGGAGGCGTGAAATGCGCCGGCCCAGGTGCGCGGGAGGCCACAACCTCGTTTTTTTTCACATTTTTTCTTTCTTTCTTTCTTACTTTTGTTTATACTTTCAAATATTCTAAATAAATATATTATAGAAAACACTTTACGTAAATTACATTTGAAAAAATTGTTAACAAAGCATTTTAAAAATATTAAATGCATATAGATAAAAAAATTCTCATGCATACAAAAGATGTATACAGAAAAATACAAATGTATATGAAAACATTAATCATGTATTTAAAAAATGTTAATCAAATGTGCAGGTCACCGCACCAAATGCGCCTTTTGAGCAAATGATCAGCCTCGCTGGGTGGCCCGCCGGGTACGAGCTAGGCAACTCACTGCTCCACTACCCTCACCGCTCCAGGCCGTCAATACCATGGGCGAGTGCTACCATGTGAAGGAGCAAGTGGCCGCTCCAAGCCTGCCGTGGTTCAGCAACTCGCTGCTCCAAGCCAGCTCGCAAAATAGTGGCAAGTTGCTCCAGGCTGGCACATGGAGGAGCACGATGGCACAGGCACTGTGGCTGCCGTGGACGAGGCGGTGTCGTACCGCTCCTCTCGCGCCATCTGATGTCGTCAATATGCGCATAACCGCGTGCTGCCGGCGGAAAAACAAGTCGGCTTCGCGGAGATCAACATGGCGGCCAGCACGTCTGTGGCCGCTGACGACAATGAGGAAAAGTAGATCATGAGGGGCCGCTGCCACTTGGTTCCCATAAAGGTCTTGCTTGCTTCGCAGCCATCGTCGCCCCCTGCCCTAAAATCCAACTCGGATCCATTCTTCACGGAAGCAGAGGCCACCCTTCCCCTCCGGCCGAAGCATATCGCTCTGGTGCCACTCCGATGAGTGGCACAACCGGACAAAGGGAAGATACGCGGGGGAGCAAAGGGTGCTCTTGCCCTTTGAGCTGAAGCATATCCATCTGGAGCTCACGACGGTCCGATGAGCGGGCTGCCAGACATACAAAAGATATGTCGTGGGAGGGGAGATCCGCCGCGGCCGGCCTAGCTTAGTTTTATGCTAGTACTTTATAGTTTTAGTTAAAATATGTTCGAATGTAAATGTTTTCGTCCTGTTTATATGAATATCATCTACTTTTCATGAATTCCATCCGTTTGTTGAAACAGTGTTTGAAATGTATATTGATAGTGTTGAATGGCCAGCTCTTGCATCCGTGTCCGTGAAATGGTGGTCCCCGTATGTTTTGCTGGTCAGTCTTCGAGACTCCCTAAACAGACCAAATGCGCCATGCTAAAACACACGCACGCACACACCGAATGCGCATTTGAGCAGATGATCGGCCTCGGGCAGAAAAATTCGAGTTGCCTTTCCTTTTCCCCGGATTGTATGTCCTCCAAGTCGCTGCCGTGACCGATCACCGATAGACCGAACCGAACACGCATACGTACGTATACGCGCTAAAACACACCGCTGTCCATCAACCTACGACGATCGCCGCCGCACCGAACGCCATGTTCGTACGTGTCGTCGACCGAACACCCGGGCACCACCATGCACGTAGCACACTAGCACGTACGTACGTTCCAGAGAGTTTCCATCGAGCGTTAGGTTGCGCGTCACTGTTGACCCTTTCCCGCGCCCCCGCCCCGCTCGTCCGCTGCGCCGTGCTCCGGAGGACGCGACGCTCCTGCTCCGCCTTGAATGGCATGCGCCATGCATGAGCATGATCCAACGCGCGCGACGCTACCTAACGGCGCAGAACAGTACATGGATTTCCTCTTAACGATGCCGGAACAGTACAATGATTCTCTTCCTTTTAATGCTTTCTTCTTCTACCGCTCTACGTACGTATGCGCAGTGGCTTCAAGTAGTATAGAGCTTGAACCGTCCACGCGCGCGCATGCATGCGGCACCCATAGACATAGACCGGCAGATTTGACTGTTGATCCGGGACAGTTAGCCTGGCTGTGGCTGGCCGAGGGATGATCAAGGTAGTACTAGGTGCTAGGCTGTCTGATCACCTAACCAAAATCCCGCCGTCAATTTGCCAGCGCTTCGCCATCAACGTGCATGCCATTCCAATTCCATCTGCTCAGTGCTGGCTCGCTCGCACAGGAGCGTAAATGCAGTAGCACCAGTGTACTGCTGCTGCTGGCACGGAGGTGATGAAGGACCTGAGGCCGACGTGTCCCCCACCTGGGCGCGGCGGCCGTGGCGTGGCCCGCCTGCGCCGCACATGGGTTGGGTGCCGTGCTATCCCGGTCACCCCCTCGCATGGACAACGACGGGACGCGAACGCCCCTCGCCTGCAGCGTACGTGCCGCGGACCCACCGCCAAGAGCGCACTGTGGCCTCGCGCCCTCGCTCTTCCGTGGCTGTGTACCCTACAGTTGACTGCTGAGGCAGCAGAGGGAGAGGGAGAGGCAGGATAATAGGGTGTGTTGGGTTGAGAGGACACCTTCTGTACCCATTAGCATTTGCACCCACTTTTTAAAAAATGCACTTCAAACACATTTTAAAAAGTCAAAAAAACTCAAAAGAAAATTGCATGCATACATGTTCGCAAATGTGTGTGCACGGCACAAAGTTTTATGAAAAAATGTCTTTTTGTTTTGTCTCTGTAAAAAGACGAATTTCAGTGCTTCTAAATAGCGTTTCACGACATAATTTTTTGTTTTTTTTGCACACGCCACAAAAAGTTATTTTTTCGTGAAACTTTATGCACACACATAAAACATGAAAGCGTATCCGTGCAACTAGTTTCAGATTTTTTTTAGCATTTAGAAATATGTTTTCAGAAGTGGGTTCATATGTATCCGGGTTCATCCATGCACTTCCCGTGTTGGGTTTGTGGATCAAAAGACATGGAATGTCGTGGTTCCATTCCGGATGCATGGCTTGGTTCCGTTTTAGTGTTCAGTTGGAGATAAAAAATGACATGGATTGGTTCCATCCATGTGTTTGGTTTGAGAGGTAGAATGAGAAGAATTTGATTTCACTCGCCTCTTTCATACGAACATATATATATATAGCTCTCTGTATTTGGACAACATATAGTTGAAAATTTTGGCAGCATTTCCTTTGTATTTTCAGGAACAACCAATTTTTTTTGCGAAACTTCAAGAACAAGCAATTTAACAATATATGATCAGAAGTTAAACAAATAATAACATCACATATAACAAGTTTTCGATACAAATATCATAAGATGCAACAACATCACAAGTTCATCATAAAAAAGAAACACTATCCATTGCAATTCATACATATGGTTCACATACTAGCCCACCAAAAGCTCTCCTAATTGAAGTCCAGTGTAAGTTCATAATGCAAAGTCCATCATCTCCACAAGTGCATCATGCAAGTATCCTCGTCCCATAGAGTTCAACTTAAATTCTTCAATGTGACTAGCCTGCCCCAAATCTTCCTCCACTTCTTAAGATGGTTGTAAACTTGACCGCCGGTGGTAGCTAGCTTGAAGTGTTCGTTCAAAGCTGCAACACATTGGTTGTGATGCGTCATCTTGAAACCAGCTGAAGTCCTCCTGCGACCAGCCATGAAAAGTTATCAAAAAAATTGAATAAATCATCAAAAAAATGAAGTTTCAACATATAGAAAGTAACATTCTATCCATCCATAAAAGAATAACAAAAAATGGACTAGAAACGAGAGGGAGAGTGTCGTGGAATTGTCACGGCAGATGTCCTAATGTGAGGACTTAGTCGTGAGGCCAACGCATCTATGTGGTAGCTTAAGAGAGGTTGAGCGGAATCGAGAGAGGCAACACAAGACAAGGATTTAGACAGCTTCGGACCCCGGGAAACATCATCCGGTAATAACCCTACGTGCTGTTTGTGGCTAGATCTCATTATGATCATGAGGAAGTCGCCATAAACCGGCTCTCCCAGTTAACCCTAACCCTTAAGATTGTTTCTTCTTACTTGTTCCTCTTTGGGGAGCCCCGCCCCTCCTTATATAAGTTGAAGGGGCGGGTTACATGTAGAGTCCAACTCGGACTTAAGACTTAACTATTATGACTTATCTTCATGGGCTTCTTAACATCTTGGGCTTCATAACGCCTCGGGCTTCATAACTTCTGGCAACCCAGTTATCACTGTCTGCTGGGTTATAACTGGTGCTGGTTTAAGATGGTCTGCCGCTTTATGATTGTCTGCTGAGTTATCATCTGACTTAACTCCTGTCTTAACTGTCAGCCAGTTTAACAACCTGCCGATTTATCGTCTGGGTTAACTGCCTGTCTTACCTGTCTGTCTTAACTGTCAGCCGGTTTAACAACCTGCCGGTTTACCGTCTGACTTAACACCAATCGGTTTACCACCCGCCTTAACACCTGCCGGTTTACCACCTGCCGTAACACCTGCCGGTTTACCACCCGCCGGTTTACCGTCCGCCTTAGCCATCTGTCTTAACTGTCAGCCGGTTTACTAAGTACCAGCCGGGTTATAACTCCGGCCGGATCATACCATGGGGTATATCCCCGATAGAGAGGGATATGGTTCTGGTGTGGGGGGGGAGGGGGTTGAGAGTGGTGAGACTTTAGCTTATTTCCTTTTTGTTTTGCACTTGACAGATGAATGATGAGGTCGTTCCTCCAAATCGTGGGCATCGCTAGATAAAGCATCTTGGGGGAATATCCGTTGCATGCAGACAGTCTGGTTCTGGTTACATACCCAAGTGAACACGAGGACGGGCTGCCAAAGACCGAATCAACCCATTCATTGACACCTTATCCTCAAACCGAACACACCCCTAGAGAGAAGGTAAAATGGTCAATCTTGCACCCCGTCCACTTGAAGTTATTAGTTGTAAAGTACGTGCTTCGCTATGGAGTAAAAGTCAGGTCGAGGATCAGGGTCACATGACAAGGGTCGATGATGGCAAAAATGATGGATTGATTTAGGGCAGAGTTCTTCAGGACGTCAGTTAGGGACATGTGATATATGTTTCCAAGTTTTGCAGCCCCATCCACTTGCAGTTTTTATTATCATAAAGTCCATGCTTAGCTATGAAGCAAACGATGATAGTTGTCATGAAGTATGATTGGTCAGGTCAACGATTAGGATCATAGGACAAGAGTCGATGATGACAAACATGATGGATCGATTAATAACAGGGTTCTTCAGGACATTAGTTGGGGACATGGGATATGATCCCTAATCAATTGATCCACGTGAACAAATGTAATTCCATATTATTAATTAGTACTGATATTTAAAGGTAGAGAATGAGAAGTAGCATTATCAACAAATTTGGATTAACATGTGCAACAATCAGATCATCCTCGAGTAACAACATCACCAAACAAAATTTGCTTGGCCGTGTTCAGCAGGTCATGATTCCTATCTAGTGAGATCGTTCATGTTCGTTGAGATTAGGTGCTCTTGTTTACAACCTTCAGAAGATCAATGTTTTCCTTGCATGAAGATCCTCCTCCTCATATTCGCAAAAAAGGTCCTCCTCCTGTTGCTAATCGAATAGGAAAAGCAAGGAGTTTGTGTAGGATAGGCCATGGAATTATTTGATTTGAGCTACCATCTTTGCTTTCAATTTGGTTCCAATTTACAACTCGCTGCGTCGAAGACGCATGCCACACGGACACACCCGGGCATTAACCTCCCAATGGTGAGGAGAACATGTCTTCCTCGACTTCGACCACCATCTACTAGAACTTCGGCGTGAAACAGTAATATCTAGACGAGGTGCCGCCCGGTGGTGCGGAGCCTACATTTTTGTAACGCCTCGGCCATGGTCATTGGTTCTTGGTCATTACGCCTGCCTACCACCTGAGATCTAGACTTGCCGTACAAACTAACACTGGTCCTTCCTGAGCATTTTATTCTCACTCATGCGCACCCGGGAAAGCTTCCCAATCAGTCACCCATCCTCAATTACAAATACCAAGCACATTTAGCCTCAAAGTTCCTTGGACATGAGATTCCAAAACATAAGATGCATTATGATATGAGTAGTCTATCAATCTTATTAATCAGGGGGTCACAATCTTCCTCAACTCCGTGAAGGAAATATTCCCTAGAGGCAATAATAAAGTTGTTATTTATATTTCCTTATATCATGATAAATGTTTATTATTCATGCTCAAATTGTATTAACCGGAAACTTAGTACATGTGTGAATACATAGACAAACAGAGTGTCACTACTATGCCTCTACCTGACTAGCTCGTTAATCAAAGATGGTTAAGTTTCCTAGCCATGGACAAAGAGTTGTCATTTGATGAACGGGTTCACATCATTAGAGAATGATGTGATTGACTTGACCCATCTGTTAGCTTAGCACTTTGATTGTTTAGTTTACTGCTATTGCTTTCTCCATAACTTATACATGTTCCTATGACTATGAGATTATGCAACTCCCAAATACCGGAGGAACACTTAGTGTGCTATCAAACGTCACAACATAACTGGGTGACTATAAAGATGCTCTACAGGTGTCTCCGATGGTGTTTGTTGAGTTGGCATAGATCGAGATTAGGATTTGTCACTCCGTGTATCGGAGAGGTATCTCTGGGCCCTCTCAGTAATGCACATCACTATAAGCCTTGCAAGCAATGTGACTAATGAGTTAGTTACGGGATGTTGCATTACGGAACGAGTAAAGAGACTTGCCGGTAATGAGATTGAACTAGGTATTGAGATACCGACGATCGAATCTCGGGCAAGTAACATACCGACGACAAAGGGAACCGACGATCGAATCTCGGGCAAGTAACATACCGACGACAAAGGGAACACCGTATGTTGTTATGCGGTTTGACCGATAAAGATCTTCGTAGAATATGTAGGAACCAATATGAGCATCCAGGTTACGCTATTGGTTATTGATTGGAGACGAGTCTCGGTCATGTCTACATAGTTCTTGAACCCGTAGGGTCCGCACGCTTAATGTTCGGTGACGATCGGTATTATGAGTTTATGTGTTTTGATGTACCGAAGGTAGTTCGGAGTCCCGGATATGATCACGGACATGACGAGGAGTCTCGGAATGGACGAGACATTAAGATTGATATATTGGAAGCCTATGTTTGGACATCGGAATGGTTCCGGATGAGTTCGGGCATTTACCAGAGTACCGGGAGGTTACCGGAACCCCCCGGGGAGTATATGGGCCTTACTGGGCCTTAGTGGAAAAGAGGAGAGGAAGGCCAAGGTGGAGGGCGCCCCCCTAGCCCAATCCGAATTGGGCGGGGGCCGGCCCCCTTCCTTCCCTCTCTCTCTCCTCCTTCCTTCTCTCCTACTCCAACTAGGGAAAGGGGGGAATCCTACTCCCGGTGGGAGTAGGACTCCCCCTAGGGCGCGCCATAGAGAGGGTCGGCCCTCCCCTCCTCCACTCCTTTATATATGGGGAGGGGGCACCCCATACACACACAAGTTGATCTCTTAGCCGTGTGCGGTGCCCCCCTCCACAGATTTCCACCTCGGTCATATCGTTGTAGTGCTTAGGCGAAGCCCTGCGTCGGTAACTTCATCATCACCGTCATCACGTCGTCGTGCTGACGAAGCTCTCCCCTGACACTCAGCTGAATATAGAGTTCGTGGGACGTCACCGAGCTGAACGTGTGCAGATCACGGAGGTGCCGTACCTTCGGTGCTAGGATCGGTCGGGTCGTGAAGACGTACGACTACATCAACCGCGTTGTCATAACGCTTCCGCTTACGGTCTACGAGGGTACGTGGACTACACTCTTTCCCTCTCGTTGCTATGAATCACCTAGATGGATCTTGCGTGTGCGTAGGATTTTTTTTGAAATTACTGCGTTCCTCAACACTCCGACCATCATCTATAGGAACACAGGTTGGGATTGACAATGAAGAATGCCGACAATAATGGATTGTTGGGGCACATACATCGGCATGGAGCTAGCCAGTGCTAAGCATGTGCGTCTACTGCACCTTGGCCTGGGAGAGGAGCAGGAGATGGAGCTGGTGGTACTGCAAAGGCCAAGTAGAGTGTGTGTTCCACCTCATCCATCATCATCACCATCGCCTTCGACATCCTCTTTTATGCCATCGCCGTCTGATGCCTTGCTCCAACCCAATGTTATGGCCCAACTAAATTGCACTGCAAGGGCCTCCTTGGCTAGTACACTAATTATATACTAGATGATACCTTGCACGTTGTCTTGGATTTAGATATATAGTTTCTAATCGTGTAGAATATTAATTTAGTCCTTATGGTTAAACTATGTGAGAATTTTTTGCATAAGGAAAAAATCGTAACATGAAAAGTTGTGCATGCCACAATTAAATGCAATGTGATTTGAAACTCACTTATAATGCACTAATGCATGTTGCATGGTAGAGTATTCTCATGCATAGATAAAATAAATCCTAGTGGATTAAGCTAGTAAATATAATGAAAACACCAAGTTTGATGATGTGGAAGCACCCATGTTGAGATAATTGGAAGTAGTTAAAAAATTCCTCACCTCCTAAGTGACACTACAACCGGCAAATTTTTTGCAAAATTTGATGGCCATTTGTTTGTTATCACTTGGATCCTCTATCCAATCTACATCATGGGTCAACCTCTTGTGTCATCGAACTGTTTCCACAAACCAGCACCACCTGCCTTTAATGTAGTTGCCATTATGCATAACTGCATTTGCCTTGTATTATTTACAATAGTGTCCGAAGAATTTCTATTTTATTAAAAAAAACATCCCACCAAGTGTTGGCATCCATTACAGTAATAAAAGGATTAACGATAATAGTATTATACATTTTTATTTTGTTTGGAATGACATCAGGTCGTTATGAAAATTTCCCTACAAGAAACCCATCTCCTTCATATAAGCAATCACAATATGTAAGGGGAAGTTGAGGAAACATACAATGTCTCATACCTTGTGTGAAACATTTGTAAAAACACCAAAGCCATGGAATTCTTGATTTTCCTGCCAGGAAATTCATAACACCAAACATAATTTATAGAAGCAGAAAATCAAGATCCCACACTAATACTAAGTTTCAGTTATAATCCACCCACTATCATGTCTATTTTAAGTGTTTATGCTAATATATGCACATGCTTACACCAGAAAAAATTATACCAAGATCGGATACACTTCTTGTAGATTTGACTATTATTGTAGAAAAAGATCTACCTACAATTTCCCACAATAGTATCCCAAGCCAATACCAAGCTTCAGTTATAACGCACTCACTGCCATGTATCCTTTTTAACAATGTTTATCCCATTATCTATGCGATAATTCATCTCTGAGCCCGGGCTCATCTACTCCTGGTGAATAGTAAAATCGTTAAAAATAGCAAAGATCATACACACTTTATATAGATTCAATTATTGTTGTAGAGAAAGATCCATCTACCTCCCACAGAATAGTTAACATTAACAACATAAATGATGAAGCTACAGTTGATAAATACTAAAAGATACAATATGTGAATTAGCCAAGTAGGTATCAAGGTAAAGCAAACAAAAATATGATTTGCAATAACTAAGACCATAAGATTAATGGTCCTACACTTTAGAACATTTTTTCTTCAATAAGGTAAAAATAACCATCTATAGAAAATCATGCTATGGAGATACTAATGTTAGGAAGATTTGTAAACTTACCAAACGATAGTCTCTTCTTGAAAGTGGCTCTCATGCTTTTCTGTCATTCAGCCATAGAAGATACACTAACAGAAGCTTCATGTGCCATAGTATCATCTAATGAGGCAACTGATTGAATTGGTTTACAACTAGTATCACATTCTACCTTATTTTGGCAGTAGCCACTAACAATATATGGCATATACACCACATATAAACACTTTACAAAGGTAGTAGGTGTAACCTGAGGTTCGTGTTGGCCCCTTCTTCGGTGAAAACCAAGCGTGGCGACGAAGGAAGGAGCGGAATGACAAAAGAGCAGAACAGAAAGCTTATGTTCTTTAAGTAGGAGATATTTCATACAATTTTTTAATGTCTGAAGCATTTACGTGGTTATATTCCCCTCAAATAGCTAAGAAATTCAAGAGAAATGGTGTGAAGCAACTAACTACTCCACAAAAGGCACATAATGGAGCATTCAACCGACACGAATAGTGCTTGGTATGCAATATATTAGGTTATAAAAATATACAATGTCTAAGCACAAGAACTTACCATTCAAAAGCAAGAAGACTAGATGCCCAAAATGCTTCTTTACGAGCCATACATTTTCTTTCTGCATCATTGATGCCAGCTTTCAAATATAAATGTAAATCCAAATATGGGATTACCAGTATAAAAATAAGGCATAAGCATACACAAATTCAACCAATTTAAGAATAACATTGCTTACACGAAGAGAATCATGGGTAGTGCATCAAAACGAATGACTTTTTTGTGTGTGTATGTGAAGATTTTAGCACAATTTGTAGCACTAGTGTAAAATGAAGTCCATAAGGTAGAATGAAGAAACATATCTCCAATGTGAAGTCTATCTTTCATTGCAGCACGTATATTGAACAAAGCAAAACCGCGTTCTTGATTGTTTGTCTGTTTGACATACGTCTTAGTAGAACCATTGTTCCTGAGGTTACATTGGGGAAATCGTATTAAAATTCATAAGCATGGGAGCCTATGATTGTGAAGAAGTAAAATAAAATAATTACAATCCACACTTGTAATGTATTGCTGCCTTGGTAGCATGAATTAATAGGGAAAATATCTAAAAAACAACCCTTTTAGTGAGGACCATGTACAAACCATGTGTTTAATGGTAAAAACTCCACTCCTTTAGACTAGTTCACAGTGGGGAGTAACTTAGAGTAGTAACATGCACATGTTACTAGTTTATGTTACTACCTCCACAGTGGGCAGTAACATATGTGTTGTCTCATGCATCACTTCATTTATTACATTATAGACTCATATTTTCTTGATATGTGTGATGTTACAAACTAGCTATGTTACCACTTGCCTCTCTTTCTTCATTAATTATTGTTGGTGAACGTAGTAATTTTAAAAAAAATCTTACACACGCGCAAGATCATGGTGATGCATAGCAACGAGAGGGGATAGTGTTGTCCACGTACCCTCGTAGACCGTTAAGCGAAAGTGTTATGACAACGCGATTGATGTAGTCGTACGTCTTCACGATTGACCGATCCTCAGTACCGAACGTACGGCACCTCCGTGTTCAGCACACGTTCAGGTCGGTGACGTCCCGCGAACTCATGATCCAGTAGAGCTCGGGGAAGAGTTTCGTCAGCACGACGGCGCGGTGACGGTGTTGAAGAACCTACCGTCGCAGGGCTTGGCCTAAGCACCGCTACAGTATGACCGAGGTGGATTATGGTGGAGGGGGCACTGCACACGGCTAGGAGAGATCTTGTGATCAACTTGTGTGTCTAGAGGTGCCCCCTGCCCCCGTATATAAAGGAGCAAGGGGGGAGGCCGACCGGCCCTTGTAGGCGCGCCAGGAGAAGGAATCCTCCTCCTAGTAGGAGTAGGATTCCCCTCTTTCCTACTCCTACTAGGAGGGGGAAAGGAAGGGGGAGAAGGAGAAGGAAAGGGGGGCGCCGCCCCCCTCTCCTAGTCCAATTCGGACCAGAGGGGGAGGGGGCGCATGGCCTGCCCTGGCCGGCCCCCCTCTCTCTCTCCACTAGAGCCCAACAAGGCCCATTAACCCTCGGGGGGTTCCTGTAACCCCTCCGGCACTCCGGTAAAATCCTGATTTCACCCGGAGCTCTTCCAATGTCCAAATGTAGGCCTCTGATGTATCAATATTCATGTCTCGACCATTTCGAGACTCCTAGTCATGTCTATGATCATATCCAGGACTCCGAACTACCTTCGGTACATCAAAACATATAAACTTGTAAAACCGATCGTCACCGAACGTTAAGCGTGCGGACCCTACGGGTTCGAGAACTATGTAGACATGACCGAGACACGTCTCCGGTCAATAACCAATAGCGGAACCTGGATGCTCATATTGGTTCCTACATATTCTACGAAGATCTTTATCGTTCAAACCGCATAACAAGATACGTTGTTCCCTTTGTCATCGGTATGTTACTTGCCCGAGATTCGATCATCGGTATCCCAATACCTAGTTCAATCTCGTTAACGGCAAGTCTCTTTATTCGTTCCGTAATGCACTATCCCACAACTAACTCATTAGCTGCATTGCTTGCAAGGCTTATAGTGATGTGCATTACCGAGAGGGCCCAGAGATACCTCTCCGACAATCGGAGTGACAAATCCTAATCTCGATCTATGCCAACTCAACAAGTACCATCGGAGACACATGTAGAGCACCTTTATAATCACCCAGTTACGTTGTGACATTTGGTAGCACACAAAGTGTTCCTCCGGTAATCGGGAGTTGCATAATCTCATAGTCATAGGAACATGTATAAGTCATGATGAAAGCAATAGCAGTAAACTAAAACGATCAAGTGCTAAGCTAACGGAATGGGTCAAGTCAATCACATCATTCTCTAATGATGTGATCCCGTTAATCAAATGACAACTCATGTCTATGGTTAGGAAACATAACCATCATTGATTCAACGAGCTAGCCAAGTAGAGGCAAACTAGTGACAATCTGTTTGTCTATGTATTCACACATGTATTAAGTTTCCGGTTAATAC
Source organism: Triticum urartu (assembly GCF_056163025.1). Lineage (NCBI taxonomy): Eukaryota > Viridiplantae > Streptophyta > Magnoliopsida > Poales > Poaceae > Triticum > Triticum urartu. The sequence goes on from NC_141875.1 coordinate 85,800,227, forward strand.
AATTATAGCATGAATAATAAAATTTTATCATGATATAAGGAAATATAAATAACAACTTTATTATTGCCTCTAGGGCATATTTCCTTCGGTCTCCCACTTGCACTAGAGTCAATAATCTAGTTCACATCGTCATGTGATTTAACACCAATAGTTCACATCTTTATGTGATTAGTTCACATCTTCATGTGACTAACACCCAAAGGGTTTACTAGAGTCAATAATCTAGTTCACATCGCTATGTGATTAACACCCAAAGAGTGATCATGTTTTGCTTGTGAGAGAAATTTAGTCAATGGGTCTGCCACATTCAGAGCCGTATGTATTTTGCAAATTTTCTATGTCTACAATGCTTTGCACGGAGCTACTCTAGCTAATTGCTCCCACTTCCAATATGTATCTAGATCGAGACTTAGAGTCATCTAGATTGATGTAAAAAGCTTGCATCGACGTAAGTCTTTACGACGAACTCTTTTATCACTTCCATAACAGAGAAATATTTCCTTAGTCCTCTAAGGATAATTTTGACCGCTGTCTAGTGATCTACTCCTAGATCACTATCGTACTCCTTTGCCAAACTCAGGGCAGGGTATACAATTGGTCTGGTACATAGCATGACATACTTTATAGAACCTATGACCGAGGCATAGGGAATGACTTTTCATTCTCTTTCTATTTTCTGCCGTGGTCGGGTTTTGAGTCTTTACTCAACTTCACACCTTGCAACAAAGGCAAGAACTCCTTCTTTGACTGTTCCATTTTGAACTACTTCAAAATCTTGTCAAGGTATGTACTCATTGAAAATATATCAAGCGTCTTGATCTATCTCTATAGATCTTGATGCTCAATATGTAAGTAGCTTCACCGAGGTCTTTCTTTGAAAAACTCCTTTCAAACACTCCTTTATGCTTTCCAGAAAATTCTACATTATTTCTGATCAACAATATGTCATTTACATATACTTATGAGGAATGTTGTAGTGCTCCCACTCACTTTCTTGTAAATACAGGCTTCACCGCAAGTCTGTATAAAACCATATGCTTTGATTACTTTATCAAAGTATATATTCCAACTCCGAGATGCTTGCACCAGTCCATAGATGGATCGCTGGATCTTGCACACTTTGTTAGCACCTTTAGGATTGACAAAACCATCTGGTTACATCATATGCAACTCTTCTTTAAGAAATCCATTAAGGAATACAATTTTGACATCCATTTTCCAGATTTCATAAAATGCGGCAACTGCTAACATGATTCGGACAGACTTTTAAGCATCAATACGAGTGAGAAAATCTCATCGTAGTCAACACCTTGAACTTGTCGAAAACATTTTTGCGACAATTCGAGCTTTGTAGATAGTAACACTACTATCATCGTCCGTCTTCCTCTTGAAGATCCATTTATTCTTAATGACTCACCGATCATCAGGCAAGTCAATCAAAGTCCATTCTTTGTTCTCATACATGGATCCCATCTCAAATTTCATGGCCTCAAGCCATTTCGCGGAATCTGAGCTCATCATCACTTCCTCATAGTTCGTAGGTTCATCATGGTCAAGTAACATGACTTCCAGAAAGGATTACTGTACCACTCTGGTGCGACCATACTCTGGTTGTCCTACGAGGTTCGGTAGTAACTTGATCTGAAGTTTCATGATCATCATCATTAGCTTCCTCACTAATTGGTGTAGAGATCACTAGAACTGATTTATGTGATGAACTACTTTCCAATTCAGGAGAAGGTACAATTACCTTATCAAGTTCTACATTCCTCCCACTTACTTCTTTCGAGAGAAACTTCTTCTCTAGAAAGGATCCACTTTTAGCAACAAATGTCTTGCCTTCGGATCTGTGATAGAAGGTGTACCCAACAGTTTCTTTTGGATATCCTATGAAGACGCACTACTCCGATTTGGGTTTGAGCTTATCAGTTTGAAACTATTTCACATAAGCATCGTAACCCCAAACTTTAAGAAATGACAGCTTTGGTTTCTTGCCAAACCATAGTTCATACGGGGTCATCTCAATGGATTTAGATGGTGCCCAATTTAACATGGATGCAACTGTCTCTAATGCATAACCCCAAAATAATAGCGGTAAATCAGTAAGAGACGTCATAGATCGCACCATATCTAGTAAAGTGCGATTACGACGTTCGGACACACCATTACGCTGTGGTGTTCCAGGTGGCGTGAGTTGCGAAACTATTCCGCATTGTTTCAAATGAAGACCAAACTCATAACTCAAATATTCTCCTCCACGATCAGATCGTAGAAACTTTATTTTCTTGTTACGATGATTTTCCACTTCACTCTAAAATTCTTTGAACTTTTCAAATGTTTCAGACTTATGTTTCATCAAGTAGATATACCCATATCTTACTCAAATCATCTATGAAGGTTAGAAAATAATGATACCCGCCGCGAGTCTCAACACTCATCGGACCGCATACATCAGTATGTATTATTTCCAATAAGTCAGTTGCTCGCTCCATTGTTCCGGAGAACGGAGTCTTAGTTATCTTGCCTATGAGGCATGGTTCGCAAGCATCAACTGATTCATAATCAAGTGATTCCAAAAGCCCATCAACATGGATTTTCTTCATGCACTTTACACCAATATGACCTAAACGGCAGTGCCACAAATAAGTTGCACTATCATTATTAACTTTGCATCTTTTGGTTTCAATATTATGAATATGTGTATCATTACGATCGAGATTCAATAAACCATTCACCTTGGGTGTATGACCATTGAAGGTTTTATTCATGCAGACAGAACAACAATTATTCTCTGACTTTAAATGAATAACTGTATTGCAATAAACATGATCAAATCATATTCATGCTTAATGCAAACACCAAATAACATTTATTTAGGTTCAACACTAATCCCAAAAGTATAGGGAGTGTGCGATGATGATCATATCAATTTCGGAACCACTTCCAACACACATCGTCACTTTACCCTTAACTAGTCTCTGTTCATTCTGCAACTGCCATTTCGAGTTACTAATCTTAGCAACTGAACTAGTATCAAATACTGAGGGGTTGCTATAAACACTAGTAAAGTACACATCAATAACATGTATATCAAATATACCTTTGTTCACTTTGCCATCCTACTTATCCGCCAAATACTTGGGGTAGTTCTGCTTCCAGTGACCAGTCCCTTTGTAGTAGAAGCACTTAGTCTCAGGCTTAGGTCTAGACTTGGGCTTCTTCACTTGAGCAGCAACTTGCTTGCCGTTCTTCTTGAAGTTCCCCTTCTTCCCTTTGCCCTTTTCTTGAAACTAGTGGTCTTGTCAACCATCAACACTTGATGCTTTTCTTGATTTCTACCTTCGTCGATTTCTGCATCACGAAAAGCTTGGGAATCGTTTCCGTTATCCTTTGCATATTATAGTTCATCACTAAGTTCTAGTAACTTGGTGGTGGTGACTAGAGAATTCTGGCAATCACTATTTTATCTGGAAGATTAACTCCCACTTGATTCAAGCGATTGTAGTACCCAGACAATCTGAGCACATGCTCACTGGTTGAGCTATTCTCCTCCATCTTTGTAGGCAAAGTACTGTCAGAGGTCTCCTACCTCTCGACACGGGCATGAGTATGAAATACTAATTTCAACTCTTGGAACAACTTATATGCTCCGTGGCGTTCAAAACATTTTTGAAGTCCCGGTTCTAAGCCGTAAAGCATGGTGCACTAAACTATCAAGTAGTCATGGTACCAAGATTTGCCAAACGTTCATAACATCTGCATATGCTCCTGGAATAGGTCCATCACCTAGCGGTGCATCAAGGACATAATTCTTCTATGCAGCAATGAGGATACTCCTCAGATCATGGATCCAATCCGCATCATTTCTACTAACATCTTTCAATTCATTTTTCTGTAGGAACATATCAAAATAAATGGGAAAGCTATGTGCGAGCTATTGATCTACAACATAGATATGCAAATACTATCAGGACTAAGTTCATGATAAATTTAAGTTCAATTAATCATATTACTTAAGAACTCCCACTTGGATAGACATCCCTCTAGTCATCTAAATGATCACGTGATCCAAATCAACTAAACCAAAACCGATCATCACGTGAAATGGAGTAGTCTTCAATGGTGAACATCACTATGTTGATCACATCTACTATATGATTCACGCTCGACCTTTCGGTCTCAGTGTTCCAAGGCCATATCTGCATATGCTAGGCTTGTCAAGTTTAACCCGAGTATTCTGCGTGTGCAAAACTGTCTTACAACCGTTGTAGATGAACGTTGAGCTTATCACACCCGATCACCACGTGGTGTCTCGGCACGATGAACTTTGGCAACGGTGCATACTCAGGGAGAACACTTTTACCTTGAAATTTAGTGAGAGATCATCTTATAAACCTACCGTCGAACTAAGCAAAATAAGATGTATAAAAGATAAACATCACATGCAATCAAAAATATGTGACATGATATGGCCATGATCATCTTGCGCCTTTGATCTCCATCTCCAAAGTACCGTCATGATCTCTATCATCACCGGCATGACACCATGATCTCCATCGTCTTGATCTCTATCAATGTGTCATCATATGGTCCTCTCGCCAACTATTGCTCTTGCAACTACTGCTATCGCATAGCGATGAAGTAAAGCAATTGTATGGCGCTTGCATCTTATGTAATAAAGAGACAACCATAAGGCTTCTGCCAGTTGCCGATAACTTCAACAAAACATGATAATCTCATAGAACAACTTATATCTCATCACATCTTGACCATATCACATCACAACATGCCCTGCAAAAACAAGTTAGACGTCCTCTACTTTGTTGTTGCAAGTTTTACGTGGCTGCTACGGGCTGAGCAAGAACCGTTCTTACCTACGCATCAAAACCACAACGATAGTTCGTCAAGTTAGTGCTGTTTTAACCTTCTCAAGGACCGGGCGTAGCCACACTTGGTTCAACTAAAGTTGGAGAAACTGACACCCGCCAGCCACCTGTGTGCAAAGCACGTCGATAGAACCAGTCTCGCGTAAGCATACGCGTAATGTTGGTCCGGGCCGCTTCATCCAACAATACCGCCGAACCAAAGTATGACATGCTGGTAAGCAGTATGACTTGTATCACCCACAACTCACTTGTGTTCTACTCGTGCATATAACATCTACGCATAAACCTGGCTCGGATGCCACTGTTGGGGAACGTAGTAATTTCAGAAAAAAATCTTACGCACACGCAAGATCATGGTGATGCATAGCAACAAGAGGAGAGAGTGTTGTCCACATACCCTCGTAGATCGTTAAGCGGAAGAGTTATGACAACATGGTTGATGTAGTCGTACGTCTTCACGATCGACCGATCCTCAGTACCGAACGTACGACACCTCCACGTTTAGCACACGTTCAGCTCGGTGACGTCCCGCGAACTCACGATCCAGTAGAGCTCGGGGAAGAGTTTCATCAGCACGACGGCGTGGTGACGATGTTGATGAAGCTACCGCCGCAGGGCTTCGCCTAAGCACCGCTACAGTATGACCGAGGTGGATTATGGTGGAGGGGGGCACCGCACACGGCTGGGAGAGATCTTGTGATCAACTTGTGTGCCTAGAGGTGCCCCCTGCCCCGTATATAAAGGAGCAAGGGGGAGGCCGACCGGCTCTTGTAGGCGCGCCAGGAGGAGGAATCCTCCTCCTAGTAGGAGTAGGATTCCCCTCTTTCCTACTCCTACTAGGAGGGGGAAAGGAAGGGGGAGAAGGAGAAGGAAAGGGGGGCGTCGACCCCCTCTCCTAGTCCAATTCGGACCAGAGGGGGAGGGGGCGCGCGGCCTTCCCTGGCCGGCCCCTCTCTCTCTCTCCACTAGGGCCCAACAAGGCCCATTAACCCCCGGGGGGTTCCGGTAACCCCTCCGGCACTCCGGTAAAATCCCGATTTCACCAGGAACTCTTTCGATGTCCAAATGTAGGCTTCCATATATCAATCTTCATGTCTTGACCATTTCGAGACTCCTCATCATGTCCGTGATCATATCTGGGACTCTGAACTACCTTCGGTACATCAAAACATATAAAATCATAAAACCGATCGTCACCGAATGTTAAGCGTGCGGACCCTACGGGTTCGAGAACTATGTAGACATGATCGAGACACGTCTCCGGTCAATAACCAATAGCGGAACCTGGATGCTCATATTGGTTCCTACATATACTACGAAGATCTTTATCAGTCAAACCGCATAACAACATACGTTGTTCCCTTTGTCATCGGTATGTTACTTGCCCGAGATTCGATCGTCGGTATCCCAATACCTAGTTCAATCTCGTTATCAGCAAGTCTGTTTATTCGTTCCGTAATGCACTATCCTGCAACTAACTCATTAGCTGCATTGCTTGCAAGGCTCATAGTGATGTGCATTACCGAGAGGGCCCAGAGATACCTCTCCGACAATCGAAGTGACAAATCCTAATCTCGATCTATGCCAACTCAACAAGTACCATCGGAGACACCTGTAGATCACCTTTATAATCACCCAGTTACGTTGTGACGTTTGGTAGCACACAAAGTGTTCCTCCGGTAATCGGGAGTTGCATAATCTCATATTCATAGGAACATGTATACACTACAAAAAAATACACTTCCGTCATGATACGTGTTTGTCACAGTAGGTCACGTTTTCTGTCATGCATGTACATCCATGACAAATTTATGACAAAATCAAGATAGTCATACCTGTGCTGTCGTAGAAGTGTTCCATGACATTACCCAAATTATCATCACGGAAGTGTCCACTTGCATGACGATAAATCACGCGTCACAGAAGTGCTTTTGTCAAGGGTGACCGACACGTGGCATCCACCGTAACGGAACGCCGTTAAGCTATCAGCTCCGGTTTTGGATTCGATAACCCGTTAACAACCCCGACTAATGGGGATTTTCCATGTGTAAAATCATCATTGGCTGGAGGAAACACGTGTCGGCTCACCGTTGGGACAGATGTCATCCACTCATTGGACCCAAAGCGCCTATGATACGTCGACACGTGGCACGGCCCAACAGAGTCCCATTATTGTGAAAAGGCCGCCCGTTTGACTTGGTCAAAATGTGGCGGGCCGGCCCACGGCAAGCATGTTAACGGCCTGTTCGCATATAGCCCATTTACAACCCGCTAACCCAGGGCCCGTTTACGACCTATCCGAATTAGGCCCAGTAGCGTCATCTGGGCCGTCCAATATAATTCCAGCCCGTTTTAACTCCCGGCCCATGTATGGCCCATGACGTCTTTCGGCCCGTATGTGGCCCTTATTACTCTCGGCCCATTAATGGCCCGTGGTAAAACTGGCCCGTAATGAACAGTGTATCACTTTATACCCATTAACGGCACGTGGTGAAACTGGCCCGTAATGAACAGTGTATCACTTTATACCCATCAACAACCCATTATTCCGTCGGGCCGTTTCCAGCCCATGTTATCTTTCAGCCTTCTCGGGGCCCATTTATTCTTGGGCTCATTTCCACATTTGTTTACTTATGGTCCGTTACTGTCATTTTCCGCTTGTGGGCCAAATTCAGCCCGTGGTTACAGTCGGCCCGTTTGTGGCCCGTTAATACGTTGGGCTGTTTTCATAGCGTCATCAAATACGGCCGATTAACAATGGCCCATTATGGTCGGGCCATGAACGGACGATTTCAACTCTAGCCCATTTACGGCCATGTTTGGCCAACCGATCATAAGCCCGTAGAAGGCCCATTAATGATACGGCCCATAGAAGGCCCATTGTGTCTACGGTCCGTATAAGGCCCATTGTTTCTATGCCACGTAGAAGGAGCATTGTTTCTATGGCCCTTAGAAGGCCCATTATTTCTATGGCCCGTAGGAGGCCCATGTTAACTACAGCCGGTGGGCATCAAAGTTCGCCACCAGTGAAAATATAGGGAACACCCTACACTATACAAAAATGGCTTGCTGTTTTCTTCAGCCGGTGGCTGCACGTTAAGAACAAATTTTGTATCGCACCAAAACAAATTACAACTATAAAACAAAAGGAAGGTTGGCATAAAAGTTAACAGTCTAGCAGATAAATGCACCACAAGAAGTTCAGAAGCTCAGTTCATTTGAGCTGACTGTTATGTTTTCATGCTGTATTGTCCGATGGAGCACCATAACCTTCGCCTTTAGTTCTCCTAGGCTCCTGAACAACATAGAAAATGTCCGATAGTCTGGTTTCAAAACCATGCATATCTTGACAACATCGAACAATGTCTCTCCTTGTTTCACAAAGGGTCTTTGTTAGGGAATGGGCTTGTGTCTGGAGCGCAGATACAACATTGTTTTGAGCTTGCATATCTTGATCATGAGGCAGTTTGGACGAGATTGCCTTAACAACCAAGCCAATATTACATAGGAACGTGCTTTTGGCACTGTTAGTGGACAAGTACTGACCCACTGCAGCAAGAGCTGACATTGTGGTTATAGTTGCCTTGCCACCTTCAGAAGGTGGTGGTTCCACCATTTTTTCCATAGCTCGCTGAAAAGTTGTGGTTTTACATTAGTAGTACCAGAATAGAAGATATTAAGGAGGCGGCAAAACCAAACAAAATAGCTTTGGTCTATATACAGAACTTATTTTGGTGAACCCATGTAAAATAATAGTTGTATTTTATTGCAAAGTACATAATAAAACCAGGTTCCAAACATATGACCATGTACCATCGCTAATGTATTGTCTATTTCTTCACATTGTATTGAGGGCTAAGGATAAAGAGACGAAGTTTATAATACGGTAAGCATAGTATGCCATCATTCATATCACAAAACAACTGAGAACAGACAAATATGCAATTGTAACGTTGTGTGGGCAAGTCCAGCACAGAACTAGATTACAAGTCAATATCAAAGGAACATCACTCCTCTCTTTTAAACCTTGTAAGGTGCAATGATACACTAAGACAATTGTGTATAAAATTGAAAAGAGTGATAGACATTGGCTGCAAACCATGTAGTTCAAGGCACAAGTCAGAGTAAGTAGTAGTTAAAAGGCATGAGGATTAAGGACTTACAACAGCGGCTTTGACTGGTGTAGTCATGCCCTTCTTCTTGTTGGTGTGACAGTCCTTGAAGATTTCGACAACATTTGGTTCAGGTACTTTTTGGTCCTTGCGGGCTTTCCTCTGCATTTGGAACAAGTCAATATAGATCTGATAATATGGTACAACGAAAAGAGTGAAACATCAGCTAATTACAAGAGCCTCGTAGTGTGCAATATATCTGCGAGATCCTATCGTCTGTTGGAACTTCACTTTCGTATGGTTGGCCTTGTTCTTTGAATAGTTCACCTACAAGAAGATAGATTTGTGTGGGACATGCATAAATAGGACTTCAACATGTGATCTGATCACATATATATAATGTACCTGATACTTCGGATCGGACCAGTGTTTAACGAGGCCTCTCCAGTCTTCATCAGATATATTTTCCACTGGAGATGTTTGGGCAAGTTCACTGTTAGCCTTGCCTTCAAAGTGAGTTTTCCTCAAGTTATACCGATACTGTCGCAGAGCAGACTTGAAAGCATGGGTGCAAGCTTGTATGATTGCATCATCTTGGCTATCCAACTTGAACCTCATCTGTTCAAAATTATGGGAGTCTCATTATCAGCAACCTAGAAAGTATTGGACAGAGCAAGATGATATTACTAGTTTCCATACATAACCATACTTACAGATAAATGGTCGAGGAAGGTGTTTAACTGGGTTTCGTCTTTGTCATTCATGTACTGAATCCATGTTGGGAGGATACGTACATGACACCTAACAGCAACCGCTGCCTCTGATACTAACTTGGCTGACTCTATAGCATCACGTGGCCTTTTTAAACCTGCCTCAAAACGGATCTCCATTCTTCCTCCTCTAGATTTAGTTAACCTATCGAGCATTATCCCTGATGTTTGTTTCCTCTTGCGCCTAGGTGCTAGGCCAACAACAAACATATGAAGTGTTAGTGTACATCGAACTGTGAGACTACATATAAAGAAGCATGCAACTGTAACTTGACTCTAGCAACTACCTTCTTGCTGTTGAAGCTCACAAAGTTCATCTGATCTTGCCAACTCATCTTATGTCAAGAGTGCTTCGGAAGTAGTGTCAGGTGGCAAGGGAGCTTGGGAACGTGCTGCTAGCTGAGTTGACGAACGAGTAAATCGTGCAGCTCGTGGTACTGTGGAAGGTGTTGCAACAACTAGGGTTGTCTTTGCTTGTTTGGTGGCAACTATTTGTTTCTGTTTGGCTTGTTCTGCAGCTCGTGTAGCATGGGATACCATGTCGGTACAATTTTCCGCTGGACTTTGACCTTCTATTGCACCATCAGTACTGATACGTCCATTTTGCATCATGCTTTTATATCGATATTTATTGCATTATGGGTTGTTATTACACATTATGTCACAATACTTATGCCTATTCTCTCTTATTTTACAAGGTTTACATAAAGAGGGAGAATGCCCGCAGCTGGGATTCTGGGCTGGAAAAGGAGCAAATATTAGAGACCTATTTTGCACAGCTCCAAAAGTCCTGAAACTTCACGAAAGCTATTTTCATAATACATAAAAAATACTGAGCACAAGAAGTTCCAGAGGGGGCCCACACCCTGGCCACGAGGGTGGGGGCGTGCTCCCTGCCTCGTGGGCCCCTTGTTGGCCCTCCGGTGCCCATCTTCTGCTATATGAAGTCTTTCGTCCGAGAAAAAAAATCATAAGCAAGCTTTTGGGACAAGACTCCGCCGCCACGAGGAGGAACCTTGTCGGAACCAATCTAGGGCTCCGGCGGAGCTGTTCTGCCAGGGACACTTCCCTCCGGGAGGGGGAAATCATTGCCATCGTCATCACCAATGCTCCTATCATCGGAGGGGGCCAATCTCCATCAACATCTTCACCAGCACCATCTCCTCTCAAACCCTAGTTCATCTCTTGTATCCAATTCTTGTCTCTAAGTCTGGGATTGGTACCTATAGATTGCTAGTAGTGTTGATTACTCCTCGTAGTTGATGCTAGTTGGTTTATTTGGTGGAAGATCATATGTTCAGATCCTATATGCATATTAATACGCCTCTGATTATGAACATGAATATGCTTTGTGAGTAGTTACGTTTGTTCCTGAGGACATGGGAGAAGTCTTGCTATTAGTAGTCATGTGAATTTGATATTCGTTCGATATTTTGATGAGATGTATGTTGTCATCCCTCTAGTGGTGTCATGTGAACATCGACTACAAGACACTTCACCATTGTTTGGGCCTAGAGGGAGGCATTGGGAAATAATAATTAGATGATGGGTTGCTAGAGTGATAGAAGCTTAAACCCTAGTTTATGCGTTGCTTCGTAAGGGGCTGATTTGGATCCATATGTTTCATGCTATGGTTAGGTTTACCTTAATACTTCTGTTGTAGTTGCTGATGCTTGCAATGGGGGTTAATCATAAGTGGGATGCTTGTCCAAGTAAGGACAGTACCCAAGCACCGGTCCACCCACATATCAAATTATCAAAGTACCGAACGCGAATCATATGAACGTGATGAAAACTAGCTTGACGATAATTCCCATGTGTCCTCGGGAGCGCTTTCTTCTATATAAGAGTTTGTCCAGGCTTGTCCTTTGCTACAAAAAGGATTGGGCCACCTTGCTGCACTTTATTTGCTTTTGTTACTTGTTGCTCGTTACAAATTATCTTATCACAAAACTATGTATTACCTATAATTTCAGTGCTTGCAGAGAATACCTTGCTGAAAACCGCTTATCATTTCTTCTGCTCCTCGTTGGGTTCGACACTCTTACTTATCTAAAGGACTATGATAGATCCCCTATACTTGTGGGTCATCAAGACTCTTTTCTGGTGCCATCGCCGGGCAGTGAAGCGCCTTTGGTAGGTGGAATTTGGTAAGGAAAAATTTATATAGTGTGCTGAAATTTACTGTCACTTGTTACTATGGAAAGTAATCCTTTGAGGGGCTTGTTCGGGGTATCTTCACCTCGACCAGTAGAGCAAAGAGTTGCTCCTCAACCTACTCAACCTACTGAACCTACTGAAAATGAAAATGTCTACTTTGAAATTCCTTCGGGTATGATAGAAAAACTGCTAGCTAATCCTTTTGCAGGAGATGGAACATTACATCCTGATGAGCACCTAATATATGTGGATGAAGTTTGTGGATTATTTAGGCTTGCAGGTATGCCCGATGATGTTATCAAGAAGAAGGTCTTCCCTTTATCTTTGAAGGGAGATGCATTGACATGGTATAGGCTATGTGATGATATGTGATCATGGAACTACAAATGATTGAAATTGGAATTTCATCAGAAGTTTTATCCGATGCATCTTGTTCATTGTGATCACAATTATATATATAATTTTTGGCCTCGTGAAGGAGAAAGCATCGCTCAAGATTGGGGGAGGCTTAAATCAATGTTATATTCATTCCCCAATCATGAGCTCTCAAGAGAAATGATTATCCAAAAAAAATTATGCTCGGCTTTCTGATAACAATCGCACCATGCTCGGTACTTCTTGTGCTGGCTCTTTTATGATGAAGACTATTGAATTCAAATGTGATTCATTGGAAAGAATTAAATGCAACTCTGAAGATTGGGATCTCGACGAAGGTAAGGAGTCAGGTATGACACCTAAGTTTGATTGTGTTAAATCTTTTATGGATACCAATGTTTTCCATAAATTTAGCACGAAATATGGACTTGACTCTGAGATAGTAGCTTCTTTTTGTGAATCTTTTGCTGCTCATGTTCATCTCCCTAAGGAGAAGTGGTTTAAATATCATCCTCCCATAGAAGTAAAAGTAGCTGCACCTATTAAAGTTGAAGAAAGACTATCACTTATAATGATCCTATTGTTCCTACTGCTTATGTTGAGAAACCACCTTTTCCTATTAGGATAAAAGATCATGCTAAAGCTTCAATTGTGGTTCGTAAAAGCAATACTAGAACCTATAAAACTCCTGAGCAAGTTAAAGTTGAACCTAATATTGCTATTGTTAAGGATCTCTTGGCTGATAATATTGATGGGCACGTTATTTATTTCTGTGATGAAACAACTAGAATTGCTAAACCTTGTGCTAAAGATAAACATAGACCTGTGGTAGGCATGCCTGTTATTTCTGTTAAAATAGAAGATCATTGTTATCATGGCTTGTGTGATATGGGTGCTAGTGCTAGTGCAATACCTATTGACTTATACAAAGAAATTATGCATGATATTGCACCTGCTGAGTTAGAAGATATTGATGTCACAATTAAACCTGCCAATAGAGATACTATTTCACCAATTGGGATTGTTAGAGATGTTGAAGTCTTGTGTGGGAAAACTAAATATCCTACTGATTTTCTTATTCTTGGTTCCCCACAAGATAGCTTTTGTCCCATTATATTTGGTAGACCCTTCTTAAACACTGTTAATGCTAGGATAGACTGCGAAAAGGATGTTGTCACTATTGGTTTAGGTGATATGTCTCATGAGTTCAACTTTTATAAATTCCGTAGAAAACACCGTGAAGAGGAATTTCCTAGTAAAGATGAAATTATTGGTCTTGCTTCTATTGCCGTACCTCCTAGTGATCCTTTAGAACAATATTTGCTAGACCATGAAAATAATATGTTTATGAATGAAAGAAGGGAAATAGATGAAGTGTTTTTTAAACAGGGACCTATTCTGAAACACAACTTACCTGTTGAAATCTTAGGGGATCCTCCTCCACCCAAGGGTGATCCCGTGTTTGAGCTTAAACCATTGCCTGATACTCTTAAATGTGCTAGTCTTGATGAAAAGAAGATATATCCTGTTATTATTAGTGCTAACCTTTCAGAGAAGGAGGAAAAAAATTATTGAAAACTCTGAAGAAGCACCGTGCTGCTATTGGATATACTCTTGATGATCTTAAGGGCATTAGTCCCACTCTATGTCAACAAAAAATAAATTTGGAGAAAGATGCCAAACCAGTTATTGATCATCAACGACGGCTGAATTCTAAGATGAAAGAAGTGGCAAGAAAAGAAATACTAAAGCTCCTTGAGGTAGGTATAATTTATCCCGTTGCTGATAGCCAGTGGATAAGTCCTGTCCATTGTGTTCCTAAGAAGGGAGGTATTACTGTCGTTCCTAATGATAAAGATGAATTGATTCCGCAAAGAATTATTACAGGTTATAGGATGGTAATTGATTTCCGCAAATTAAATAAGTGTAACGCCCTCGATGCGGCTATATCTCCCACGTGTCGAGGCACGACTTAGAGGCATAACTGCATTGAAAGCAATGTCACAAGTTAGGCAATCATCACAACATCCCATGTAATATAGATAATAAAAGGGGAGATACATAGTTGGCTTACACTCGCCACGTCAATCAAAGTACATAAATAGCATTACAACAATCAAACACTCATGGCCCGACTACGGCGCCAAAATGAAAGATAACCCAACATGCGACACGGTCCCGATCACCCCAACTGGGCACCACTACTGATCATCAGGGAAAGACACGTAGTAACGGCGTGAGTCCTAGTCGAACTCCCACTTGAGCTCAAGCGCGTCATCTGGAACGGAGTCATCAGGCCCTGCATCTGGTTTGGAAGTAATCTGTGAGCCACAGGGACTCAGCAATCTCGCACCCTCGCGATCAAGACTATTTAAGCTTATAGGTAAGGCAAGGTAAATATGTGGAGCTGCAGCAAGCGACTAGCATATATGGTGGCTATCCTGTTCGCAAAAGAGGGCGAGAAGAGGAGGCAAAGCGCGAACGAGTAACTAGAGAACATCCTGTGGCAAGCATTACTCCAACACCGTGTTCACTTCCCGGACTCTGTCGAGAAGAGACCATCACGGTAACTCACACTATTGAATCATTTTAATTAAGTTAAGGTTCAAGTTATCTACAACCGGGCATTAAAAAATTCCCATCTGCCCATAACCGCGGGCACGGCTTTCAAAAGTTCAAAACCCTGCAGGGGAGTCCCAACTTAGCCCATGACAAGCTCTCATGGTCAACGAAGGAATAGACCTTCTCCCGAGACATTCCGATCAGACTCGGTATGCCGGTTCTACAAGACACTTCGACAAGTCAAAACAAATCCAGCAACACCGCCCGAATGTGCCGGCAAATCCCGATAGGAGCTGCACATATCTCGTTCTCAGGGCACACTCGGATTGTCTTAACTTCCGGTAGGCTAGCCCAGAGTTGCCCCTGGTGGCCACCGGCGGCTGACGAGTTGGACAAACACTCACAGGAGCACTGGCCCGGGGGGGGGGGGGGTTAAAATAAGATGACCCTCGGGCTCCAGAAACCCAAGGGAAAAAGAGGCTAGGTGGCAAATGGTAAAACCAAGGTTGGGCATTGCTGGAAAAGCTTTAATCAAGGCAAACTATCAAGGGGTTCCCATTATCACCCAACCGCGTAAGGAACGCAAAATCGGGGAACATAACACCGATATGACGGAAACTAGGGCGGCAAGAGTGGAACAAAACACTAGGCAAGAGGCCGAGCCTTCCACCCTTTACCAAGTATATAGATGCATTAAGATAACATGGCAATATAATGATATCCCAACAAGTAAATAATGTTCCAACAAGGAACGGTCTCAATCTTCACCTGCAACTAGCAACGCTATAAGAGGGGCTGAGCAAAGCGGTAACATAGCCAATCAACGGTTTGCTAGGACATGGTGGGTTAGAGGTTGAACATGGCAATTTGGGAGGCATGATAAGCAAGTGGTAGGCA
Organism: Triticum urartu; assembly: GCF_056163025.1. Taxonomy (NCBI): domain Eukaryota; kingdom Viridiplantae; phylum Streptophyta; class Magnoliopsida; order Poales; family Poaceae; genus Triticum; species Triticum urartu. Next base: position 85,815,989 of record NC_141875.1, read on the forward strand.
TCGTAGCATAGGCATAGCAAAAGAGCGAGCATCTAGCAAAGCAAAGATAGTAGTGATTTCGAGGGTATGATCATCTTGCCTGCAAAGTTGTCAGAGTTGACTGGATCCTCGAAAGCAAACTCAATGGGCTCCTCGTTAGTGAACTCGTCTCCCGGCTCTACCCAAACAATACAAACAAGCAACAAGGACACAATCAACCACGTGCAAACTCAAACAACATGATGCAAATATGGTATGCTATGCAGGATGCAGTATGTGATGCATATGCAAGATTTGACAAGGAAAGCATGAACCTGGCCTTAACTTGGAAATCCAAGCACGCCACTGGAAAGGTGAAGTGAAACCGCTTGAAAACGATATAAAGAACACCGGAATCGGAGTTACGGTTTGGAAATGGCAAGCAATTCAAATATGACCACGTTCTGCGATTTACAGCAAGTAGCCAACTAAATGCAACAAGATGAACATGCTACAGCACCCAAACATGACAACAAATTACACGGCAGGGATCCATTCATGATGCTTAACAAAATACTAGCACTGAGCTACGGCCAAATCATCCAATAACAGGTTCAAACAAGCATGGCAAAAATGCATTTGGTAAACAGATTTCAGACTTTGTGAAATTAACACTTGTCTGGAATTTCAGATCAGGTAGCCCACTTTGGAGCATGAAAACTATATGCTACAGGACCTGAACATGGCAAAGTAAAGCATGGCATGGAGCTACTCAAGGAGCTTAACAAAAGTCCCTTAGTGACCTTGAGACAAAAGGGATCAGAAAATACATTTGCAAGCATGTGAACATGGCAAAAACATAATCAGTTCTCAAACTTAGTGAAAACTGGAGCATGCTGAAACAGATATCAAGTAGGCATGTTTACGAGTTCGATGCACTCACTACAGAGCAAGTCATGACAATCTAAGCATACACCCATCAAGAATACACAAAATACAAGCTAGACATGGCAAGAACAATAACATAGCATGCACGGATCAACTACAACATCCTCGGCAAAATTCCTAACAAGTAGACAATCTGCCCAGATTCACGAAATAGCAAAAGTAGAGCTCGATCGACTCAAGCTAGGGTGCTCCATAAATGCACACAAAGACATGGATGGATAGAGCACTACAAGATTAACAAAACATCCTTACTGATCATCCTCACAAGAGGCACGGATCACTAGGAAACAACATGAACATATGGCATATTGAGATAAACAGATCAAGGACTTAGTGGAAATGCTAAGTCCCTAAAATCAGCATTAACGAATGCTCCACTTTGCAAGCTTGTGCTAGTCACCACAAACATCACAAAAATACATGGGTTGCACCTCTGGATAGATGGCAAAACATATAACAAAACTCATGTAGAACTCCTGGGCATATCATGCACACAATAATCATGGCAAAAATGACAAATATCTAATTGGAGCAGCAGATCTGACAATTATCTCAAATAGCACTCTTCCAACAGCATTTCGGGCATCAAGATGAACTCAAATGAAAATGATGCAATGAGATGAAATGATGTGCTCTCTGAGGTGAACATTTTGATATGCTATATGCCCAAAACGAAGCTACGAATGCAAAGTTACGATGCGATGAACATAGCCAAAATATTAGGGTTTTGGGAAAAAAGTCAACCGATCCAGATCCAGATCCAGACCCGAGTGTACTGTAGCAGCGGAGCGGACTTCGAGGTTCGTCGGCCGGAGTTCGTCGGGGTGCGCCGGAGTCGAGGGAGAGGGGCGGCCGGGGTACGCTGGTGACGAGGAGGACCCGGGCGGCGGCGGAGCTCTGGTGGGTGAGCTCGCCGGCGATGGCGACGACGTGCGGCGGCGCTTGGCGGGCTGACGAGGAGGCATCGGGCTGCGGTGGGGCGGCGACTACCGGGCGGCGGAGGCGGAGGCGGCCGGCGCTGCCCGCGGTGGCGCGGGGCGAGGCACGGGCCTCAGGCGGCGCGCGATGGAGGTAGGCGCGGGCGGCGGCTCCCTGGGCCGCGGGGGCCCCGAGCGGGCTCGGCGGGCCGTGGCGGTGGGAGAGTGGCGCGGGATAGGTGGCGGCCTCCTACTGGGCGGCGGCGGCGAAATGTCCGGCCGTCAGCGGACGTGTCCGGCACGGCACGGTGGAAGAGGAGCTAGGTTAGGGGAAGAAGATCCGGGAATTGGAAAGGGGGGTTCTTTATATAGGCATAGGAGGAGCTAGGAGAGTCAAAATGAGGTGCGGTTTTCGGCCACACAATCGTGATCGAACGCTCTTGATGATGGAGAGGGTTTTGGTGGGTTTTGGGCCAACTTGGAGGGGTGTTGGGCTGCAACACACACGAGGCCTTTTCGGTCCCTCGGTTAACCGTCGGAGCATCAAACGAAGTCCAAATGGTACGAAACTTGACAGGCGGTCTACCGGTAGTAAACCAAGGCCGCTTGGCAAGTCTCGGTCCAATCCGGAAATGTTAATCCCCACACATGAAAGAAAGGTAGAATTGACCACCGAAGGAGAACGAAGCGCCGGAATGCAAAACGGACAACGGGGAAAATGCTCGAATGCATGAGATGAACACATATGCAAATGCAATGCACATGATGACATGATATGAGATGCATGACAATGACAACAACACACGGAGACAAAAACCCGAACCCGAGAAAATAAAATAACTTAACGCCGGAAACGGCAAGAGTTGGAGTACATATTGGGAAAATCATATCCGGGGTGTTACAACACTCCACCACTATGAAAGGATCTCGTCCCGAGATCTAGGACTGAAAGAACGCCGGGTACTCAGAATGGAGGTGATCCTCGCGTTCCCAGGTAGCTTCACGGTCGGAATGGTGTGACCACTTGACTTTGAGGAATTTGATTGACTTGTTGCGAGTCTTGCGTTCAGTCTCTTCAAGAATAGCAACGGGGTGCTCATGATAAGAGAGATCTTCTTGGAGCTCAATGTCCTCGAAGTTGACGGTGCGGTTAGGAGTCTTGAAGCACTTTCGGAGCTGAGAGACATGGAACACGTCATGAACATTTGCAAAGTTTGAAGGAAGCTCGAGTTCATAGGCGAGATCTCCTCTCTTGCTGACGATCTTGAAAGGTCCCACGTATCTGGGGGCAAGCTTCCCTTTGATATCGAAGCGATGAGTACCTTTCATAGGAGAGACGTGGAGGTAAACATGATCTCCGATCTCGAAAGCCAAATCATAGTGCTTACTATCATAGTAGCTCTTCTGGAGGGATCGGGCTACTTTGAGGTTATCTCGAATGACTTTGCGCATTTCCTCTGCCTCTGTGATTAAGTCATTTCCCAGAAGCTGACGTTCACCGGTTTCAGACCAGTTGAGAGGGGTACGACACTTCCTGCCATACAGAATTTCAAATGGGGCCTTGCCCGAACTTGCTTGAAAACTGTTTTTGTAGGAGAATTCAGCATAAGGAAGACAATCCTCCCACTTCATGCCGAAGGAGATCACACAAGCCCTGAGCATATCTTCAAGAATCTGATTGACACGCTCGACTTGACCGCTAGTTTGAGGATGGAAAGCTGTGCTGAAGCGGATGTTGGTGCCCATGGCCTTCTGAAAAGAATCCCAAAACTTGGAGGTAAAGATGCTGCCACGGTCTGAAGAGATCACCTGTGGAATACCGTGCAGAGAGACAATTCGAGAGGTATAGAGCTCCGCCAATTGAGCTGCAGTGATTGACTCTTTGATAGGCAGAAAGTGAGCCACTTTAGTGAGTTTGTCGATGACCACGAATATGGTATCATTGCCACGCTTGGACTTTGGAAACCCAGTCACGAAGTTCATCTCAATGTGGTCAAACTTCCATTTTGG